>NC_047679.1:129964857-130283204 GCF_011762505.2 Arvicanthis niloticus
GATCAGAGATGCCATCTTAAAAGTCCCACAACCCCTAAAGAAGTAGAAAGAGTCATTCATTAAAAGTCTCCCAACCAACCAACCAACCAGCCAACCAAAAAAATAGCCCAGAACCAGATGGTTTTAGTGCAGAATTCTATCAGACCTTCAAGGAAGACCTAATACCAATTCTCTTCAAACTATTCCACAAAATAGAAACAGAAGGAACACTAGCCAATTCATTTTATGAAGCCAAAATCATGCTCATATCTAAACCTCACAAAGACCCAACAAAGAGAACTTCAGACCAATCTCCCTTATGAATATTGATGCAAAAATACTCAATAAAATTCTCCCAAATGGAACCAAAGAACACATCAAAACAATCATCCATCATGATCAAGTAGGCTTTATCCCAGGCATGCACGGATGGTTCAATATATGGAAACCCATCTATGTAATCCACTATATGAACAAACTCAAAGAAAAAAAAACCACATGATCATCTCACTAGATGCTGAGAAAGCATTTGGCAAAATTCAACATCCCTTCATGTTAAAAGTCTTGAAAAGATCAGGAATTCAAGGCCCATATCTAAACAGAGTAAAAGCAATATACATCAAACCAGTAGCCAACATCAAACTAAATGGAGAGAAACTTGAAGCAATCCCACTAAGATCAGGGACTAGACAAGGCTGCCCACTATTCTCCCTACCTATTCAATATAGTACTGGAAGTCCTAGCCAGAGCAATTAGACAACAAAAGGAAGTCAAAGGGATACAAATAGGAAAGGAAGAAGTCAAATTATCACCATTTGCAGATGATATGAAAGAAGACTGAAGTGACCCCAAAACTTCCACCAGAGAACTCCTAAACCTGATAAACAACTTCAGCAAAGTGGCTGGATAGAAAATCAACTCAAACAAATCAGTAGCCTTCCTCTACTCAAAGGATAAACAGGCTGAGAAAGAAATTAGGGAAATGACACCCTTCACAATAGTCACAAATAATATAAAATACCTTGGTGTGAATCTAACCAAGCAAGTTAAAGATCTGTATGGCAAGAACTTCAAGTCTCTGAAGAAAGAAATGGAAGAAGATCTCAGAAGATGGAAAGATCTCCCATGCTCACTTATTGGTAGCATTTATATAGTAAAAATTGCTATCTTGCTGAAAGCAATTTATAGATTCAATGCAATCCCCATCAAAATTCCACATCAGTTCTTCATAGAGAAAGAAAGAGCAATTTGCAAATTCATTTGGAATAACAAAAAACCCAGGATAGCAAAAACTATTCTCAACAATAAAAGAACTTCTGGGGGAATCACCATCCCTGACCTAAAGCTGTACTACAGAGAAATAGTGATAAAAACTGCATGGTATTAGTACAGTGACAGGCAGGACGATCAATGGAATATAATTGAAGACCCAGAAATAAACCCACACACCTTTGGTCACCTGATCTTTGACAAAGGAGCTAAAACCATCCAGTGGAAAAAAGACAGCATTTTCAACAAATGGTGCTGGTTCAACTGGAGGTCAGCATGTAGAAGAATTCGACTTGATCCATTCTTATCTTCTTGTACAAAGCTCAAGTCCAAGTGGATCAAGAACCTCCACATAAAACCAGATACACTAAAACTAATAGAAGAGAAAGTGGGGAAGAGCCTGAAACACATGGGCACAGGGGAGAAGTTACTGAACAGAACTTCAATGGTGTATGCTCTAAGATCAAGAATTGACAAATGGGACCTCATAAAATTGCAAAGCTTCTGTAAAATAAAGGAAGGACACTGTGGATGGTGGAGGCACACCCTCATAAAAGTAGGAGGAGGTGGGATGGGATAAGGGGTTTTGGGGGGAATGGGGAAAGGGGACAACATATTAAAGGTAAATAAATACAATATTCAATAATAATAAAAAACAGATAATGGAACTGGCTATTGCAGTCGAGCATTTGAGACTTTTTGTCAACGATTTAATATTACCCATGTTACTTGGATTCCTTATAATTCTCAAGGACAAGGTATTTTGGAAGGAGCCCATGGAACTTTAAAACAAAATCTTTATAAAATAAAAATGGGGGAGGTATATCACCGTATGTTGGGAGCCAATGTCTTAGCAGAAAGAGGCTATCATCTTGGCAGCCATCTGGGGTCATATACCCTGTCAAGAGACTTGTTTTCAACAGCCCACAACAGTTGAGCACACTCTGATAAACATTTTGTTTTTTTCATATACCTTGTTTTGTTGTTTAGTGCTCCCAGCTGCAAGGCACGCATGGTAAAGTGTCTTCAGCTGCATTCCCCTGCTTGTGTTTATATATACCCATGATTTTCTTTCAATAAAAGGGACCTGATCAGACACCCTGTCTTGTCTCCATTCTTCAGGTCTCTTGCCCCTCCCTTCTCTCTCTCTCTCTCCCTCTCCTCTCTCCTCTCTCCTCTCTCCTCCTCTCTCCTCTCCTTTCTCTCTCCCCTCCCCTCCCCTCCCCTCCCCTCCCCTCCCCTCCCCTCCCCTCCTCTCCCCTCCCCTCCCCTCCTCTCTCTCTCTCTCTCTCTCTCTCTCTCTCTCTCTCTCTCTCTCTCTCCTTTCTCAGACCCTGTTGACTGACCCGCATGAGCTGGGTCACTGGAACACCACAAAATTTATTTAAATCATGTTCTTTTTAAAAATTAAAAAAAATTGGATGCCAAGGAACTTTCTGCTGAGTGTCTATGGCACCCTACAACTAGGCAACTTAATTTTGTTGATTCTTTGTATAGTTCTCTTTGTTTTTACTTGGTTGATTTCAATCCTGATTATTTCAGTTTGATTATTTCTTGCCTTTTACTCCTCTTGGGTGTATTTGCTTCTTTTTGTTCTAGAGCTTTTAGATGTATATTAAGCTGCTATTGTATGCTCTCTCCAGTTTCTTTTTAGAGGCACTCAGATTCATGAGTTTTCCTCTTAGCACTGCTTTCATTGTGTCCCATAAGTTTGGGTATGTTGTGCCTTCATTTTCATTAAATTCTCAAATGTCCTTAATTTCTTTATTTTTTCCCTGACCAAATTATCATTGAGTAAAGATTTTTCAGCTTCTGTGGGTATCTGGGCTTTTTACTGTTTTTTGTTTGTTTGGTTTGTTGTTGTTATTGTTGTTGTGTTATTGAAGACCAGTCTTATGGGATTATCTCAATCTTCTTGTATCTGTTGAAGCCTGTTTTGTGACTGATTATATGGTCAATTTTGGAGAAGGTACCATGAGGTGCTAAGAAGAAGGTCTATTCTTTTGTTTTAGGATGAAATGTTCTATAAATATCTGTTAAATCCATTTTGTAAGTTTCACTTTGTCTCTGTTTAGTTTCTGTTTCTATGAGCTGACCATTGCTGAGAGTAGGGTGTTAAGTCTCCCACTATTATTGTGTGAGATTCAAAGTAATGTTACTTTTACAAATGTGGGTGCCATTGCATTTGGGCCATAAATTTTCAGAATTGAGAGTTCATCTTGGTAGATTTTTCCTTTGATAAATATGAAGTGTCCTTCCTTATCTTTTTTGATAAGTTTCCGTTGAAAGTTGATTTTATTTGATATTAGAATGGCTATTCCAGCTTTTTTCTTTGGATCATTTCCTTGGAAATTTTTTCCAGCCTTTTACTCTGAAATAGTGTCTGTCTTTGTCAGTGAGGTTCATTTCCAGTATGCAGCAAAATGCTGGGTCCTGTTTACTTATCCAGTCTGTTAGTCTATGTGTTTTTATTGGGGAGTTGAGTACATTGATGTTAAAAGATATTAAGGACCAGTGAATGTTGCTTCCTGTTATTTTCATTGTTAGAGATGAAATTCTGTTTGTGTGGCTTTCTTTTCTGTTTGTTGTAAGAAGATTAATTTTTTGCTTTTTCTTGGGAGTAGTTTCCCTGCTTGTGTTGGAGTTTTCCATCTATTATCCTTTGTAGGTCTGGATTTGTAGAAAGATATTGTATAAATTTGGTTTTGTCATGGAATATCTTGGTTTCTCCATCTATGCTAATTGAGAGTTTTGCTGGGTATAGTAGTCTGGGCTGGCATTTGTGTTCTCTTAGGGTTTGTATGACATCTGTCCAGCATCTTCTAGCTTTTATAGTATCTGGTGAGAAGTCTGGTGTAATTCTGATAGGCCTGCCTTTATATGTTACTTGGCCTTTTTCCCTTACTGCTTTTAATATTCTTTCTTTGTTTTGTGCACTTGGTGTTTTGATTATTATGTGATGGGAAGAATTTGTTTTCTGGTCCAGTTTGGAGTTCTGTATGCTTCTTGTATGTTCATGAGCCTCTCTTTCTTTGGGTTAGGGAAGTTTTCTTCTATAATTTTGTTGAAGATACTTACTGGTCCCCTAAGGTGGGAATCTTTACTCTCTTCTATGCCTATTATCCTTAGCTTTGGTCTTCTTATTGTGTCCTAGATTTTCTGGATGTTTTGGGTTAGGAACTTTTTGCATTTTGTATTTTCTTTGACTGTCATGTCAAAGTTTTCTATGGTATCTTCTCTATCTGAGATTCTCTCTCCTATCTCTTGTAATCTGTTAGTGATGCTTGCATCTATGACTCCTGATCTCTTTCCTAGGTTTTCTATCTCCAAGGTTGTCTCCCTTTGTGATTTCTTTATTGTTTCTACTTCCATTTTTAGATCCTGGATGGTTTTGTTCAATTCCATCACCTGTTTGGTTGCATTTTCCTGTATTTCTTTAAATAAGGGATTTATTTGTTTCCTCTTTAAGGGCTTCTACTTGTTACCTGTATGTCTTTAAGGGAGTTATTTATGTCCTTCTTAAAGTCCTCTATTATCATCATGAGATTTGATTTTAAATCAGAATCTCGCTTTTCAGGTGTGTTTGGGTATCCAGGAATTGCTGTGGTGGGAGAGCTGGGTTCTGATGATCCCAAGTGACCTTGTTTTCTGTTGCTTATGTGCTTGAGCTTGCCTCTTGCCATCTGGTTATTTCTGGTGTTAGCTGGTCTTGCTGTCTCTGAGTGGAGCTTGTCTCTCCTGTGACCCTGAGAGACTGGGTGTTTCAGCACTCCTGAGAGACAAGGTATCTCTGGACAAGATTGGGGTGTGGAGAGTTGTGGCACAGTGTTAACTTGGGGTGGGGGTGCAGATGGAAACTGGAAGGATTATGTCCTTGGCTGCTCAGTGGTTTCTGGGTCCTTTGGGCTTCTGGTGTGTCCTAGTTGGGCCAGGTTTTGGGATTGTATTGGTGGTCTCACTTGTAAGCTTAGGTGTGTCAACATTCCTGGGGGACAAGCTATCTCTGGGCAGGGTGGGATTGGGGTTTACATTTTTTCTTACTTGGTAAGAAGCCATTTTTTTAAAATGTCCTTCATGTTCTCTATACAAACAAACTCTGTTACCTGCTTGTAGTAACCCTACTGGTACCAAAACAAAAAATTACAACTGGCAGATGGATGTTTTTCATTTTGCAAAATTTATAAAATTAAGGTATATACACCATACCATTGACATGTATTCAGGGTTTCAATGGGCAACTCCTATAAGTTCTAAAAAAGCTGATTGTATAATTACACATTTATTGAAAATAATGGAAATTATGTGCATATCTGCACAAAATAAGACTATGTATTCAATAAGATGAACCAATTCTTTGCATAGTACAATATATATATAACATATCACTGGTATACCATGCTGTACTACAGGACAAGCAGTTATAAAAAGAGCTAATCATGCCTTAAAAGAGATGCTTATTAAACAAAAAGTAAGAGTAAAAACCCCCATAGACCGATTAAATAATGCTTTGTTAACTCTAAATTTTCTTAGTGTTGGTGAAAACAGGATAATAGCAGCTGGGTGACACTAGGTTTTAAAAAACAAAAACAAACAAACAAAAAATTCGAGGAACCAGGCCAACCAATATACTATAAGGCTGTGTTGACATTAGAATGGGAACCTGCAATAGTTTTTAAGATGGAGATGTGGTTATGCTTATGTATCTACATGGAATGAAAAAACATGGTTACCAACAAAACTTATAAAGATTAGTAGATTTGACCAGGGAAAACTTCAGCTGAGACATGAATGTCTTCACAGAGCAAAAACCCCATGTGATTCACTCTCACAGATTGTCTCAGTTACTGATTTCTCCAAAAATGCATGCAAAACATCTTCAAAAGGGCTAGCCCAAGTGATCAATTACACAAAGACTAAACAGACAACACATAGACTGGACAACAAATGCTACAGCTAGCTTTTTAAAGACTAACCATTTTTTCTTGTGTTCCAAACAGAAATTCTTTGCTCCAATTCAACAGGGAGCAATTATAAGAAGACTATTTTTCTAGTCCATTAAGTTGGGGTGGATGGTTTTGGTCATTTGATGTGTTATGGTTGTTATCATCTAAGATGTTAGGTTGTTATTGGTTATGATCATGAAATAAACAAAGTAAAGTTTAAATCAGGGCTTTTCTCCTCTATTTTTATTTTTCTCTTATCTTTCTCTCTTATCTAATGATAATGAAAGAAGTAAAAGGAAATAATACAATAAATAAATTTAAAAATTGTAATAAAAAGTATAATCTGTTAGTTTTAAATATTTTATTTTGGCATGGATTAATGTGTATTGATGGCAATTTAATGTTTTGTTTAATTAATGTATATTGATAGAAACTTAAGTTTGTTTTGTTTGACTATTATTTCATGATAGAAATTTAATGACAAAAATTTAAGGTTGTTTTGTTTGTCTATTGTTTTATATATGGTACATAAGCAGCTTATTTAAAATATGATGGAAAGTTCTAGTTTTATGGTTCTCATAATCATTTCTATTGCATATAGATTGTTAATGTTAGAAAAAAAGATTTTTTTAAACAGAAAGGGGGATGTGAAGTGGAAATTACTGGTTTCTTTGGAAACTCAATTGTATCACGTGATGTTTTTCTAGAAGCTGTCTTGTGAGAGATTGTTGGCTGAAGTAGACACATAAGAGGACATGTGATATTTGGAATGGAACCCCATAAACAGAGGTTGCTCTTGCATTCCAATGCTCTGTTGGTCCTTACTGGTCTTCACTGGTCTTTACTTCATAGAGAAATGTCCCAAAGAACTTTTCTTCATATTTTGGCTGATTCTGGCTGCTTTCACTGTCTCCTGTTTACACAGCAGAGCATTGTGGTTTCTGCTGGATCGAGCCACTGCTACTGATTTGTGTTTAGTGTTTGCTACTGGACTGGGCTGCCATTACTGATTTGTGTTTTGTGTTTGCTATTGTACTATACTGCTGGTATCCTGACAACAAAGAGTGAAATTGCCCCAAAGAACTACTTCTAAACAGGTACACAAACTCCTTTCCCTATTAACCCTTCTTTCTCCCCAACTGCTATTCAGTGGGTTAGACTGGAGGTTGAAGCATTCAAGAACCCTAAATAAAGTAGGATTAGAAAACTTTAAACCTACAGAAAGATGAGAAGGAGGGAATGGGAGGAGAAGAGGGAGGGGAAGATGTGATCAGGATGTAAAGTAAATAAAAATAATAATAAAGTTAGGTTCCTCCAGCCAAAACAAAGATTGGTCTGTAGATATGCCTGTGGGGAATTTTCTTGATTAATGATTGATGTGGGAGTGTCCAGACCATTTTCGGTAGTGCTACTCCAGGGTAGGCAGATCCTGGGGTATATAAGAAAAAAATACTGAGAAAGCAAGATGGAGCAAGTCAGTAAGTAGCACTCATCCATGACCTCTTTATGACCTCTTTTTTTAAAAATAAGGACAACATTTAATTGGAGCTGGATTACATGTTCAGAAGTTCATCTATTATTGTCAAGGCAAGAGCATGGCAGCATCCAGGCAGGCATGGTGCAAGAGAAGCTGAGACTTCTACATCTTCATCTGAAGACTCAATTCCAGACAGCTAGGAGTAGTCTTAAAGCCCACACCCACAGTGACAGTCCTACTCCAACTAGGCCACACATCCAAATAGTGATATTCCCTGGGCCAAGAATATACAAACCATCACATTCCACTCCCTGGCCCCCAGAGGCTTATTCAAACACAATGGCAGCCATACCTAAACATAACAATGCAAAATACACTTAGTCCAACTTCCAAAGCCCCCATAGTCTATAACAGTCTAAACAATGTTAAAAAGTCCAAAGTTCAAAATTTCTTCTGAGACTCATCCAATCACTTAACTGTAATCCCCAAAGCAAGACAGGAAACCAGCTGAGCAAACTCCAAACTCTGCATCTTCATGTCTGATGTCAAAGTAGTTTTCAGATCTACACTCCTTTTTCATCTTTGTTAATAGCAGTAAAGTTCTTTCTCCTGGGCTGGTTCCACTCCATTAGCAGCTTTCCTCAGCTGAGCCTATGAGAGGGTAGTGGTAAAGCCTCCTTGCAACAGAAGACCCCAGTGTATTGGAGATGCCAGTACCATGGGATGATCATCAAGAACAGCAGCAACAGTGGAGTGAATCAACCTGAGCTTAGAGTGCTACAGAGGGCAGAGCTGGAGAAGTGACAGCAGCCCTTTGGAGGAGCCCAGAAGATCATGTGTGGATCCCAGACATTGAAACAAGAAGCTGTAACACTGAAGTTGCCTTAGAGAGATATTTGAAATGACAGAGCCATCCATGACCTCTTTATCAGTTCCTGATTCTGGGTTCTTACATTGAGTTCCTGCCCTGATTCCCCTTGATAGTAAACTACAAATTGTAAGATTGAATAAACCTTTCATCTTCAAGTTACTTTTGGTCATGGTGTTTTGTTAGAACAATAGAAACTCTAAAACAGAAGACCAACTATTTTGAGATATTTTAGTCACTTTTATTTTGTCGTTTGGGAACTCTGTTCAAATTTATAGCCTCATGCATCTTTAAAACTTGGGTTTTTCATTTTCTTGACTGTTCTTTGAATTCTTTATACATTCTGGATATTAATCATCTGTCAAATGTATATATGGTATAAATCCTCTCCCATTCTTAAGTTTCCTTTTCACTTGATTGATTCTTTAGCTGTGCAGAAGCATTTTAGTTTTATGAGGTCCCACTTGTTAATAGTTGACATTAATTCCTGGACAAATGGAGTCTTATTCAGAATGTCCTTTCCCCACCTATATCATATAGGATCCTGCCTATGTTTTCATCTAGCAGTTTCAGTGTTTCAGTTTTCACATTGAGGTTTTTGATCCATTTGGAATTTGTTTTTTGACAAGATGACAGACATATGGGTCTAAGGGAATAGTAAAAGTGATTTTATGGGATAAAATGGAGTGAAGATTTGATTGTGGAGTGAGCATCAAAGAGGAGAGGATAAAATAACAACACTAATGTCTGAAACATCAGTTGGTTATCCAATACCAAAAGATCAGCCCTGAAAATATACATACAAATAACATTGTACAGAGAAGGTTCTATTTAATAATATATGTGAATATACATATACGAATGCAACACCTACTAATGAGAAAAGAGGCCATGAGTTTGAAAAGGGGACTGCAGGGTATATGGATTGGGGGGAGGGAGGTGGAAGGAGGAAATGGAAGGGAGAAATGATGTAAAAAATAAAAAAACAACTTTAAACGCCATAAGAAATCATACTGTTACTTATTCACCTAGAGTAATATATAGCACCTCTAAATATATGTGTATACATAATAATATATAGCTTAAATGAAGTTACCTATTTGAGATAACAATGTTCTTTCCAGGAGACACTGATTAACAGAAACTCCAATACCAGGCATGAGAAACCCCCTTTGGAGTTGTTAGTCAGGGGAATCCAAGAGACTCCCAATACAATATAGTCTATTACTGTTGGCCTTACTTGCCACCCAAAGGTTGAAGTTAGTTCTCATTGCTGAAGACACCATGTACTTCAGACATGAGAAGGTGATATACAAGTTTTCAAGAGAGGGAATCAATCAATAATTTTATCATGCTGTCACATTCATGAAATGTAAGGATGACCACGATGGCACAATTGCCTTATGGGTGCAGGAAGACCCTCGAATACCTAGGCACAGGGGAAAAGTTCCTGAACAGAACACCAATGGCTTATGCTCTAAGATCAAGAATTGACAAATAGGACCTCATCAAATTGCAAAGCTTCTGTAAGACAAAGGACACTGTCAATAAGACAAAATGGAAACCAACAGATTGGGAAAAGATCTTTACCAATCCCACATCTGATAGAGGGCTAATATTTAATATATAGAAGGTACTCAAGAAATTAGACTTCAGACAACCAAATAACCCTATTAAAAATGGGGTAAGAGGCCGGGCAGTGGTGGCACACACATTTAATCCCAGCACTTGGGAGGCAGAGCAGGCGGATTTCTGACTTTGAGGCCAGCCTGGTCTACAGAGTAAGTTTTAGGACAGCCAGGGCTACACAGAGAAACCCTGTCTCGAAAAACCAAAAAAAAAAAAAAAAAAAAAAAAAATGGGGTAAGAGAAAAACAAATAATTCTCAACTGATGAAACTTGAATAGCTGTGAAGCACCTAAGGAAATGTTCAACATTCTTAGTCATCAGGGAAATGCAAATCAAAATAAACCCGAGATTCCATCTCACACCAGTCAGAATGGCCAGGATCAAAAACTCAGGTGAGAGTAGATGCTGGCAAGGGTATGGAGAAAGAGGAACACTCCTCCATTGTTGGTGGGATTGCAAGCTGGTACAACCACTCTGGAAATCAGTCTGGTGGTTCCTCAGAAAATTGGACATAGTACCTGAGGATCCAGCTATACCACTCCTGGGCATATACCCAGAAGATGCTCCAATGTATAACAAGGACACACGCTCCATTATGTTCATAGCAGCCTTATTTATAATAGCCAGAAGCTGGAAAGAACCCAGATGTCCTTCAACAGAGGAATGGATACAGAAAATGTGGTACATTTATACAATGGAATATTACTCAGCTATTAAAAACAATGAATTTGAGAAATTCTTAGGTAAATGGATGGAATTAGAAAATATCATTCTGAGTGAGGTAACCCAATCACAAAAGAACACACATAGTATGCACTTACTGATAATTGGATATTAGCCCAAAAGCTCGCAATATCCAAGATACTGAAAGGGTTAACAGGCAGAGCAGAACCAAGAGTGCAGGTCAGCTTGGTCATGAGCTCTGTGTTTCAGGAACTTGACTGACCACAAGATAGATGGCTGATTATGTTCAGGCTCTTAGAGAATAGCCTATACAAAATGTTCCTCATGACTGTTCCTTGTACCCTGTCACAAACTGAATAATGGGCTGGGACTTTCCACAGGTACTCTCCAATAGCCCTCATTTACTCCCCATGGGTTGTGGTTTCTCCCCTGAGTTGTGGTTTTTGGCCTTAAATTCTCTCTGTCTCCAAAGCCCCGGGGTCAGACCCCATTGCCCCTGCTTGGGCTATAGGTCTTGACTTCAACATGTTGATTGAAATATACCTCATGCTGATTGCATCAAGTTTGGTGTCTTGTGAGTTAATGGGTGGCTGCAAATTCCTGGGGCTTGGGTGAGGTCCTCCCTTCGTGGGGGCCTTACAATACAACTCACAAACCACATGAAGCTCATGAACAAGGAAGACCAAAGTGTGGGTGCTTTGGTCCTTCTTAGAAAAGGTAACAAAATATTCATGGGAGCAAATATGGAGACAAAGTGTGGGACAGAAACTGAAGGAGAGGCCATCCAGAGACTTCTCCACCTGGGTATCCATCCCTTGTGCAGTCACCAAAGGTAGACACTGATGTGGATGTCAGGAAGTGCATGCCTACAGAAGCCTGATATAGCTGTCTCCTTAGAGGTCTGCCAGAGCCTGAAATATACAGAGGTGGATGCTCACAGCTAACCATTGAGCTGATCATGGGGTTACCAATGGAGGAGTTAGAGAGAAGACTGAAGAAGCTAAAAGGTTTTGAGGCCCCATGGGGAGAGCAACAATACCAACCAACCAGAGCTCCCAGGGTCTAAACCACCAGCCTGGGAGCACATAGGGAGGGACCCATGACTCCAGCTGTATATGCAGGGGAGGGTGGCCTTGTTGGGCAGAGGTGGGAGAGGGGGTCCTTGGTCCACTGAAGGCTGGATGCCCCAGTGTGGGGGAATTCGAGGGCAGGGAGGTGGAAGGGGATTGGTGGGTGGGGGCACATCCTCATAGAAGCAGGAGAAGGGATGGGATAGGGAGTTCTTGGGTTGGGGAGAAATGGGGAAAGGGGCTAACATCTGAAATGTAAATAAAATATCCAATAAATAAAAATTTTAAAAAAGATTTCTGGTCCACTACTCATTTGTTCATAGATTATCCATTTTGCTGTTGAGTTTCTCGACTTTCTCATTAACGTATTGGAGTTTGTGTATTTTTAGAATTTCATTTGCTTCATACTAGCATCTCCTATTCTCTTTTGTTGAGAAGAAAATCTTTTATATGTGGCAAAATGTTTTAATTTAGAATATTTGGATTTACAGAAAAGTTGTGAAGAAATTACAGAGTAATCTTATTAGTTTCCCCAAACTCTTGCTAGTTGCTAACCTCCACATAAGCTGGCACATTAGTCAAAAAAGCAAGGCAGTTATGTAGTTTAACACTATTAACTAGAACTCAGACACTCTGATTTCTCCAGTCCTTACATGAGTTTCCTTCGACTGTTCTAATACACAATTCAGGACACTATATTGCATTCACCTGCTGTGTCTCCTTAGTCTCTTTTATCTAAGGCAGTTTGTCAGTGTGTGTTCATGTGTTTAATAATCTTTGTGGAGTTTTAAAGCATATTGGCCAAACATTCTATAGAATGTTCTCTGATTTGGGCTTGTCTGAAGAATTCTTATGGCCACATTGGGCTCAGGAATTTTCTGAAAAAAAAAAAAGACCTTAGAAGCAATGTGTCTCTCTCATCAGATAACACCAAAGGGTATGTAATATAAAGAATATTTATCAGTGATGGTGGTGTTCTCATCTTATATGATACAACCGAGGCTTTTCTATAATGGAGTTATCTATCTATCTATCTATCTATCTACCTACCTACCTACCTATATTTATTTATTTATTTGGTTGTTAGAGACAGGGTTTCTCTGTGTATCCCTGGCTGTCCTGGAACTCACTCTTTCTACCAGGCTGGCCTTGAACTCAGAGATCCACCTGCTTCTGCCTCCCAAGTGCTGAGATTAAAGGCATATGCCACTTACTGCCTGGCCAAATGGGATTAATTTTTATTTCTTTTGTATGAATCATTAGCTTCTGTCCAAAGTTAAGAGAAGGTGAATCAAACTTTACTTTCCAGACATACATTGTTTGGAATTCTCTAAGGAAGAAGACAATTTTAACTTCATTGTAATAAAAGGTGCCAACTTTCAACCCTGTGGCTTGGGTCTTTTCATCCATATTTTTTTGTATATTCACACCATCATTTCTTAAGCTTTAGGTTTTTAATCTACTTGTATTTTTAGCTTGACATTATTTATGAAGTAAGGTCTGAGTTACAATGATGTCCACATAGTTTGTTTTTATTTTAAAACATTTTTAAAATTTTTAAAAAGATTTGTTAATTTATTTTATGTATGTGAGTATGCTGTTACTGTCTTTGGACACACCAGAAGAGGGCAATAGATCTCTATTACAGATGGTTGTGAACCACCATGTGGTTGCTGGGAATTGAACTCAGGAAATGTGGAAGAGCAATCAGTGCTCTTCACCGCTGAGCCATCTCTCCAGCCCCATAGTTTGTTTTTTAAATTTGTTTCCTAAACTGTTTCACTTTTTAATTTAGCTGGTTTGTCATATCAGTTGTGCTGGTTAGTTATTGTCAACTTGACTCAAACCTAGGCATATCTGGAGAGGCAGAATCTCAACCAAGAAACACCCTCCATCAGGGGATGTCTGTGGGTATGTTATAGGTTGCTGGTTTATGAGGGAGGGCCTGGAGCACTGTGGGAGGTCCTATCCCCAAGCAGGTAGGCATGGTTGTATAAGAAGTTTGAACAAGCCATAAGGAGCAAGCCACTAAGCATCATTCTTTCATGATCTCTTCTTCAATTCTGCCTTAAGCTCCTGTTCTAGTTTCCCTTGATAAATATGGATGCATAGGCTGAAATAAAACTTCTCATCCTCAAGTTGTTACTGGACATAGTGGTCGTTACAGCAATGGAAATCCAGGTATGACATTCATTATCACATATGTTCAATTTCCAGTTTGGAACTTTCTGGATTTTATTTTGTTCTGTTGGACTCTTGGAATGGTTGCATAAGTATAACAGAACTAAAGTGTGTGGTTCACACTATGTCTTGTAGGTGTTAGAGAGAGTACATTGTGTTAAATGTTGGCTTCCCTTGAAAAACATGTACACATCCAAGCCCTTAGCTTCTGTAAATGTCATTTTACATAGAAAAGAGTCTTTATAGATGTAATTTAACAAAGGGTCTTATCCTGGATTAACTGGGTGTGTCCTAGCTACAATGACAAGGGCCTTTACATGAGAGAAGAGGAGAAGACATGGATATACAGAAGAAGCCATGTGAAGATGGAGGCTGAGACTAGAGGGATGTAGCCACACGTTAAGGAAAGCTAAGAAATCAACACTCCACAGACACTGGAACAGTAAGGGCATGGATTTTCCCACAGTGCATCCTAAGGGACTATGGCCCTGCCAACATCTTGAGTTTGGATGTAAAGTTTGCAGAACTGTGGGAGAATAAAGGCCTGTTGTTTTAGGCCATCTTGTTGAGACAATTTGTTATAGTAGCTCTAAATCAATTTTAGTAGAAACTGTTTCTGCTTTTTTTTCTTCAAAATAATCTGCAATACTAATGGTGTTTGTTTTCTTTCCTTATTTTAGAGTTAGTTTGATGATACAAATTTTATTCCTAAAAGTTTTATGAAGACGAAACTAGAATATTTCAAAATGACTATGTTTCCAGGGGAAGACAGAGACACTCATATAAGTCCACAGTATGTAGGTATAATCTTCATTGAAATAGAATAGACAGTGATTAAGAAACTATTCAAGACCATCAACTAGAAGGATAGTACACTGGAAAATTCTAATATACTCACCCACAGGGCTCTTGAAAGTAGGTAGTGTCAGTATGCCGATCCAGAGCTAGCTTGGTGTATGCAGTGTCATCTCTGGAAAAGTCTGAAGTGAAATACCACATCCTTCCATAAATGGTTTCTCTGCCAAATAAAATCAAGAAAAAACTATCACATATTTGTAAATTCATTTCATTCATCATTGTTATATATATATATATATATATATATATATATATATATATTAGTTATTGTTACATATTGCTATGTATAAGGTAAAATTGACAGTTAAAATACAAGTCTTGAAAATTCTCTCACCAATTGACATTCTAGGAACATGAACTAGAAACCATTGAAAACATACATTCTGAAATCTCAGGGATCACTGCATATTGATTATATACTACTTTTATAGTCTCCTCATGAAAGGCAATTCCCCGTATTCACTTTTCTTTTATAGAAACAATCGTGTAGTAAGGGTCAATTTTAATTAATTTATATAACAACTCCTGTCTTTCATTAATATTCAGATTTTCAACAATAGTACTTTTCTAACATATTAGATAATATAATAACCAATAGTGACAGAAGAGTTTCCATTTTATTCATGTATTATAGAGATGTTTGTCTTCATTTAATCTTTTGAACATAGAAGAATAAAGAAAAGAGAAAATGAGAAATGAAAAATAGTAATAAAAATAATACTATATTTAGGAGCAGGAAATCTATGGTATTTAAATCTCTATACTACTCTATATACTCTATATCAGAGTAATCATGGAAAAGTCACTGAGTATATCTTAGCATCATGTGCTTATCAGTGGAATAGAGAATAAAACACATGATTGAAAGGTTGCTGTAAGACCAAAATAAAATTTAGGGTGTGAATATTCTAATGAATGCAATATAATATATTCAATAAGGCATTATCAACCAATCTATGATTGAAAGTTAGGATCTAAAATGGATAATTTTTAGACACCTTTTTAATTCTTCTCTCATATATCCTTCCTCCCCTCCCCCAATCTCTTTCCTCCACCTCCCCTCTCCCCCAGATCCACCCCACCCCACTCCCACCTCCTCTCAGAAAACAGTAGGCCTCCCAGGGTCATCAACCTGTTTGTTTGTTTGTTTGTTTGTTTTAAAAAAATATAGTACAAATTCAGTCCTCTTTTGAGCAGATTACACTACAAGGAAGAAGTAATGACAGAAAGGGGAGAGAGAGAGAGCTGGGGAGGAGAAGAGAAACAGAGAAATTATTGTGGGGCCATGACAGTACTGGAGACTAAACCTGGGTCTATTACATTTGAGACAAGTACTTCACGAGCTAGCTCTTTGTACATCTTTTAATTAGTCCTCATGTCTTAGAAATTAGTTATTGTGCATATCAGAAATGTAGTAAATTACCTGATTAAGCTGACCCTTTCTGCCAACTTTTCTGTATGCTCTTGAGTGGGAGGGACATTTTCTACAAATGCAATTCCATACAGCAGAAAGTGCTGCAGAAACTTCTTCAATCCTTCATTTGTTTCTAAAAAACACTGGAAATCAACAGATGGAACTTGGGCTTGCTGGTAGAGTTTAGCATTCCATAATATTCTAGGCTGGATAACCTTTTGTTTCTGCCCTTCATAGCTGTTTTTCACCAGCCAATCCAGATCATATCTAGTCACATGACCATCTGGCCCTTTTAAGGAGAAAAAAAGGCATTAAAAGAAAATTTAGAAATACTGACAAATATTTAATACTTAAACATGTTCATTCTCTTTTCAACATCAGTTTAACATTTTTAATTATTTGATATTTTCATAGATGCATATGTTTTGGTCAAATCCACCTCCCATTCTGTCTCTTTCAATTCCTCTTGCCCAATACTTTCCACTCACATCTTCTTGTGCTCTGTTTTAAACCCACTGAGTCTACTTACTATTTCCTGTAAGTGTATGGGCATTGTACCATCTACTGGGGCATGGGTACAGGAACCATATTCCTAAAGAAAACTGTCTCTCCCTCTCTCAGCAGCTAACAATTGCTAACCAATCTTCTGGTATGGGTGGGACCACATGAGTTCCTCCCTCATCCATCCTGGGACTTTTGGCTGGTTTGATCATGCACAATCAGTGACAACTACCATGAGTTCTGCATGCAATGGCCTTGTTGTGTCCAGAGGTACTGTTTTACTGCAGCCCACACCATGGAGAGTCCAAAGGGTTACTGGGTTTGATTTGTTTTAGGAATCTTCTACGAAGGAGGTTTCTATATGTCTTTTCCAAATATATTTAGTGTTGGTTATCCTGCCAAATACTCCCTTTCTAACCTGCTGGGTCACAATGAAGACATCAGAGTAGGGGAAGACTTGTTGGCAAGAAGGGGTTTGGCTGAAGTGGGAGGGCGATAAGCAAGGATAACAGGTGGGAGGTAAATATGATCAAAACATATTATATACATTTATGAAATGATCAGAGAATAAAATATTTTTCAAAAATCATCATATCCCTACGCCCCACCACCACTGAAGGCATAAAGCAAACAAAGCATTAAATTTTGTCTGTCAAAGTTTTGCAATTAATGTGTATAATATTTTAAGAGGGGGAATATGAAAAGATCAACAGAAATGGAGGAATAGAATTTATATTTGTAAATGCTATCTAATTGTCCAAAAGTACATCTATCATGATGAGTTAGTTCTCTGAACAGTAGAACCCAGTAACCCTTTGTACTCTCAGTGGTGTGTGTATGTGTATGTGTGTAAGAATTACATGGAACCTCAGAAATCTTTAGTCTGTTTGCAATTTCTCTCATAAATACCAAGCTGATGATGACTTTATTTCAAAAGAGTTGTCATGACCCCTAATTTAATTTCTTGAGAAACTATTTAGATGGAGACAACTCTTCCAGGATGAGAAAACATTAAATATGAATCCCATTTCTATTTTATTATTGAGCTTGAGCTATCAACAATGTCTGGAGATGTCCTGTAGTTTCACTTTGTCTCTGTTTAGTTTCTGTTTCTATGATCTGTCCATTGCTGAGAGTAGGGTGTTAAGTCTCCCACTATTATTGTGTGAGATTCAATGTGTGCATTGAGCTTTAGTAATGTTTCTTTTACAAATGTGGGTTCCATTGCATTTGGGATAGATTTTCAGAATTGAGAGTTTATCTTGGTAGATTTTTCCTTTGATGAGTATGAGGTGTCCTTCCTTATCTTTTTTTGATAACTTTCAGTTGAAAGTCAATTTTATTTGATGTTAGAATGGCTACTCCAGCTTGTTTCTTTGGACCATTTGCTTGGAAATTTTTTGCAGCCTTTTACACTGAGGTAATGTCTGTCTTTGTCACTGAGGTGTGTTTCTTATATGCAGCAAAATGCTGGGTCCAGTTTATGTATCCAGTCTGTTAGTGTTTGTCTTTTTATTGGGAACTTGAGTATACTGATGTTAAGAGATATTAAGGAAGTGATTGTTGTCTCCTGTTATTTTTGTTGTTAGAGATGGAATTTTGTTTGTGTAGCTATCTTCTTTTGGTTTTGTTGAAAGAAGATTACTTTTTTTTCTTTTTCTGCAGTGTAGTTTCCCTTGTGTTGGAGTTTTCTATCTATTATCTTTGTAGGGCTGCATTTGTGGAAAGATATTGTGTAAATTTTTAGGAATTGTAATGTACTATCTTGGTTTCTCCATCTATGTTGAGAGGTTTGCTGAGTATAGTAGCCTGGGCTGACATTTGTGTTCTTTTAGGATCTGTATGACATTTGCCTAGGATCTTCTGGGTTTTAAAGTCTCTGGTGAGAAGTCTGGTATAATTCTTATAGGAATGCCTTAATATGTTACTTGACCTTTTCCCCTTACTGCTTTTAATATTCTTTCTTTGTTTTGTGCATTTTGTGTTTTGATTATTATGTGATGGGAGGAATTTCTTTTTCAGTCTAGTCTATTTGGCGTTCTGTAGGCTTTGTGTATGTTTATGGTCATCTTTTTATTTAGGTTAGGGAAGTTTTCTTCTATAATTTTGTTGAAGATATTTACTGGCCCTTTAAGTTGGTAATCTTCACTCTCATCTATACCTAATATCCTTAGGTTTGGTCTTCTCAATGTGTCCTGGATTTCCTGGATGTTTTGGGTTAGGAGCTTTTTGCTTTTTGCATTTTCTTTGACATTTGTGTCAATGTTTTCTATGGTATCTTTTACACATGATACTCTCTCTTCTATCTCTTGTATTCTGTTGGTGATGCCTGCATCTATGACTCCTGATTTCTTTTCTAGGTTTTCTATCTCCAGGGTAGTCTCTGTTTGTGATTTCTTTATTGTTTCTACTTCCATTTTTAGATCCTGGATGGTTTTGTTTAATTCTTTCACCTGTTTGGTTGTGTTTTCTTGCAATTCTTTAAGGGATTTTTGTGTTTCCTTTTTAAGGGCTTCTACCTGTTTACTTGTGTTCTCCAGTATTTATTTAAGGGAGTTATTTATGTCCTTGTTAAACTCCTCTATCATCATCATGAGAAGTGATTTTAAATCTGAATCTGGTTTTCCAGTGTGATGGGGTGTCCAAGACTTGCTATGGCGGGAGAACTGGGTTCTGATTATTCCAGGTAACTTTGGTTTCTGTTGCTTATGTTCTTTTGCTCGCCTTTCGACATCTGATTATCTCTAGTACTACCTGCACTCACTGTCTCTAACTGGAGCCTGTCTTTCCAGTTATCTTGCTTATGATAGGCCTGCCTTTTTGAGTGATTAGACTTCCTTTTTTTTTTTTTTAAACTTTCAATATCCTTTCTTTATTCTGTATTCTTAATATTTTAACTACAACATGAAATGAGGAGCTCCTTTTCTGGTCTGATCTCTTTGGTGTTCTGTAGGACTCTTGTACCTGAATGAGTAACTCAATCTCTAGGTTTAGAAATTTTTCATCTACTCTCTATGCTTTTGCTATGTATTCTGTTGTGCCCCACAATTCAAAAGTTAGGTTCTTTTGTTTATTTGTTTTTATAGTATTGCAGAGCTTTTCCATTTTCTGATCTATATGTATGTATAGTGTGTATATGTGTTTTGCCAGCATGTATACAAGTATACTATGTATGTGCTTGTGCTTATTGAGGCTAAAATATGACTCTGAAATCCCCAGAACTGGAGTTGTAGATGGTTGGAAGCTGCCATATGGATGCTAAGAACCAAATTACATCCTCTGCAAGAGCAGCAACTACTCTTACCTACTGATCAATCCATCTCTCCAGGCCCTGTTCATTCTCACACACACACACACACACACACACACACACACACACACACACACACATACACAATTTCTTTTAATTTTTATTATATTTTAAATATATTATATATCATAATATATAATAATATTTAAAGATAATTACATCATTTCCTCTCCTCCCTTCCTTCTTGCAACCACCCCCAAATTTATGACCTCTTTTTTCATTGTTTTTTATATGTATATTTCTCCAAATACATAAATATAACATGCTTACTCTGTATAATGTTATGTGTATATATGTATTATATAAACAGTTGATGTACTCTTTTGTGGTGAGGACTACCTCTCCCACTTTCAGCATTCCTTAGTTGCCTTAGCACTTTGGGTAGGGTTGAAGCCTCCTGGGCTTTTCCTCATACATATTAACATGTCTATTGTTAACAACAATAGTATTGTTCAGCTCATGTTTAAGTAGTCATATTGGTGAGAATTTAGGGGTACAGCTTCTGGCATTACTCACAATAAACTCCCTGTTCCACTAGCTTTTACCTGTTTATTTTTTTAAACTTCTCATTGACTTTTACTGAGTGATCTAATTTTTCTACATTCTCTTCCTGCCCTGATTCTTCATTATTTTTTTGCACTCCAGATTTTATCCACCCCCCAACATCCACCCTCTGACTGTTCCACATCCCATATCTCCAACCCACCCCCTGTCTCCATGAGGTTATCCCTGCCCCCTAACCCCTAAGCCACCTGACCTCTAAACTCCCTGGGGCCTCCAGTCTCTTGAGGGTTAGGTGCATCTTCTCTGATTGAACACAGACCCTGATTTTTTTGTTTTGTACATGATCCATTCTGTTGGTAAGGTTTTCCACTGTGGTTTTTTACTTTTTAAATTTTTATTTCCAGCATTGTTTCAGCTTGGCCTTTGTTCACCAATTCTTTTTTGTGAAATTATGTTTTTATATCTTATGTTGACTTCTGTATTTCATTCATGTCTTTGTTTTTGTTCTTTTGGAGTATATTCATTTCTTTGAGTTGTTTGAACATAGTTGTAATTATTCTTTTAAGTTCTTTGTCTGGAAGATTTTCCAGGTTGCTTACATTTAGGTGCCATTATATGATTGGCTGTTTGTGGAGGAAACATGCTGTCTTGTTTTTTTTTTTCTTTGTTTTTGTAATTTTTTTCCTTTAATGGGACTTGCATATCTTGGGTAGTTTGTTGGTTGCATTTTTCCTTTCTTTTTTTTATATCTTTCTTTTTAAACTTCTCTTTCTTCCTTTAGTATAGAAATTTACAATGTTGAGGAGGTTAGAGATGCCTGTAGACATTTTTTTTCTACAGACTACTTTAATAAGGGTTCAATATCCCCTCTAGCCCACAAACCATCATAGGTAGTGAAAAAGGGAAGGTTATTAAGATATGGGGGAAGTGGACGTGTTTAGAAATAGTTCTTTAGGGTGATTCCAATCTTTGTTACTCTCAGTACAGTTCACTAGCAAACACCAAATAGGAATCAGCAGCTGCAGACCAATCTACTTGGTAGACACCACACATGAATCAGCAAGAGTAGTTCAATCCACAAGAAACTGTGAGGCTCACCAACTGGTCCAAGCCCTTGGAGGCGGCAAGAAGCAGCAGGAACCTCAAGAGAAGTTTTTGGCGAGTTTCTTTCTATGAAGTCTCCACAAGTGAAGCTCAGCAATGCAATGTAAGGAAAACCACTACATGTGTGTCATTAGTGAAGACTAGTGAGATGGAATAAAGTGAACCAATGCTCCAGCTCCCACTGTCTGTGGGGTTATATTTATAT
Source organism: Arvicanthis niloticus (assembly GCF_011762505.2). Lineage (NCBI taxonomy): Eukaryota > Metazoa > Chordata > Mammalia > Rodentia > Muridae > Arvicanthis > Arvicanthis niloticus. Next base: position 129,986,854 of record NC_047679.1, read on the forward strand.
TCTTTCTAAAAATCATAGGCCTTTTCATGTGTCTCATATAACAAAACATCCTTTCACCTGTGTGCCCCAGCAAAACATCATTGGACATAACTGACTTTCCAAAGAAACCAGAAGTTTACACTTCAGATGTCCATTTCCCTCTGTGGGGCTTGCAAAAGATGTTCTGGAGTGGTAAAGGCAGGCCCTAGTAGGATAAGCCAGATCCTCTTCTTTCTGAAGGAGGTTGTATTGGTTGTACTCATGGAGCAAAATTACTAGTAGGTGGGCATGGTGCAGAAGTCCATAATCCTTGCCTGAAGTGTCTGGATAGTAGGTAGGCCTAAGCAAGGGAGGACTAATTTTCTTCCCTAGTACAAGAGGTTCCTGGACAATGTGGGTAAGCTTAAGTAGGGAAAGCCTGGTCCCCTTCTTGCTACAGGGTATATGCAGGCTGGGACCCTGGAGCAAAAATTCTGGAAGCTACAGGGCTTGGCACAAAAGGCAGTAGCTGGCACCTGGAATATGATTTTCAGGAGGCATAGGAGGGATTCATCGGGACAAGTGGTATGCAGGCTGATCTCCTAATACAGGAGTTTACCAGGGAGCTAGGCAAGGGAAATAAGGTCTCCTACTTTCTACTGAGAATGTTAATTCTTATACCTGCAACTAAAGCACTTATGAGGCTAAGGCAGGATAATCATTAGTTTGAGGCCAAACTGATACATAGTGAATTTAAGGACAGGCAGGGCTATATTATAAGACCTTGTTTCAAAAACAAAATACAAAACAAGGCAAAACAAAACAAAGAGTAGTGAAAACAGACAACCTTGCAAAATTTTTAGCTTAGAGATTATCCTGTTCCAAAATTAAGTATGCTGCTAGCTGTAACGAAACAAAACAAAATTAAAAGGATATTGGAACTGTTTCCAAATCGAGGGGTAAAACTAACTGAAAAGTGCCTATTTTGGAAAGAGCCAAACTGTGTTTTCATAAAAATCATTGGTTTTTAGAATAAAACCTCAAAGAAATCCAAGTCGCCTGTATACTTACAAGTGAAAAAGAGTGTAGTTTTATCCAGACGAATTGTCTTTGGCTTAATACATAAATCCACACTGGCAGTGTCCAGGCTCCGCTGGTGAGTCTTAGAATTATAGCATGATGCTGAGCGGCAGTGGTCACGAAGCCAGACATAATCAAAGCGCATCACAGTGCTAGCATATTGCAATTCTAGGGAAAAAGTCAGATTTAACATAAATACTTATTTAGGAAAACTAAACACAAAAAGTCAAAAATATTCTGTCTAAAAGACTTTTACAAACCAAGTAAGAATAAAAAAAAGCCAACCCTTTGTCAGTTATCAAAAATATTATACAGCCTTCTGGTCTGGGACCGAGCACTCTGTCACAACTGTCAAAGAAAATGCAAAATGCAAAAAGTTCTTAGCACAAAACATCCAGGAAATCCAGGACACAATGAAAAGACTAAACCTAAGGATATTAGGTATAGATGAGAGTGAAGATTCCCAACTTAAAGGGCCAGTAAATATCTTCAACAAAATTATAGAGGAAAACTTCCCTAACCTAAGTAAAAAGATGACCATAAACATACACAAAGCCTACAGAACGCCAAATAGACTAGACTGAAAAAGAAATTCCTCCCATCACAGGTTACTATACCCAGCAAAACTCTCAATTACCATAGATGAAGAAACCAAGATATTCTACAACAAAACCAAATTTATACAGTATCTTACCACAAACCCAGCACTACAAAAGATAATAGCAGGAAAGCTCCAATACAAGGAAAGAAATTATACCCTAGAAAGAGCAAGAAAGTAATTCTCTTCCAACAAATCCAAAAGAAGATAGCCACACAATGTCAACACTAATAACAAAAATAACAGGAAGCAGCAATCTCCTCTCCTTAATATCTCTTAACATCAATGGACTCAATTCCCCAATTAAAAGACATAGGCTAATGGACTGGATATGTAAATAGTACCCAGCATTTTGCTGCATACAGGAAACCCACCTTAGTGACAAAGACAGACATTACCTTAGAGTAAAAGGCTGGAAAACAATTTTTCAAGGAAATAGTCCTAAGAAACAAGCTGGAGTAGACATTCTAAAATCTCCAGCCCAAGAACACAAAGGGAGGGACTCATGGCTCCACTTGTATAGGTAGTTGAGAGTGGCCTTGTCAGACATCAGTGGAAGTGGAGGGCCTTGTTGCCTGCAAATTTGGATTCCCTAGTGTTGGGGATCCGAGAGCAGGGAGGTGGGAATGGGAGGATGGTGGGAGCACACCCTCATAGTAATTAGAGGAGGGGGTATGGGATAGGGGTTTTGGGGGGAATGGGAGAGGAGATAACATTGAATTGTAAATAAATCAACTATCCAATTGAAAAAAAACGGATAATGGAGCTGGCAATTGTAGTTGAGCAGTCCAGACTTTTTGTCAACAATTTAGTACTGGGATTTAGTATAATCCTCAAGGACAAGATATTGTGGAAGAGGCCCATGGAACTTTTAAAAAATTGGTGAGACAAACTGTTGCTGAGACAAAGAATGATGCCGACCTGTGAGCTTGCTGAGTGTCCTGACAAGGGTGACTGGGGAGCTGTATTGGACATATGTTCCTGATCCACTTTTGCTTTGCTATATCCCAGATGGGACAAGCTGCCTTGCCTCAAGTTTTTAGACCTAGTGGAACAGAGAATCAAAAAGAGAAATTATGTCTCTTGTATTCTTCTTAAAGATGACCAGCTATTAGGACTCAATCAAGTACTGGTCTAGAAATCAATCCAATATGGGAAATAACAGTCTACTTTTGGAAGACTGGATCTGGACTTTGTCAGAGACATATTTGGAAGTTAGTTATAGTTCACTGTGATGTTATCATAGCAAGAGATAATGTTGGGACAGGATCTGGATTTCAAACGAGGGTTAGTGCATGTTTTAAGACTCTTAATTGTCAAGCTAAAATTGGTTTTGTCTCTTCTATAGCATTTGTTGTAAGTTGCATTGACTGTATAATTTCCAATTATATTAATGTGTTAAAACCTGGCACGTCTGTTACTGGGGTCTATCAACCAGCTTTTGTTTCATTGCCCTGAGTATTAGAAAACCTTGATTCTTGGGAAAACGCTTGAAAGTGCTGGAAGAAGTGAGTTGGGCTTTAAGCAAGAGGATAGCAGGCTTGATTATTGCTGGTATAACACAAATAGAGGCAACCCTGGAACTAAAAAAACCAATGAATGTGGTCGGTAGCTGTGGCAAGATTTTCCCTGTCCAATCTATTTAAATATTAGTGTGGCAGGAGGCCTGTGATTGAACAGGGAAAAGGGGGGCAGAGCTAAGAGTTGCAGAGAGAGGGACACAGGGGAGAGAGGAGAATCAAGATGGAAGATGAACAGGATGATTCAGAACCAGCATGGCTTTAAGTAGCCACAGGTAGTTATGAATATCTTATATAGAATAATTTGGATAATTTGTTTAAATTGTGTGGGCATCTTGTGTATTGAGATTTTATTGATATACAAATCTGACTGGATAACTATAAGCTTTAAGAGTTATGATTTTGGAACTAACAGTCTTCATTTCAAAGTCTGCTTCTGGATATTTTCAGAGACATATATGGAAGTTAGCTGCAGTTCTCTATGCTGTGATATTAGCAAGAGATAAAGTTGGGGCAGGATCTGGTTTCAAACAGGTGTTAGCATATGTGTTAAGGCTCTTTTAATTGTCAAGTTAAAATTACTTTTGTTTCCTCTACAGTATTTAATGTAAGTTGCATTGTTTGTATATAGCTTCTAATTATGTTTGTGTTTTGAAATCTGGCATCTCAGTTATGGAGTTCTATCAACCAGCATTTGTTTTACTGTCAAGTATCACAGAACCTGAGTTTTCTAAAAATAGCTTGCAAGTACTGAAAGAAATGAGTCAGGCTTTAAACACAACCAAGAGGGTAATGGGCTTGATTATTGCTAGTATAACAGCTTTAATTACATTAACTGCTAGCACCACTGTTTCTGCAATTGTTGTGACACAAGAAGTTAGGACAGCTACTTTTGTTAATAATTTAGCAAAAAATGTTACTAATGTGTTGAATATACAAGAGGATTTAGATAGGCATTTGGAACAACAGATTGATGCTCTTTATTCTATTCAAATTATTGGAAGAAGGTTCAGAATTTAAGGGTAAGGAGCCATCTTGAGTGTCATGCCAAATACCATTGGATTTGTCTGAGTTCTAAAATTTACAGTGGTAGTCATTATAATTAGGAAAAAGGTTAAAGACACTTGTGTATTTGGCATAATTCTAACACCTCTCTGGATGTTTTAACTTTGCATAGTGAGCCTATGATTTTAAAGAATGCTGCTCTGCTGATTGTTGATGTGGTAGATACTGCTGATAAAATTACCCATTGCCTGAGGTCAGTATTTCTATTTTGGTCAAACTTCAAGAATGGCATATATCACTTGATCATGCTAGCTCTTTTTGTCCTGGGAATACTTTTATTCCTGCCCATCATGTTAAAGCTTGTCTTTAACAACATCAACATGTTGGCAGCCAAAGTGCATGGCTTGAACCTCAAAATGGACCCCCAGACAGAGTTATTAAATTAATAGGCTGGCAAGCCAAGGATGGGTAAGATCCTGCACAGAGCCTTACCAACCTCCAACAGAAGTGCATTGCTTTGGATAATGCATATTGCATGATAGGTAAGGAAGGCATTCTTGTCAGAACAACCTAAGACAAGCTCAGTCTTGTTCATGAAATAAAAAGGGGGCGAGGCAGAGAGCTTTGGGGACTGCTTGACAAGAATCTGACATGGGCCAAGGACAAGGAAATGGGCTGCTTGGCAGGTATATAATATTGGCCAAGAACAAGGGAGAGCGCTTCAGGCAGGAATCTAAATCTTAGGCTAGAAAAAGAAGTACTTTCAGACAGGAATATAAATTTTAGGCTAGAACAAGCAAGTAGGCTTCAGACATGAAAATGACTTTGGGCTAAGACTGGGAAGTTGGCTCAGATATTTTGGTCATCCTGATAAGCCCTTAGAAACAGTGATCACAGGAGTGTTCACAGAATTGTGTTTAATGCCTTGCTTGTTCTTTGACTATTTATGTTTATTATCTTGCTTGTTCCTTGGCTATTTGCATCTATTGTATTGCTAGACTCTCAACCTAGAACTGACCTTAATACTTGCATGTAATTAAAATGATATAAAAGCAAAAAGGAGGAGGGGGGATGGGATAGGGGGTTCTAGGAAGGGGAAATGGGGAAAGGGGATGACATCTGAAATGTAAATATATAAAATATTCAATAAAAAGGAAAACTTTTTTTAAAAGTTATGATTCTACTGGGTTACTGGATATTGTGATATGAAACTGTGAGGTTGGCAGTGGATGGAGGCAGCAACCAGACACAATAAATCTAATTAGAACAGAAAGTGAGGAATAGCTCTAAACTTATCAGTATAAAGAGACAATTTCCTGAACAGAACACTAATGGTTCAGGCAATAAGATCAACAATTGATGAATGGGATCTCAGGGAACTGAAAAGCTTCTGTAAGTCAAAGGACACTGTCATTAGAACAAAACAACAGCCTACATTTTGTGAAAAGATTTTCACCAACCTTACATCTGACAAAGAGATAATATCTAAAATATTTAAAGAAATCAAGAAGTTAGATACCAACAAACCAAATAACTCAGTTTAAAAATGGGGCATAGAACTAATTAGAATTCTCAGCAAAGGAATCTCAAATGTCTTAAAAGCACTTGAATAAATGTTCAATGTCCTTAGTCATCAGGGAAATGGAAACCAAAATGACACTGAGATTCCACCTTATAATCAGTGGAATGGGTCAGAACGGCTAAGATTAAAAACTCAGGTGACAGCAGATGCTGGTGAGGATGTGGAGAAAGAGGAACACTCCTCCATTGTAAGTGAGATTGCAAGTTGATAAAATGACTTTGGAAATCAGTCTGGTGGTTCCTCAGAAAATTGAACATAGTGCTACCAGCTATACCACTCCTGGGTATATACACAGAAGATGCTTCAACATATAACAAGGACACATGCTCCACTATGTTTATAGCAGCCTTATTTATAATAGGCAGAAGCTGGAAAGAACCCAGATGTGCTTGAACAGAGGAATGGATACAGAAAATGTGGCACATTTACACAATGGAGCTATTAAAAAGAATGCTTCATGAAATTCTTAGGCAAATGGATGGGACTAGAAAGAACACACATGGTATATACTCACTGATAAATGGATATTAGGCCAAATGCTCAGAATACCCAAGATCCAATTCACAGACCACCTGAAGCTCAAGAAGAAGGAAGACCAAAGTTTGGGTGCTTCAGTTCTTCTTAGAAAAGGGAACAAAATATTCATGGGAGGAAATACAGAGACAAAGTGTGGAGGAGAGACTGAAGGAAAGGCCATCCAGAGACTGCTCCACCTGGGGATCTATCACATATACAGTCACCAAACCCAAACATTATTGTGGATGCCAAGAAGTGCTTGCTGACAGGAGCCTGATATAGCTTTCTCCTGAGAGGCTCTTCCAGAGTCTGACATATGCGGAGGCAGATGCTTGCAGCCAACCATTGGACTGAGCACAGGATCCCCAATGGGATCCTCAATGAAAGAGTTAGAGAAAGGACTAAAGTAGCTGAAGGGGCTTGCAACCCCATAGGAAGAACAACAATATCAGCCAACCAGACACCCCAGACCTCCCAGGGACTAAACCACCAACCAAAGAGTACACATGGAGGGACCCATGGCTCCAGCTGCATATTTAACAGAGGATAGCCTTGTTGGGCATCAATGGAAGGAGAGGCGTTTGGTCCTGTAAGGCTTGATATCCCAGTGAAGGGGAATTCGAGGGCGGGGAAGTGGGAGTGGGTGAGTGGGTGGGGGAACACCCTCATAGAAGCAGGGGAGGGGGAATTGGATAGGGGCTTGAGGGGGGAACTGGGAAAGGGCATAACATTGGAAATGTAAATAAAAAAATATCAAATAAAAAACTGATAAGTTTAAAAATCTGAAAAAAAATGAAAGAAAGCATATTCTCCAAATGGTGCTGGTCTAACTGGATATCTACATGTAGAAGAATAAAATAGATCCACATTTACCATTCTGCATGAAACTCAGGTCCATCTGGATCAAGGATCTCTATATAAAACTGGATACACTAAATCTCATAGATGAGAAAGTGAGAAATACCCCTAAATGCATTGGTACAGGAGACAATTTCCTGAATAGAACACCAATGTCTCAGGCTCTACAATCAACAATTGGGACCTCATAAAACTGAAAAGCTTCTATAAAGCAAAGAACACTGTCAATAGGACAAAACAACAGCCTACAGATTGGAAAAGGATCATCACCAAACCTATATCTGACAGAAAACTAATATCTAAAATTAATAAAGAACCAAGAAGTTAGACACTAACAACACAAACATTCCAATTTAAAAAAAGGCTTACAGAGCTAAACAGAATTCTCAACAATGGAATCTCGAATGGCCAAGAAGCACTTAAAGAAATGTTCAAAGTCATCAGGGAAATGCAACTCAAAACAACTCTGACATTCCATCTTATACCCATCAGAATGGCTAAGATCAAAAACTCAAGAGATAGTACATGCTGGCAAGGATGTGGAACAAGGGGAACACTCTTTTATTGCTCATGGGAGTGCAAACTTGTACAACCACTCTGGAAATCAGTCTGGTGGTTCCTCAGAAAATTGGACATGGCATTACCTGAGGACCCAGCTATAGCACTCCTGGGCATATACCCCAAAATGCTACACCATACAACAAGGACACCTGCTCAACTATGTTAACGGCAGCCTTATTGATACTAGCCAGAAACTGGAAAAAAAACTAGATGTCCCTCAACTGAAGAATGGATACAGAAAATGTGGTTTATTTACACAATGGAATACTATTCAGCTATAAAAAAAGATATCATGAATTTTGCAGGTAAATAGATGGAACTTGAAAATATCATCCTGAGTGAGATAACCCATTCCCAAAAGGACATGTATGGTAAGTACTGACTTATAAGCGGATATTAGCTGTAGTGGATAATGAGATACACATGCTACACCCCACAGACCCAAAGAAGCTAAAGAAAAAAGTTGGCCAAGTGAGGCCCAAGTGAGGTCCTGAACTTCACTTAGAAGTGGGAATAAAACAGTCATAAGAAGCAGATGGGGGAGGAAACTGGGTGGGAGGGGGAGGGAAAGGGGAATAAGGGGTTTAAGATCAAGTGTTGGGAGGGACAGGAGACATGGCTAGAAGACCATGAGAATGAATAGAAATCTGCAACTGGATGAGGGTGGAGAGGTGGGGGGAGGCTTCTCCTGAACAAGAGAGAGAACTGGGATAAGGGAGAAACCCAAGAATCAGTGGAGGTGTCCTCAGTTGTGACACTGAGGATATGGAGCCTGAAAAGGCCACCTCCTGTAGCAGGCAGGAACCCCAGTTGAGCAAAATGGACACCAACCCACTCACACAACTTTAAACTCCAAGTGTATCCTGTCTACAAGAAATGCAGGCACAGGGATGGAGCCGAGACTGAGCGAATGGCCAACCAATAACCAGCCCAACTTGAGACCCATCCTATGAGCAAGCACCAATCTCTGAAACTATGAATGATACTCTTATGTTTGCAGACAGGAATCTAGCATGGCTTTACTATGAGAGGCTCCACCCAGCAGCTGACTCAGACAGATGTATATACCTATAGTCAAACAGTGAATGGAGCCTGGGGACTCCTATGGGAGAATAGGAAGAAGAATTGCAGGCCCAGGAGGGGATAGGAACTCCATAGGAAGACCAACAGAGTCAACTAACCTGGTTCCTTGGGGCTCTCAGAGTCTGAACCACCAACTAAAAAATATACACGGGCTGGACCTAGACCTCTCCACACATATGTAGCAGATGTGCATTTTGGTCTTCATGTGGTCTCAAACAACTGGAGAGGGGGCTATCCCAAAAGCTCTTGCCTGTATCTGGGATATGGTCTTCTTGCTTGGCTGCATTTTCTGGCCTCAGTGGGAGAGGAAGTGCCAGGGTGAAGGGATACCTAGGGGGTCCCCACCTGCTCAAAGGAGAAAGGAAAGGGGGAAGAGAGAAAGCATTGTGGGAGGGGGTGACCAGGAGGGCAGCAGCAAGTGAGATGTAAAATGAATATGCAAAAATGTAATTTAAAAATACTTTTAAAAATTAACTGCAAAAAAAAATCAAGAAAAAATTTCCTTTTATATTACTTCTCAAAATAAAATAAAATACTTAGGAATAAATTTAACCAACAATGTAGCATTTGTATATTCAAAACTACAAAGCATTGATGAAAGAAACTTGATAAGACAGAATAAATATATCATTGGAAGAGCTAGTCATTGCACATATAATTAAGCTTTAAAAGTTATGATTTCCATCTTTATACAGAGAGGCTGACTTCAAAACAATGTAGAGGGATATGTGATGATGGAAACCAGGACATAAGTGATACAAGGAAACAAAGAAACAAGCCAAGAAGTGCTGGCAAATAAGAGAACATTAAGAGTTACCAAAGTATATAATCACAAGGACATGCTGCCTGTGGCAAAACATGTTTTTCCATAGAGGCACAAAGGCTGTAGTAAACTCATTCCTATCCACTATACCTAGGAGGGGCAAGAAAGCAAATTTCAAGAACAAACTGCGTATTTTGGAAGAAACAGAGGTTACAAGACTTTTGTATTCTTGGAGCAAGCACTCAGAATTGACACTTTGAAATTCCTCCAGGAACCTTAGGAATCAATACAAGGGGTAAAGCTATGTATACCCTTTACCTTGTAATACTTTCTAAAGTTGTAATATTCCTGGTCTATATGCTTTAAACACTTTCCTGTGGATATTGTGGCTTTCGTTTTTTGGCTGATGAACTACATCAAAGGGGTTTGGCTGGAGAACTACAGAGTTATCCCTAAGTTGGGATTTTAATGTCTGGTGTTTTGTCATTCTTGTGATTTCTACAATAGTTTTGGAGATAAGTCTCCAGATACCATTCCAACTCTACTGAAAACATGATCAGACTACAGGAAATTTTTGTTGTACAGCAAAATGAACGTATTTAATGCTATTAAGTTGTATATTTAAATGGTTGATAGGGTATATTTTATGTCATCTATTTTTACCACAATTAAAAAATAATATTTCCTCACACATCTCTTACCCAAATGATCTTCATGTTGGTGCCAAGTACAATTCACAGACTTGGAAGCTGTATGGCACCAATAGATGGATAATGAAAATAAACTTTTAAAGTTGGACAGATGAAGACCTTGAGCTATGTTTCCTCTCTTCATCAAATTCTGGAACCTGCTTTGTTGGTACAACGTATGGTACCACATCCTAGAAGACAAAAGAGAATAGAGTAATGATATAACAATGAGGCCATAGGAATGATACTACAACTATAAATATAGTTATGAGTACTGAAAAACAACAGGTTTAATGATCTCAATTAGACAAACCAGATAGAAAATTTATTTAAAAAGTTATAAATTAGTTTGTTATATGGAAAGAGAAGGAGAAAGCCATGTGTACTAGTCAGGGATCTCTAGAGTCACAGAACTTAAGGAATGACTATCTATCTATCTATCTATCTATCTATCTATCTATCTATCTATCTATCTATTCCTTCTTTCTTGTCTTCATATAGGATTCCAATAGAAGGTGTGGCCCAGACCTAGATATCTAGATTGGAGGTGTATCTTCCTTTCTCAAAGGTCCAGAGTAGAAGTGGATTCACCTACTTCAAATCAAACAGAATATCTCTCACAGATAATCACATTTCTGGATTGTAGTCCATTCCAGATATAGTCAAGTTCAAAACCAAGAATAGCTGTCACAATTTAACCAAGAGAAGTCTATATGGCTATTGATGTGAACCTATTTAGTGATCTGACAGATATGTACTAAAGTTACTAAACACAAAATGCTAGTTTTGAGAGGACTTCTGTATATACATATGTGCATATTTACATGCTTGTTTGATAATACGGACTGAATTTTATGCTGATGTGGAGACTCAAAAGAATTTAGTGATTTCTTTAATATTCTGACATAAAAGGCTATGCAGCTGGTGACTAAAGTTAAATTTATTAAGCTTTTGTGGGTAAGAGCAAAGAGAAGAATTATGAAGGGCCTCTACTGATTTAGTTATGGCTTATATTTATTATTAGTTATTTATCCTTCACTGTTCTCATTTTTTAACCTCATGATGGTATATATAAACCATTAGCCAAAATAAATCTTTCCTTTTAAAAGTTGTTTTGTCAGATATTTTGTCACAGTGAGAAAAGTAACCAATACAAGTGGATTACTTACAAAATGGGAAATTTTGCCTCATTTCCATTTCTCTCATTTGTTTTTCATTATATAATGTCTTCTGCCTTGTGATGACAGAACAATAAGACCTTCACCAGATATGCCTCTTCCATCTTGGACTTAGGAGCCCTCACAACTTTTACTAAATTAATTCCTAAATAGTTTTTGCGATACTATGAGAGAATTTAGGAATGTGAATTTGCAGTTGCTAGTATACATAAAACACAACAGATTTTTGTATTTTGACCTTGCTAAAATCATTTTTTGTACCAGTAACTATTTTGGAGATTGTTTAGGATTTCCTATATGAGGAATAACAACTATGAACAATAACAGATTTATATCTTCCATTCTAAACTTTGTATCTTGTATTTTGGCTTCTTGTATTATTCTACAATTAAGTATATTAGATTTACATATTTATGTGCATGAATGTTCTACCTGCATGTATGTATGTGTAACATGGGAGATAAGTAAGGCATATGTTTACCAGGTATTTTATCAATTTTTTGTTGATTTTACAAAATAAATGATTAAGTATTATCACTCTAGCTCTATTAAAAACTTATGCAAAATATTGGTAATATTTCTTCCTTACTTTTTTGAGATTTTATTTATTTTTATTATATATGTATTGGTATTTTACCTGTATGTATTTTTGTGTATTACATGTATGCAGCATCCATAGAGGACCAAAGAGGGCATCAGATCCTATAGGTCTAAAGTAGATGACTGTGAGCTACCATGTGGGTCTTCTGAAAGGGTAGCCAGTGCTGTTAATTACTGAGCCATCTCTTCAGCACCCATATTTCTTCCTTCAATGTTTAGCGGAATTTACTAGAAAATCCAAAGGGAGTCTGCAGTTTTCTTTGTGGATATATTTTTTCTTTCTGGGACTCTGAATCTGCATTAGAATTCTTGTTTGCTTTTAATATTTCTTTTATATTCCATTTTCTTTGACTTTGTTACCTTTTTTCATATTTTTTTCTATTTTTGGATTTTGATAGTTTCTATTTATTAGATCCTCTTTGTTTTTGTCCAGTATGCAAATAATATGATGCAAGTAAGCTTTAATTTAATGTAGTTCCTTTCTGGGTTTTAGTATTTATACTTGGTCCTACAATTTTCTTTAAAAATATTTATTTATTTATTTATTTATTTATTTATTTATTTATTTATTTATTTTTTGAACTCCAGATTTTATTCCCCTCCTGGTCCACCCTCTGACTCTTCCACATCCCACACCTCCTCCCCACTCCCCTGTCTCCACAAGGATGTCCCTACCCCCTACCCCCACCCCACCAGACCTCTAAACTCCCTGGGGTCTCCAGTCTCTTGAGTGTTAGGTGCATCTTCTCTGACTAAACCCAGACCCAGCAGTCCTCTGATATATATGTGATATGGGCCTCATATCAGCTGGTGTATGTTGCCTGATTGGTGGTCCAGTGTTTGAGAGATCTCAGGGGTCCAGGTTAATTGAGACAGGTGGTCCTCCTACAGAGTTGCCTTTCTCCTCAGCTTCTTCGAGCTTTCCCCTAATTCAACCACAGGGGTCAGCAGCTTCTATCCATTGGTTGGGTGCAAATATCTTCATCTGACTCTTTCAGCTGCTTGTTGGGTCTTTCGGGGGGCAGTCATAATAGGTCCCTTTTTGTGAACTCTCCATAACCTCAGTAATAGTGTCAGGTCTTAGGGCCTCCCCTTGAGTTGGATTCCACTTTCCACTGGACCTTCTTTTCCTCAGGTTCCTCTCCATTTCCATCCCTGTAGTTCTTTCAGGCAGGAACAATTATGGGTCAGAGGTTTGACTGTGGGATGGCAACACCATCCCTTCACTTGATGCCCTGTCTTTCTGCTGGAGGTGGGCTCTACAAGTTCCCTCTCTCCACTGTAGGGCATTTCATCTAAGGTCCCTCCTTTTGAGTCCTGAGAGTCTCTCACCTCCCAGCTCTCTGGTACATTCTGTAGGGTCCCCCCACCCCACCTCTTACCTCCCGAGGTTGCATCTTTCTGCTGCTCCTCAGGTATTTTAGTCCTGTTCCCCCAACCCAATACAAAATCATATTCCTCTCTCTGGCCCCCCATTCCCTTTCTTTCCCAGGTTCCTCCCTCCCCCCACTTGTGGTTGCTTTCTTATCTCAAGGCTGGGCATGGTGGCACTTGCCTTTAATCTCAGCACTCAGGAGGCAGAGTCAAGTTTCACCAAAGAAAAAATATTAACTGATGACATATTATTTTATTTCATATTTTTGTTTTTCTTAATTTTCAGTTTTACATTTTAATTAATGATTGTGTTTTAGCTTTTAACTTGACTGAGTGGGCTTTTAAGATTTATTTTTCAGCACCTATTCTATAGCATTTTCTCTATTTCCTCTCATACCTCTAACATATGCTTTCCCTCTCATTCTTACTGTATCACCTCATTTTCCCTTTACTCATTCTCTCTTCTTTTTATTTAATTATTAGGATCTATAGCTGGTCTTTTACTACTTTGTAGGTTCTTTTTCCCACCCTTTATCCCACCCCAGACCCCAGTTTCATATCCTGTCAGTAGATAAGAGAGAAAGGAGAGAGCAGAGAGAGTGGAGAGAGAGAGAGAGAGAGAGAGAGAGAGAGAGAGAGAGAGAGAGAGAGAGATCCCGGATCTAATTTCTTTCTTCTTTTTTGTTTCTTCTTTGACCACAGCTACTAACAAGCTGCAAACAATCCACTTGGACAACCAACAACCCCTCTCTGGGGCACTAGCATTTATATACCGTCTGAAAAGCTCCCACAATGCCAGATATCACACAAACACAGAAATGATCTGTAGCTGGCAAAACCATGCCCCTGTTAGAGCGTGAAACAAATCATAGTCACCTGTGGCAAAGAAGCCCCGTATCCCACACCTGGGATTAAAACAAACACATATAATAGTTCTATGTTTTAAAAAGAAAACAAACTTACAAAATTCTTACTACAAAGACTCTTTACTTTAAAAAGTCTTGAAACTACATATATCTTAGAAGTATCCTGGATTCTCTACTTTTGATTCACATTGGTTATATAAGTGAACTACACAAATGTTTTATTACATTTAAATATTAAAATTGTTGTTAAATCATTGTGATAATATTATCTGCTTCCCCATGCTAATGCTAAATAGTGGTGGGTATCATAAGCAAAACAATAAAAATAAAAGAGAAAAGAAATGAAAGTGGAGGATACACCCATCTTAACAAATGTGCAAAATATCAAAGAAACACAAAAAGATTTGCAATAAGACAAGCCTCTAGAGTACCTCAAGAACTAAAAGTGAAGATAATAAAATAGCAGAAATGCCATAAAATATTTCAGAATATTACTATTAAAATATTTAGTTAGGGGATGAATAGTTAGTTCAGTAGTTAATATATCTCAGTACTGTTCCAGAGGACCAGGATTGGAGTACCAGAACCTATGTGACAGCTCACAATCATCTGTGACTCCAGTTCCAGGGATCTTACAACCTCTTCTGGCCTCTGTATGTGCATGCCACTGTATGTACACGGTGCACAGACATATAAGCAGGCAAAACACACACATAAAATAAAAACAAGGGCCTAAACCTTCCACCAGGGCAGAATACCAGCTTGTCTTCTCCTCTAAAGACCCCACAGTCTGAAGGCCTCCCAGGAGTTCTGCTGCATGCAGGGCAATAGGTAAGGAACCCTCCTAAACACTGAGGAGCCCAGCAGACTTGGGACCCATAACCCCCTAAAATCTTCCCGCCTCAGAATTCCACTTCCCTTTAGGCCTGTGCCTTCCAACAGGGTATATCACTAGCTTGTCTACTCTTCTAAAGACCCCACAGTCTGAAGACCTCCAAGAAGATCTGTTACACACAGGCCAACAGATCAGCAGCTTCTCTGCCTCTCTGAAGATCCACAGTCTAAAGGCCTCACAGGAAATCTGCTATAGCCAGGACCACAGGTCTCCTAGGAGACCTGCAGCAGCCCAGGGATACAGGAGGCAGACTCCAGGCAGAGACAGCTAAACCAGATAACTCCAGAGATAACCAGATGGTGAGGGGCAAGCAACAGAAGCCAATATACGTTAACATCAGAACACAGTTCTCCCACCACAGCAAGACTTGGATACACCAACACACCTGAAAATCAGAAAGATGAACTAAAATCCTATCTCATGAAGATAATAGAGTCCTTTAAGGAGGATATAAATACCTCACTGAAAGAAATACAGGAAAACACAGGTAAACAGGTAGAAGCCCTTAAAGAGGAAACACAAAAATCCCTTAAAGACAAGAAAACACAATCAAACAGGTAAAGGGATTGAACAAATCAGTCCAAGACCTAAAAGTGGAAGTAGAAACAATAAAGAAGACACAAATGGAGGAAACACTGGAAATGAAAAAACTATGACAGAGGTCAGGAATTACAGATGTTAAGAATCACCAACAGAATACAAGAGATAGAAGAGAGAATCTCAGGTGTAGAAGATACCATAGAAAATATTGATACAACTGTCAAAGAAAATACAAAACATAAAATACTCCTAATCCAAAACATCCAGGAAATCCCGGACACACTGAAAAGACCAAACCTAAGAAGATAGGAATAGAGGAGAGCAAAGATTCATAGCTCAAAGGACCTGAAAATGTCTTCAACAAAATCATAGAAGAAAACTTCCCCAACCTAAGGATAGAATCAGGGGTTTCTGAGGGGGGATGGGAAAAGGGGATAACATCTAAAATGCAGATAAATAAAGTATCCAATAATAAACAAAACAAAACAAAAACAAAACAGATAATGGAACTGGCTATCAAAGTCTAACATTTGAGACTTTTTGGCAGCAATTTAATATTACCCATATTACTGGGATTCCTTATAATTGTCAAGGACAAGAGATTGTGGAAGGGGCCCATGGAACTTTGAAACAATATCTTCATAAAATAAAAAGGGGGCAGGTATATCCCCATACACCACAAATTTATTTAAATCATGCTCTTTTAATTTTAAATGTTTTTTTTTTAAATTGAATGCCAAGTAACTTTGTGTTGAGTGTCTATAGCACTCACAACTAGGCATATTTATGTATAGGTGAAAGGGAAGGATCCACTTACTGGCATAAGGCATGATTCTGATCAGGTATTTAACATGGCGAAGAGGGCATGTTTGTGTTTTTTCTGCAGGATGCTAAAGGGGCATGGTGGCTCCCAGAGTGGTGGGTAAGACATGCTAGTTCTGGGACAAAGAACGATGCTGACCTGTGAGCTTCCTGAGCTCTCTGAGAATGGTGACTGGGAAGCTGTATTGGACATATGTTCCCAACCCACCACTGCTTACTTATACCCCTGATAGGACAAGCTGCCTTGCCTCACGTTTTTAGACCCTGTGGAACAGAGAATCAAAAAGAGAAGTAATAATGACTCTTGTATTTGTCTTAATACCAGTTATTTGGACTCAATCATGGGCTGGTCTACAAATCAATCCAGTATTGGAAATACCAGTCTTCATTTGGAAGTCTGGTTCTGGACATTTTCAGAGACATATGTGAAAATTAGTTGCAGTTCTCTATGATGTTATGTTAGCAAGAGATAAAGTTGGGACAGGATCTGAATTTCAAACAAGTGTTAGTACATGTGTTGAGGCTCTTTTGATTGTCAAGTTAAAATTACTTTTGTTTCTTCTACAGTACTTAATTTAAGTTGCATTGATTGCACAGTTTCTAATTGGGTTAGTGTATTGAAACCCGGCATGTCAGTTATGGAGTTCTATCAACCAGCTTTTGTTTTATTGCTCTGAGTATCACCGAAACTTGGTTTTCTGAAAAAAGGCCTGCAAGTACTGAAAGAAGTGGATCAGGCTTTAAGCAGAAGCAAGAGGGTAGTGGGCTTGATTATTGCTGGTATAACAGCTTTAATTACATTAATTGCTAACACCATTGCTTCTGCAGTTGCTTTGACACAAGAAGTTAGGACAGATACTTCCATTAATCTTTTAGCAAAAATGTTACTAATGTGTTGAATATACAAGATGATTTAGATAGGCATTTGGAACAACGAATTGATGCACTTTATCCTATTCAAATTATTGGAAGGAGTTTCAGAGTTCAAGAGTAAGGAGCCATCTTGAGTGTCATACCAAATACTACTGGACTCAGTTCTAAAATTTACAGTGGTAGTCATTACAATTAGGAAGAAGTTTAAAGACACTTGCTGTGTATTTGGCATAAGTCTAACGCCTCTCTGATGTTTTAACTTTGCATAGAGAGATTATAAATTTAAAGAATGCTGCTCTGCTGAGCTTTGAAGCCGAAGATACTGCTGATAAAATTACCCATTGCCTGAGGTCAGTATTTCTATTTTGATCAAGCTTCAAGAATGGCATATATCACTTGATCATGCTAGCCCTTTTTGTCCTGGGAATACTTTTATTCCTGCCCATCATGTTAAAGCTTGTCTTTAACAACATCAACATGTTGGCAGCCAAGTACATGGCTTAAACCTCAAAATGGACCCCCAGACAGAGTTATTAAGTTAATAGGCTGACAAACAAAGGATGGGTAAGATTCTGCACAGAGCCTTACCAACCTACAACAGAAGTGCATTGCTTTTGATAATGTATATTCCACGATGGGTAAGGAAGGTATTCTTGACAGAAAGAGCTAAGACAAGCTCAGTCTTGTTTGTGAAATAAAAAAGAGGCAGAGGCAGAGAGCTTTTCGGCTGTTTGGCAAGAATCTGACATGGGCCAAGGACAAGGAAGAGGGCTTCAGACAGGAATCTGACATTAGGCTAGAACAAAGAAGTAATTTCAAGCAGGAATCTAAATCTTGGGCTAGAATAAGGAAGTAGGCTTCAGACATGAAAATGACTTTGGGCTAGGACAGGGAAGTTGGCTCAGATATTTTGGTCATCCTGATAAGCCCTTAGAAACAGTGATCATGGGAGTGTTCAGGGAACTTTGTTTATTGCCTTGGCTGTTCCTTGAGTATTTGCATCTATTGCACTCCTAGTTCCTCAACCTAGAACTGACCTTAATACTTGTATATAATTTAAATGATATAAAATCAAAAAGGAGGGGGGGGGATGGGATAAAGGATTTCTAGGGAGGGGAAATGGGGAAAGGGGATGGCATCTGAAACGTAAATAAATAAAATATCCAATAAAAAAAGAAATAGCAAAAGAACTTACAGTCATTTTTAGAATTAAAAAAATGATGACACAACATAACAAAACTATGGGACACAATGAAAGCAGTGCTAAGAAGAAAACTCATAGCTCTGAGTGCATCCATAAAGAAACTAGAGAGAGCATACACTAGCAGCTTAACACCACATCTGAAAGCTCTAGAACAAAAAGAAGCAAATATACTCAAGAGGAGTAGATGGCAGAAAATAATCAAACTCAGTGCTGAAATAAACCAAGTAGAAACAAAGAGAACTATACAAAGAATCAACAAAACCAAAAACTGGTTCTTTGAGAAAAATCAATAAGATAGCTGAACCCTTAGCCAAACTTACTAGAGGGCACAGAGGCAGTATCCAAATTAACAAAATTAGCAATGAAATTGGAGAAATAACAACTAAAACTGAGGAAAAAATAGTCAGATCCTACTACAAAGGTCTATATTCAACAAAACTAGAAAATCTAGATGAAAGAAATGATTTTCTAGACAGATACAAGGTACCAAAGTTAAATCAGGATTACATAAACCATTTAGATAGTCCCATAACCCCTAAGGAACTACAACCAGTCATTAGAAGTCTCCCAACCAAAAGAAGCCCAGGGCCAGATGGTTTTAGTGCAGAATTCTATCAGAACTTCAAAGAAGACCTAATTCCAATACTTCTCAAACTATTCCACAAAGTAGAAACAAAAGGAACACTACCCAATTCTTTCTATGAAGCCACAGTTATACTAATACCTAAACCACAACAAAAAAAGAAAACATACCAATTTCCCTTATGAATATCATGGCAAAAATAATAAAATTCTTGCAAACTGAATCCAAGAACACTTCAAAAAAATCAACCATCATGATCAAGTAGGCTTTATCCCAGGGATGTAGGGATGGTTCAATATATAGAAATCCATCAATGAAATCCAGTATATAAACAAACTAAAAGATAAAAACACATGATCATCTCATTAGATGCTGAAAATACATTAAACAAAATACAACACCCATTTATGTTAAAAAGTATTGGAGAGGTCAAGAATTTAAGGTCCATACCTAAATATAATAAAAGTAATATACAACAAACCAATAGCTAACATCAAACTAAATGGAGAGCAACTTGAAGCAATCCCATTAAAATCAGGGATAAGACAAGGCTGCCCTCTCTCACCCTACTTATTCAATATAGTACTCAAAGTTCTAGCCAGAGCAATTAGACAACAACATGAGATGAAAGGGATAAAAATTGGGAAGGAAGAAGTCTAGATATCACTATTTGTAGATGACATGATAGTATACATAAGCAACCCCAAAAATTTTACCAGAGAGTTCCTACAGCTGATAAACAACTTTAGCGAAGTGGCTGGTTATAAAATTAACTCTAACCAATCAGTAGCTTTCCTCTACTCAAAGGATAAATGGACTGAGAAAGAAATTAGAGAAATGAGGGCAGGATGAATGCTGCTTTCCAAGATGGCGACGGAAGGAGGAGGGAAGGAGATGAATGAGATTAAGACCCAATTCACCACCCAGGAAAGTCTGTACAAGCTGCTGCCGCACTCGGAGTACAGCTGGGCCAAGCAGGTGCCCTTCAACTCGCAGGGATCCAATCCTGTCTGCATCTCTTTCGTAAACCTCAACAACCAGTCTGACAACAGCGATCGCCTCTGCTTCAATGTGGGCCAGGAACTCTACTTCTATACCTACAAGGCTGCTGACTTGAGTAAACCAATAGATAAAAGGATATACAAAGGAACACAGCCCCTTGTCATGACTTCAACCATCTAACAGCCACAGCAGAGAGCGTCTCTCTCCTAGTGGGCTTTTCCGCAGGCCAAGTCCAGCTTACAGACCCAATCAAGAAAGAAACCAGCAAGCTATTTAATGAGGAAAGACTAATAGACAAGTCACGTGTAACCTGTGTCAAATGGGTTCCTGGTGGGTTTTCCTAGTAGTCCACTCGAGTGGGAGCATGTACTTGTATAATGTGGAGCACACCTGTGGTACCAGAGCCCCCCACTAACAGCTCCTGAAGCAGGGGGAGAGCTTTGCTGTGCACACTTGCAAGAGCAAATCCACGACAAACCCTCTCCTTAAGTGGACGGTGGACGAGGGGACCCTCAAAGAGTTTGCTTTCCCCCCAGATGGCAAGTTCTTAGCATCTGTGAGCCAGGACAGGTTTCTGTGTGTGTTCAACTTTGAATCAGTGGAGCTGCAGGGTACAATGAAAAGCTACTTTGGGGGCTTGCTTTGTGTGTGCTGGAGCCCAGATGGCAAGTACATTGTGACAGGTGGAGAGGACGACTTGGTGACAGTCTGGTCCTTTCTAGACTGCCGAGTAATAGCTAGAGGCCATGGGCACAAATCCTGGGTCAGTGTTGTAGCATTTGATCCCTATACTACTAGCGTAGAAGAAAGCGACCCTAAGGAATTTAGTGGCAGTGACGAGGACTTCCAGGACCTTCTTCATTTTGACAGAGATCTAATGAACAGTATACAGGCTAGGCTATCCAAACGGAGCTCTACAGACAGCCACCCTGTAAGTGTTACGTATCAGTTTGGTTCAGTGGGCCAGCATACACAGCTGTGTTTATGGGACCTTACAGAAGATATCCTTTTCCCTCACCAGCCCCTCTCAATAGCAAGGACACATACAAATGTTATGAATGCCACAAGTCCACTCGCCAGAAGCAATGGGAACAGTGTCACTACACCTGGGAACTCTGTGCCCCTGCCATTGGCACGGTCCAATAGCCTTCCACACTTAGCAGTCTCCAATGCTGTAGCAAAAGCAGTGTCATGGACGGGTCCATTGCCTCTGGGGTCAGCAAGTTTGCAACTCTGTCGCTACATGACCGGAAGGAGAGACACCACGAGAAAGACCATAAACAAAATCATAGTATGGGACACATTTTCAGCAAGAGCAGTGACAAACTGAACCTAGTTACTAAAGCCAAAAGGGACCCCGCTAAAACTCTGGGGACATCCCTGTGTCCTCAGATGGAAGATGTTCCCTTGTTAGAGCCACTGATCTGTAAAAAGATAGCTCATGAAAGACTGACGGTATTGGTTTTTCTTGAAGACTGTATAGTTACTGCTTGTCAGGAGGTATTTATTTGCACATGGGCAAGGCCTGGTAAAGTGGTAAGTTTTAATTCGTAATGCTGCACCAGATCTAGAACTTGACTAGGTAGTAATTTTTATTTCTTGTGGGAGGGGTAAGATGTACAATGAATGTGAATGACACGTCTTAATGTAAGTCTAAATGCATCAGAGCCATAATTTTGGATACTGCATGCCATGTAATTCTGAATCATCTGTTAATTCACCTTAAAGCATTTTTAAAAATATATAATCAGACTAATTGCCAGCCAAGCCAGTCGTCCCTCTGGGTACATAGAGCCCCAAAGTTAGCATTCCTGTATCAGGCTATCTCAGTTTTAGGGAAATCATGACAGTGTGGAGAAGTAATGACATTAAAATGCTAAAGTCAAAATTTATGCTTTAACTGGGATGTTTTTTGTGTAACCACTCAACTAGATTGTTGTATACCTATCTGGTCAATGTCTGTCAGTACAGATGGGTACTAATTACCATTTATAGTCCAACTTTTTGCCTTAAATTACAAACTATTTAGAAATTTATGAAATTTAACTTAGGAACAAGCATTCATAAGGGTTGATTGATATTATTTTTACATTGTTTGGCATTCCATAGAAAGAGAAGAGCCTTAATTTTTAAAACCCATTTTAATAGGGGCTGATGTCAAAAGCATCCCCTCTCCAGGAAAAAGACATTGGGATAGGTATGGCCCTCATGCCTCACTGGACAATGACAGGAGGACCAGAGCCATTACAAGGTCCCCTTTAATTATTAGAGGTCAGGCCTCTATCCCCGCCTTGGCAAGATTAGAATTGCCACAGTACTTTGATACTTGGAGAAGGGAGGAGATGTCAGGGGCAACCCTGCTTATATACTGAAGGCCTAAAATCAGCCATAAGCCTAAAATCAGCAATAGGCCTGACTTACATGCCTGCTAACACAAAGTCTTGGGTCTCTATGGAAAAACACTGAAACAGATGGCTATAAGCTATTGTAAACAGGCAGCTTTTGTGGAAATTTACCAGCCTGAATAGTCATAGATCTTGTAAATAGGCAGCCTTGGCAGATAGTACCAACTTAGATAAGGACAAGTGAATCATAGGCAGAGTCATAGTGACCTGACCCCTGAACCTTTACCCAGCTGATACCCTGTTCTGAAAGATATCTGTACTACCCCTGAACACCTATGCTCCTATGTCATCCCCTTCTCCACATCCTGCATTGTTGTGTTTATAACCCCTGTGTTAAAAAGTAAAAATTATGATTTCATAATTAAAAAAGATAGAGAAATAAAAATGTTTAAAAAAACCATTTTAGTGATTTTACGACAATTAAAATTATTTAATAAACATCTTTTTTCAAAGGAAAAAAGAAATTAGGGAAACAACAACCTTCACAATAGTCACAAATAATATAAAATGTCTTTGTGTGACTCTAACTAACCAAATGAAAGATCTGTATGACAAGAACTTCAAGACCCTGGAGAAAGAAATCAAAGAAGACTTCAGAAGATGGAAAGATCTATGCTCATGGATTGGCAGAATTAATACAATAAAAATGGCCATCTTACTGAAAGCACTCTACAGATCCAATGGAACCTCCATTAAAATTCCAACTCAATTCTTCATAGAGTTAGAAAGAACAATTCTCAAATTCATTTGGAATAACAAAAAACCCAGGATAGCAAAAACTATTCTCAGCAATAAAAGAACTTCTAGGGGATTTCCTATCCCTGACCTCAAGCTGTATTACAGAGCAGTAGTGATAAGAACTGCATGGTATTGGTACAGAGACAGGCAGTTAGATCAATGGAATAGAATTAAAGACCCAGAAATGAACCCAAACACCTATGGTCACTTGATCTTTGAGGAGGAAGCTAAAACCATCTAATGGAAAAAAGACAGCATTTTCAACAAATGGTGCTAATTCAACTGGAGGTCAGCTTGTAGAAGAATGCAAATTAATCCATTTTTGTCTCCTTGTACAAAACTCAAGTCCAACTGGATCAAGGACCTCCACATAAAACCAGATACACTGAATCTAATAGAAGAGATAGTGTGGAAGAGCCTCAAACACATGGACAGAGGGGAAAATTTCCTGAACAGAACACCAACAGCTTAGGCGCTTAGGCTCTAAGAACAACAATCAACACATGGGTCCTCATAAACTTTAAATGCTTTGAAAAACCCCCAAAAGGGGACCTTCACCCAAGTCTGGACCTGCACGAACCCAAGGACACACGAGAGACCTTCTTGATGCAATTGCAGAGGAGGTTTAATGACAAGGGCCCTCGGGCCGGAACATATCTCAAGCAGGAGATAGAGGTTCCGACCCAGAACCCAGGAAACTTGGGATATTTATGGGTAGGGGTTGGAGAGAGCGGGGAAAATTTGGCGTGGTTACATATGATTGGTTGCACTTTCGCATGGCTACACATGATTGGTTGTTTTACAAATTTTGAACATAGCACTGGGAAGACCAAGGGAGGGAGGGGTAACGAAGAACAGTGGAACATTTCAGAGGAATCTAGCCCAAATGATCTAGAGTCATATGAAAATCACTCTACACACTCATTCTTCTCAAAAATGTGGTTTTTATCATGTCATTGTGTCCTATCCTGCCATTACCAACTATTTCAGATTAACTATCTTCCGGCTATAGCCCCACCTAGGTGGCAGCATCTTTATCTGTAGTCAGGAATGTGTCTTCCTGCCTTGGGCCTCTCCCACCCATAGGTGGGCCTGCTGCTTGAGGCTTGATTCAGAGGCAGTGTCCTCTACCCGGAATGTGCCCCGGGGAAAGTGAAGGCCTGAAATCTTATTTTCAGTTCCTCGTTCTAGAATCTGCACTTTTCTGCCCAGGTCTAAGGGCAAAGAAATCTACACATATTTCATAAAATGGCCTTTATAATTTTTCACTCTACAGCTTCTGTAAGGAAAAGGACACTTTTGTGAGAACAAAATTTGAAAAGCAGCGTTGAAAAATTCATGGTCAGCAAAAGACCACCTATAACATGATAAAAATAACTATAATGAAAACACCAGGACCCACCAGGGATAGGATGACTGAAAATAAAGGGACATGCCCAGACAAGTCCAAACAAGCCCAAGTGAGTAATGGGCCATCTGGTGTTTTTTCCTCTCCCTCCCTTCTGGGAGGTCTGAGGTTTCATGGTCACAAAGACATGCAAGGACATGTCTGGACACGTACAGACACTTAGTTAAAAATAACTAGTCATCCTGCCAACTCAACATCCTGCCAGTTCAAAATGCTTACGCAAATTGCTAATGTTTGAAATATCCAATCATATGTAGCTGCGCCAAATTTTCCCACCTTCCCCAACCTCTACCCATAAATATCCCAAGTTTCCTGGGTTCTGGGTCAAATCCTCTGTCTCCTGTGTGAGATACATTTCGACACGAGGGCCCTCGCTATTAAACTGCCTCTGCTATTGCATCAAGAAGGTCTCTCATGTGTCTTTGGGTGCGCTTTGATCTGGACTTGAGTGAAGGTCTCCCTTCGGGGGTCTTTCACTTTCAATAGGACAAAACAACAACCCACAGATAGGGAAAAAAATCTTT
The DNA here is from genome assembly GCF_011762505.2 of Arvicanthis niloticus. Taxonomy (NCBI): domain Eukaryota; kingdom Metazoa; phylum Chordata; class Mammalia; order Rodentia; family Muridae; genus Arvicanthis; species Arvicanthis niloticus. The sequence continues at coordinate 130,012,079 of NC_047679.1, forward strand.
ACCAACCCTAATCCAATAGAGGGCTAATATCCAAAATATACAATGAATACAAGAAATTAGACTCCAGAACCAAATAGCCCTATTTAAAAAATGGAGTACAGAGCTAAACAGAATTCTCAACTGAGGAATCTTGAATGGTTGAAAAGCACCTAAAGAAATGTTCAACATCCTTAGTCATCAGGGAAATGCAAATCAAAATGACTCTGAGATTCCACCTCACACCAAGAAAAACATTGGGTAGCCGGACCATCTGGTACTCTAAGGGACTAGACCACCAACCAAGCAGTATACAGGGAGGGATCCATGGCTCTAGATACATATGTAGCAGGGGATGGACTTGTCTCACATTAATAGGAGGGGAAGCCCTTGATCCTGTGGAGGTTAGATGCCCCAGTGTAGGGGAATACTTGAGATAGGCTCCTGTCTGAAAGCATACCATAGCATCAGTAATAGTGTCAAGCCTTGGTGCCTCCCCTTTAGATGGGCTGGTCACTGGACCTCCTTTCCCTCAGTCTCTTCTCCATTTTTGTCCCTACAGTCAGCGAAATGCAAATCAAATTGATCCTAGATTCCACCTTAAACCAATCAGAATGGCTAAGATCAAAAACTCAGGTGACAACACATGCTGGCGAAGATGTGGAGAAAGAGGAACACTCCTCCATTGCTGGTGGGATTGCAAACTGGTACAACCACTCTGGAAATCAATTTGGAGATTTCTCAGAAAACTAGAAATAGATCTACCTGAAGACCCAGCTATACCACTCTTGAGCATATACCCAAAAGATGGCCCACCATGCCACAAGGGCACATGCTCCACTATGTTCATAGTGGTATTATCTGTGAGAGCCAGAAGCTGGAAACAACCCAGATGTCCCACAGTGGAAAATACAGAAAATGTAGTTCATTTACACAGTGGAATACTATTCGCCTATAAGTTTTTCTTTTTATTGGACATTTTATTTATTTACATTTCAGATGCCATCCCCTTTCTCCATTTCCCCTCCCTAGAAACCCCCCATCCCATCCCCCTCCTTTCTGCTTTTATACCATTTTAATTACATGCAAATATTAAGGTCAGTTCTAGGTTTGAGGAACTAGCAGTACAATAGATGCAAATAGTCAAGGAACAAGCAAGACAATAAACACAAATAGTCAAAGAACAAGCAAGGCAATAAACAAAATTCCATGAACACTCCCATGATCACTGTTTATAAGGGCTTATTCAGGATGACCAAAATATCAGAGTCTACTTCCCTGTCGTAGCCCAAAGTCATTTTCATGTCTGAAGCCTACTTCCTTATTCTAGCCCAAGATTTAGATTCCTGCAAGAAATTACTTCTTTGTTCTAGCCTAATGTCAGTTTCCTGCCTGAAGCCCACTTCCTTGTCCTTGGCTAATGTCATATTCCTGCCAAGCAGCCCATTTCCAAGTCCTTGGTCCACTGTTGTAGATGCCAGGAAGTACATGCTGATAGGAACCTGATAAACCTGTCTCCTGAGAGGCTCAGTCAAAGCCTGACATGTACAGAGGCAGATGCTCACAGCTAACCATTGAACTAATCACTGGGTCCTTAATGGAGGAGTTAAAGAGAAGACTGAAGGAGTTCAAGGGGCTTACTGCCCCATGGGGAGAGAGAGACAAAACCAACCAACCAGAGCTCCCAGGGTCTAAACAGCTACCCTGGGAACACACATGGAGGGACCCATGCCTCCAGCTGTATATGTAGTGGAGGATGGCCTTATTGGGCATCAGTAGGAGAGGAGGTCCCCCAGGAAGGCTGGATGCCCCAGTAGGGATGGGAATTTGAGGGCGGAGAGGTGGGAGTGGGTGGATGGGTAGGGGCACACCCTCATAGAAATAGGAGGAGAGAGGATGCAATAAGGGGTTTCTGGGGGGTAGGGAAAGGGGGTAACATCTGAAATGTAGATAAAGTATCCAATAATGATAAAAAACAAAAACAAGAGAAAACAAAAGACATCATGAGTTTTGCAGGCAAATGAATGAAACTAGAAAATATCATCCTGAGTGAGGTAATTCAGACCCAGAAGGATATGTAGAGTATGTACTCATTAATAAGTGGATATTAGCCAAAAAGTACAGAATACCCAGGATACAATCCACAGAACTCGAGAAGGCTAACAAGCTGCAGGGCCCAAGTGAGGATGCTTCTATCCCACTTTGGAGGGAGAAGAAAGCAATCACAGGAGGCAAAGGGAGGGAGGGATCTGGGTGAGAGAGGGGAGCAAGAGGGGAAAATGAGATCATGATCAGGTATTGGGGGGGGCAGTACTGGAGCCCTGAGGGCCAGCAGAATGAATAGAGATATGTAACCTCAGAGGAGTAGGAGGTGGGGGGTAACCTCTAGAATGTACCAGAGACCTGGGAGGTGAGGACTCTCAGGACTCAAAGGGAGAGACCTTAGATGAAATGCCCATCAGTGGAGAGAGGGAACTTGTAGAGTCTACCTCCAGTAGAAAGACAGGGCATCAAGTGAAGGGATGGGGTTGTCAGCCCCCAGTCAAAAACTCTGACCCAGAATTGATCCTATCTAAAAGAACTGCAGTGACAAAAATGGAGAAGAAACTGAGGAAAAGGAGGTCCAGTGACCAGCCCAACTTGGGATCCATCTCAAGGGGAGGCTCCAAGGTCTGACACTATTAATGATGCTCTGGTATGCTTACAGACAGGAGCCTAGCTAGCATGGCTGTCCTCTGAGAGACCCAACAAGCAGTTGACTGAAACAGATGCAGATACACCCAACCAAGGGACTGAAGTCTGGGACTCCTGTGGTTGAATTAGGGAAAGGCTGGAAGAAGTTGAGGAGGAGGGTAACCTCATAGGAAGACAAGCAGTCTAAACTAACCCAGACTCCCAAGATCTCTTAGACACTGAGCCACTAACAATATACTAGCTGGTCCAAGGCCCCTGACATATACAGCAGAGGACTGCCTGGTCTGGCCTCAGTGAGAAAAAATACACCTAACCCTGGAGATACTTGAGGCTTCAAGGAATGGGGAGTTCTGGTGGGGTGTGGGGTTGGGACACTATGTAGTAGAGACAGGCCTCAGCCTTGACACAAGTCAGTTGGAGGGCCCTGGGCCAACAGGAACACTTGGCTGTGCCTCTCTCATGGAAGTGATCAGCTATGGATGCTAGCTCCATAAACAAGCCAAGCTTAGCTTCCACCACTCTCTGTTGAGTCCTTTTTATACCCCCTCTAAACATCCCATGTTCTCCATGGGTCTTGCCTCAACACGTGTCTTCTCTCAACATGTTTGTCTGTCTCAGATGACATCACTCTGCCAATCAGCCCGACAAGAAATTATAACACCACCTGAAGTTTTTTGTTGTGTTTCTCTCTATGGAGTCCCGACAATGAAGCTCAACTACACAATGTAAGATGGACCAACACATGTGTGTCGTTAATGAAGAATCCTTCATCACGTGTCCTTTCACATGTTTGTTTTAGCAGAACATTTTTTATCCTGTGTGTTCTTCAGTGAAACATTCCTTTACAAATCAGTCTTAGCTTTTCACCTGTGTCCACTTTAGGAAAACACTCCTTCATGTGTTTGCCCCAACAAAACACCATCCAAAACCAACTGACTTTCCAAAGAACCCTTAATTTCCACTTCATAAAGAAGAACACTTCACACTTATTAAATTAAAAATACACCAAGATGATGTCTCAGTTCTGAATATCTATGCCCCAAATGCAAGGGCACACACATTCGTAAAAGAAACATTACTAAAGCTTAATTCACACATTGAAACCCACACATTAAATAGTAGAAGACTCCAGCACCTCACTCTCACCAATAGACAGGTCATCCTGACAGAACGTAAACAGAGAAATAATAAAATGAACAGATCTTATGATGCAAATGGACTTAATAGATATCTACAGAATATTTCACCCAAGCACAAAAGAATATACCTTTTTCTCAGCACTTTATTGAACCTTCTCCAAACTGACCATATACTTGGGCACAAAGCAAATCAAAGCCCCTATATCTTATCTGACCACCATGGATTAAAGCTGTATTTCAACAACAACAGAAACAACAGAAAGCCTACAAACAAATGGAAACTGGAAAACTCTTTACTGAATGATCACTGGGTCAAGGAAGAAATAAAGAAATTAAATACTACCTAGAATTCAAGGAAAATGAAGGCACACTATACCCAAACTTATGGGACACAATGAAAGCAATGGTAAGAGAAAAGTTCATATCAGTAAGTGTCTTCATAAAGAAATTAGAGTTTTCATACTAGCAACTTAATAGCAAATCTGAAAGCTCTAGAACAAAAAGAAGCAATTACATGCAAGAGGAGTAGAAGGCAGGAAATAAACTCAGAGCTGAAATTAATAAATATAAACAAAGAGAACAATACAAAGAATCAACAAAACCAAAAGCTTATTCTTTGAGAAAATCAACAAGATAGACAAACTCTTAGACAAACTATCTAAAAGGCAGAAAGTCAGTATACAAATTTTAAAACATCAGAAATAAAAGGGGGACATACTAAATACAGACAAAATCCAAAGAATCAAATACAGCTTTTTTACTTCAAAACCCTGTACTCAACAAAATTGGAAAATATAAAGGAAACAGAAAATTTTCTCAATAGATATCACTCATCAAAGTTAAATCAAGATCAGATTAAAAAAAAATTAAATAGACCTATAATTCCTAAGGAAATAGAAGCACCCATTAAGTCTCCCAACCAAAAGAGCCCGCCATGAACAGATGGCTTTATTGCAAAATTATACCAGACTTTCAAAGAAGAACTGAGAACAATACTCCTGAAATTATTTCACAAAATAAGTACAGAAGAAACATTGCCTAATTCATTTTATGGGGCCCTGATACCCAAACCACACAGACTCAACAAAGAAAGAAAAATTTCCTCATAAACAACCTAATCCAAGAACACATCAAAAAAATCATCCACCATAACCAAGTGGGCTTCATTCAAGATGTAGGGATGGTTCAACATATAAATATAATCCATCATATAAAAATCTGAAAGAAAAAAAGCATAGGACTTTCTCATTAGATATTGAAAAAGCCTGACAAAATCTAACAAACCTTTATGACAAAAGTCTTGGAAAGATTAAGGATACAAGGTATATACATAAGCATAATAAAGGGAACATAGAGCAAGCCAACATCAAATTAAATGAAGAGAAACTTAAAACAATCCCACTGACATAATTGGGATTTTATTATTGTGAAGGGACACCATGATCAAGGCAACTCTTCTATTTTTTTGTTTGTTTTTCAAGACAGGGTTTCTCTGTATAGCCCTGGCTGTCCTGGAACTCACTCTGTAGACCAGGCTGGCCTCGAACTCATAAATCTGCCTGCCTCTGCCTCCCAAGTGCTGGGATCAAAGGCGTGTGCCACCACCGCCTGGCAAGGCAACTCTTCTAAAAGAAAACATTTAATTGGGGCAGGCTTACAGGTTCAGAGGTTCAGTCCATTATCATCATGGCAGGAAGCATGACATCACGCAGGTCAACATGGTGCTGCAGGAGCCAAAAGTTCTCCATTTTGATCTGAAGGCAGCCAGGAGAAGACTGACTTCCACAGGCAGTCAGTGAGAAGGTCTCTTCTGTACTGGGCAGAGCCTGAGCATAGAATCTCAAAGCCCACTCCCACAGTGACACACTTCCTCCAACAAGGCTACACCTCCAAATAGTGCCACTTCCCATGGGCCAAACATATTTAAACCATCATAACCACTAAGATCATGGGCAAGACAAGGCTGTCCAGTCTCTCCATGTCTATTCAATATAGTACTTGAAGTTTTAGCTATAGCAATAAGCCAACTAAAGGAAATCAAGGGAATACAAATTGGAAAGAAAGAAGTCAAAGTATGGCTATTTGCAGATGATATGACAGTATACATAAGTGACCCCAAAAATTCTACCAGGGATTCTACCAGCTGATAAACACCTTCAGTGAGGTGGCTGAATACAAAATTAACTAAAAAATACCAGTAGCCCTTCTGTATACAAACAATAAATGGTCTGAGAAAAAAATTATGGAAAAAAAATTCCCTTCACAGTAGCCACAAATAATATAAAATATTTTGGTGTAACCCTAACCAAGCAAGTGAAAGACCTGTATGGCATGAACTTCAAAACTTTGAAGAAAGAAAATGAATAAGATATCAGAAGATGGTAGGCTCTCCCATGCTCATGTAGTGGTAGGATTAACACAGTAAAAATGTCCATCTTACCAAAACCAGTATACAGATTCAATGAAATTCCCATCTGAAAGTAGAAACTTAAGGGTTCTTTTAAAAGTTGGTTAGATGGTGTTTTGCTGGAGAAAACATGAAAAACAATTTATCTGAAGTGGACACAGGTAAAAGGATGTTCTCCTAAAACAAGAATGTGAAGGGTTGAGTGATGGATTCTTTGCTAACAACATAAATGTATTGGTCTGCCTTACATTTTGGAGTTGAGCTACATTTCTTGGAGAAACACACCACAAACCTTCTAGTAGTGTGCTACAGTTTCTTGGTGTTTTCTCAGACTTGGGCTGATTGACAGAGATATGTCAGCCGAGACAGATGCACATGCTGAGACAAGACACGTTGAGGCAAGACACATGCAAGACATGTGATGTTTGGAGGGTATAAATAGGACTGGACCAACAATGATGGAGGTTTGCTTATAGAGCTATCTGTATAACATTTGTGGGTCTTGCATCTTTGACGATCTTTGTTTCCCTGAGAGAGGCACAGATGAGAACTTCTGGCATTCCTCATGATTCCTCTTGCTGACTTGTGCCAAGGCTGAGGCCTGACTGTCTCTGTTAGGTCATGTCACCACTGTTGCTAACCCAACTCTACCAAACTAGACTACCATTATATCTGTAAAGTGCTTATAAATTGATCAAGTTGCTGCTATTAACCTAAGAACTAAACTGCCAATTTCCAGAAAACACAGATGGGAGTTGTTCCAAAGAACCTTTCTAAACAGGTCCATTTCCCCCATATCCATTCTTTCCCACTACCTCTGGTGGGTAGTGGGCTAAAAGAGGTTCAAACATTTAATATCATTTAAGAAATATCATTAAACATAGATCTAAAAAATTAAAGTCACAACCATAAAAATTCCAACCCAATTCTTTACAGATCTTGAAAGAGCAATATTCAGTTTCAAATGGAAAATCAAAAGATCCAGGATAGCTAAAACAATCCTGAAAAATAACAGAACTTACAGAGGTATCACCATCCTTGACTTCAAATTGTACTATAGAGTAATAGTAATAAAAACATCATGGTATTGGCATAAAAACAGACAGGCAGATCAATGGAATCAAATTGAAGATCCACAAATAAATTCACATACTTATGGACATCTAATTTTTGATAAAGAAGGCAGAAATGTAAAATGGAAAAAAGAAAGCATCTTCAACAAATGGTGCTGGACTAACTAGATGTCTGCATGTAGAAGACTTCAAATAGATCCATATTTATCACCATACACAAAACTCAAGCCCAAATGGGTTAAAGACCTCTATATAAAACCAGATATACTGAACCTGATAGAAGAGAAAGTAGGAAATGACCTTGAGTAAATTGGCACAAGAGAAAAATTCTTAAACAGAACACTAACCTGTTGGGATGATCTTTTTATATCCTGAGAAGGCATAGCTCTGTATTTTCAATTGTTAACTCTGTATTGGCAGAGTGAAATGTTGGTAGGATCTTGGTACTGTTTTTTTCTGTGGCCTATCACTGGCCTCATATTTTGTAAATATTCCTCTTTCCTCACTAGCCTAGACATAATCTAGAATTATATCTGATTGACTGTAATAAAGATTTGACAGCCAATGGCTGGGCAGAAAGTGGACAGCAAAACTTCTGAGAGACAGAGAGAAAAGACAGACACACAGAGAGAGACAGATACAGAGAGAGATGCTGGGAGAAGAAATGAGATATGGGAAATTTGCCAGTGGACACAGAGGTGAATGGACAGACCAAAGCAGAACAGAAAGGTAGGATGTAGCCACATGGTGGATGTAGTGCCAGGATTAGTTGGGCTAAACTGGCTGGGAGACTGATAGAGACTCGTTCGAATGCTTTGATTTAATTGGGAATCTGTATGCCCAAATGCTGAAGGTATTTGTTCCCAATTGGTTTTTGATTGATCAATAAAGATGCCAGTGGCTAATAGCTGGGCAAAGGGAGACAGGGTGGGATCCTTAGATTTGTGTAGGCTAGGACATAGGGGAGAGGAACAGACAGAGAATCACCATAATGTGGTGAGAGATGGATCAGATTTAGAGCTGCAGGAGCGACAGCCAACAAGCCATGTAAGAATTCGCACAAGGGGCCACTGGCCACTCCCCTGATTGCACCTGGGATAGCAGGCAGAGAATTATAACTGCCCAACCTTGAGCTAGTCACAGCATATTAAAAATTAACTGATGTGTCTCTGTATGTGTGCGTGTGTGTGCGTGTGCATCTTTCATTCTTGGATCCAAAAAGTTCCTGGGCAGGTGGCTGGAAGCCTGTGACATGCTGGGAGCCAAAGCAGGGTTGCGAAACTACTGCTACCAGAAACTGTCCTAGCTAAAGGCCTAACCTTTAAAATACTAAAAAGCCTCTGTGTTGTTATTTATACCTCTGGTGGGTCTGAGAAAGTACCACTACACTTGCTGTACCAATGTGGGGCAGAAAGCCAGCCATAGAATCCATTGTAGTGGTGGGGAAGCAATGATATCCTAGTGACAGTGCACTACTCTGTGGCAGCAGGCTTGCTGCTCCATGAGTGGGGCAGCTAAAGTCTTGCTGGCCCCACAAGACAGTGAACAGCAAGGCAGGACTGGCCATTCTCATACTGTCAGTTGCTGAGGGCATCACAACCTCTTTACGTTTTAGCCCACATAGCAAAGAATGGTTGTAGGCAGTGGAAGTTAGGTACAGACTGAGAAGCTTGTAGTGGCCCCCTGGCCACCATAATGACTGATGACTGAGAATCTCTAGAAGATAAGAGTTTATAGAAACCTAGGTACAAAAATAAATATAAGATTTGAAAATGGTAAAAGGGAAATAAGTAAAAATGTTTGATAATATGCTTAGGTGCTAAAGAAAAGAGAGGACAGAGATGGAATACTAGGTTACAAGTAATAGAACAAAAATTAGAGGATTCTGTGGAGTGCAGCATGGGTATTCTGTATTTTATGAATATATACCATGCATGCACGTCCTTTTGGGTCTGGGTTACCTCACTCAGGATGATATTTTCCAGTTCCATCCATTTACCTGCAAAACTAATGATGTTCTTGTTTTTAATAGCTGAATAGTATTCCATTGTGTAAATGAACCACATTTTCTATATCCATTCTTTGGTTGAGGGACATCTGGGTTGTTTCTAGCTTCTGGGTATTATGAATAAGGCTGCAATGAACATGGTGGAGCACATGTCATTGTGGTATGGTGGATCATCTTTTTGGTATAAACCTGGGAGTGGTATAGCTGGGTCTTAAGGTAGAACTATTGCCAGTTTTCTGAGAAACCCCCAAATAGATATCCAAAGTGGTTGTACAAAGTTTACACTGCCACCAGCACCCATATCCACATCCTTGCCAACATGTGTCATCTCTTGGAGTTTTTGATAATAGCCATTCAGCTGGGTGTAAAATGGAACCTTGAAGTTGTTTTGAGTTGCATTTCCCTGATGACTAAGGATGTTGAACATTTAAGTGCTTCTTGGCCATTGGAGATTCCTCTATTGAGAATTCTCTGTTTAGCCCCAGTTTTTAATTGGGTTATTCAGGATTTTATTGTCTAACTTCTTGAGTTTTCTGTAAATTTTATATATTTCCCTGCTGTCAGATGTAAGGTTGGTGAAGATCCTTTCGCAACTGGTAGGCTACCGTTCTGTCCTATTGACAGTGTCCTTTGCCTTACAGAAGCTTCACAGACCCCCAAAAAACTAACTAAACAAGAAGGAAGGCACAAGTGAGGATGCTTGAATTTCACTTAGAATGGGAAATAAAATAGCCATACAAGACAGATGGAGGAAGGGAATTGGGTGGGAGAGGGGATGGTGAAAATAATGAGTGGGTTTAGGTTCAGGTATGAGGAAAAACAAGAGAGATGAACAGATGGCCATGAGAATGAATGAAAATCTTCAACTGATGGGGATGGGGAGGTGGGGCCATCTCTAGCATGAGATAGAGAACTGGGATAAGGGAACCACCCAAGAAATAATAGGGGTGATCTTAGCTGTGACTCACAGTAGTGGGGGATATGGAACCTAAAGAGACCACCTCCTGTAGCAGACAGGAAACCCAGTAGAGCAATGGGGGCATCAAGCCACCCACAAAACTTTTGACCCTAAATGTCTCCTTTCTCCAAGAAATGCAGGCATGGGGGCAGGGGATGGAGCAGAGACTGAGCAAATGGCCAACCAAAGATTGTCCCAACTTGAGACCCATCCCATGGACAAGAACCAATCCCTGACACTATTAATGATACTCTACTATGCCTGTAGACAGGAGCAAGTTGTCCTCTGAGAGGCGTCACCCAGCAGCTGACGCAGATAGATACAGACTACCACAACCAAATAGGAGATGAAGCTTGGGGAATGTAGGAGGAGCTAAGGTGTGAGGAGTAAGGAGAGGAAGAGGAGGAGTAAGAGGAGGAAAAGGAAGAGGAGGAGCTAGGGAGAGCAGAGATGTTGGAGAGATGCGGAGCCATGCAGGTATGGAGAACAGTCGTGGGTAACAACTTTCATTTAGGTTAGCTAACTGGGAAACAACTCTCTTTGTATGGTATTGGGAGCCGACTCCTAGCAGAAAGTGCCTATCATCTTTGCAGCCATCTCAAGCCATATACCCTGACAAGAGACTTGTTTTCAACAGCTTACAACAGCTGAGCACACTCTGATAAACATCTTGTTTACCCACATATATTGTTTTGCTGTTTAGTGCCCCCAGCTGCAAGGTGCACGTGGTATCTGAGGCTGCAAGGCTCATGGTAAAGTGTCTTCAGCTGTGTTCTCCTGCTTGTGCTTATAAATACCCAGGATTTTTTGCAATAAAGGAGACTAGAGACAAGAGACTCGATCACACACCCTGTCTTGTCTCCATTCTTTGTGTCTCTTTCCCCTCCATCTCCACTCTCTCTCTTGCTAGACCCTGACCATCGGACTGAAGCAGCAGCCTGGACCAGGCCAAGACGTAGTGGCCCCTAAGCGCAGGGCAGTGCAGTCTGAAACATAGTGGCCCCCAAGCAAGGGGCAGTGCAGTCAGCAACATAGTGGTGTCCAACGTGGGGCTCAAGTAAGCAGGATACAGTGAAGGACACCGTGGAAATTGGAAGTGACCATCCTCACTCCTGTGCTGGAGAACCTGTCACTGACAGAGCTGACTTGGCAGTGGCGCTCAACACGAGACAGCAAGAATGAGAGACCCAGTGAGGGATGTTACTGGAAGAAGGGTCTGCCAAGAATTCAGAAGTGAAACAAAGGTGATTGCAGCGAGACCACTAGGTCATAGTAGTGAAAATGGGGCAAGAAATAAGTGAGCAGAAACAGATGAAAAGGGCTTTAAAGATGCAAGGAGTAAATTGCAGGCTGTTCTGAGTCAAGAGAGCCAAACAATTAAAAATAAATAGAAGGTTGCTCTAGGCAGAGAGCTGAACAGAAAGATAGTGTTAATCAGTTGTATTAGATTGATTTAACTTTCAAAATGGGTGTGAGTCTGAGTTATGTTGTTATATTTTTCCTCTGGATAAAAGGTCAATGTAAAGGCTTTTCTGGTTACTGACTCAAGTATAGGCAGATTTGGGAAAAAAAGGTTTTTCTATGTGTTTTCTGAAGAGGTCATTAAGGTAGTAGTTATATCTTCCAGAATTATATGGATCAGACATGACAGAGGTAGGCCTCCAGAAGACAAGATTCCAGAGAATCAAACAAAATAATTATCTTGATACTAAAATTTGTCTTGAGATTTGTATATTACAGAATACACAGCCTTGGTGAATGAATCTTATCACCTGCATGTTCACTGATGCCCTGTACTTCCAGATGGATGCAGTTAAGACAGACATCAGAGGCTTATCAATTAACCCTTCCCCTCATCCCTCTTCTAATATCTCAACACCCATATTCAGCTTGAAGAAGTTAATGAAGAGTCGGCACTCCAATTCCCTGGACTTTGGGAACTGAGGCGGTTAATATTAGGTTGTCTTTCTAGGGAAAAATAATAGTTTTATTGGAACAGGGGATAAGAGCTAAAATTGTTTACACAGCCATCCATAATCTATTGGTAGAAATCTGTATAATTGTTACTTAGCTGATGCAAATTCAAGGATTTCATTGGTATAATTTCTTCTGTTCAAAACTTGTGGGTACAAGGCTTAGACCTTTAACTTCTTCAACAGGGGCCTTGTGTGCTACCCTTAAAGAAGAGTGTTGCTTTTATAGCAACCATTCAGGCATTAAGTCTCTTGTCTCTCGGGTTCATGCTGTTCGACAGACTGATGGCTTTTGTACAACAAATAGACACTATTCAAAGGAAACCCATGCAGGTCTGTTATTACAGACTGGAAGTAGGGGACTCTAAAACCTCTGTCATCAAGACTGAAAGGATTAACCCCTAACTTACTCGCTAAGCTGGATAGTCAATGACAGGTAAGAGAACACCTCAAGACCCTTGCCCCTAACTGGGAGGCCTCACCATCGTAAGACAAAAGCTCAACCAATGGCTGTTGAGTATCCAAAGACGGGAAAGGGAGGCTGGGGTCCTCTGTTCTGACCTAAGGGCAGGCACAGTTTCCGTAAGTTTTTCCAGCCTTCCCTTTTGAAAAAAATTAAAAAGGGGGAACCTGTTGGGAGCCGACTCCTAGCGGAAAGCAGCTATCATCTTTGCAGCCATCTCAAGCCATATACCCTGACAAAAGACTTGTTTTCAAAAGCCTACAACAGCTGAGCACACTCTGATAAACATCTTGTTTATCCCACATATCTTGTTTTGCAGTTTAGTGCCCCTAGCTGCAAGGTGCACATGGTATCTGAGACTGCAAGACTCATGGTAAAGTGTCTTCAGCTGTGTTCCCCTGCTTGTGCTTATAAATACCAGGATTTCCTTGCAATAAACGAGACTAGAGACAAGAGACTTGATCACACACCCTGTCTTGTCTCAATTCTTAATGTCTCTTTCCCCTCCATCCCCACTCTCTTTCTTGCTAGATGCTGACTGGCAGACTGGAGCAGCAGCCCAGGCTGGGCCGGGCTGGGACATAGTGGCCCCCAAGCAAGGGGCAGTGCAGTCAGCAACAATATGAGCATATTGTTATTGAGCATTACTAAATATATAAAGCCTTTGATTAATATTTAAGCATTAGAGTCTCATTTTCTTACCGGGCCTGCATGAATGGCAGGATGGTCTGAGCAATGCCCAGCCTTTCGGAGACAGTGTGAAAGATTGGCAGAGCCATCTCCCACACTGGCACCTTGTGGGTGGCAGGGATGGTGTTTCTGGCTGGACGTTTCTAGCTGTGTCGTGCACGTGGCCTCTGGCCACAGAACATGGCAGCTGAGCTAGGCAGAGCCGCAGCAGCTTAGATAGTCAGCTTGACCAGAGGTCATTTTTAAGTAATTACTACAACAAGGGACTGTTATGGGTGAATAGGAAGAAGGATTGTAAGCCCCAAAGGGGACAGGATCTCCACAGGAAGACCAAAAGAATCAACTAACATGGTCCCCTGGGGCTCCCAGAGTCTGAACCACCAACCAAAGAACATAGATGGGCTGGACCTAGGCCTCCCCACATATATGTAGCAGATGTGCAGCTTGGTCGTCATGTGGGTTCCAAATAATTGGAGTGGGGTGTATCCCAAAAGCTGTTGCCTGTAGTGAGATATATTCTACTAGCTGGGCTGCCTTGCCTAGTGGAGGCATCTAGCCTTGTAGAGACTTGAAGTCTCATGGTGGGGGTATATCCAGGGGGGGCCCTTCCCACTCAGAAGAGAAGGGGATAATGGGGGAAAGACTGTATGTGTATGGGGGCGGTAACCAGGAGGGGGTAGTGAGCAGAATATAAAATAAGTAAAATAAGTAAACAAATAAAATTTTAAATCAGAATATAGAGTTTTCTCAAGCTAGGTCAGAAAATCCAGCCTGGAGCCTACAGTACCAGCTTATAATAAGATCAAAGGGTAGCAGTCCAAGCCCATTAGAAAACCCACAAAGATTTTTTCCAGTTAGAGTAAGAAGTAACTCCAGATGAGAGAAATCCACAGGGTCATGAATAATTTGGGTGGCAGCCCATAGAGATGCTAGACCTAAAAAGATTTAAAGAAGCAATAATGGCTTATGACATACATTACCCTTATATAAAAAAGATGCTTAATAATTAGGCCACACAAAATTGTATAATTCCAAAAGATTGGAAAGATTTGATGTCAGCAGTCTTAAAACTTGGCCCTCAACCACAATGGCTGACATGGTAGAGAGAAGAGGCTTCAGTTATGGAGGAATGTAATCAGACTAGAGGCATTAATATTGTCAAGGACAAATTGCTAGTTGAAAGTCAATATGCTGAATTAAGAGTATAGATTCTGTTTAATGATGACATCTTGGGACAAGTTTGAACAACAGGGAAAATTATCTGAATAATTTACAAAGATAACTCAGGGTTCAGAAGACTCTTTCACTGACTTCTTACAAAGATTAACTTCATTTCTAATCTCTATAGCAATATCAGATCTAGATGCTAGAGAAATCTTAATCAAATTTTTACCTTCTGAGACTGCTAACTGCTGAATGCAAAAAGGCCATTAGACCTTTAAGGGCCAGATCAGCACCTATTTACAAATTGATTAAAACTACTGCAGATATTAGATCTAATGCTCACAACTCAGTTGTAATTAGACAGGCAATTGCAAAAGGTATGAGAACTCAAAATGTCTGAGTGGATAGGGTTTATAAATGAAAACCATCCAGAGATATTCAAGGCAATTCCTTACTGTGGGAAAACTGCTTAAGGGGTTTTGCTCAGGCCCTGAAAGAAAAAAAAAAAAACACAACATGAGGCATTCATTCCTGTTGGCCAAGAAGAAACTGGTCTAGAGAACTAAAATTTAAAAAAAGTGTAAAGCCTAATAGGACAAACAGTACTGCTCAAAACTTAACTATTTAATAGAGATAGACCAACTCCAATAGCTAGAACAAGAGATTCTGAAGATACAAGAAAACAGGTATTTTGGCAGACTGATATACATAAGAGATCAACATTGAAATTACAATGAGATGGAATTGAGATCGATGGCCTAGTGGATACTGGAGCATATGTAACAATTTCACAAGATTTCTGGAATCCAGCTTGGCCATTTCAAAAGGTATCTACATAGCTCCTAGGGATTAGGACATTGTCTCAGGTAAAACAAACTCTAAAACAGACTAAATGTATAGGAAGAGAAGGCCAGGTAGGAAGGTTAAGACCATATGTGGCAAATATAGCCATGAATCTATGGGGAAGAGATCTATTGCAGCAATAGAAAGCACAGATTAGCATTCCTCCAACTTCAGAGACAAGCCATAAAATAGGAGATATTCCTGATAAGGGTACTGAAAAAATGTTATCCCAAACTTACAAACTGTCCAGGCTGTTCATAAGCAGTGCATAAGTTGGCTCTCCAAATTTATAGGGCGGGTTACTGCTGATAGAGTACCAACTGCCCTACTATTAAAATGGTTAACCGACAAGCATTTTGAGTAGAGCAGTGAGCCTTAAATAAAGAACAGTCATAGGCACTAGAACAGCTCGTTCAAGAGCATCTGGATCCTTAACAAATAGAAGAGTCCACCAGCCCTTGGAATTCTATATTTGTATTTAAAAAGAAATCTGGAAAATAAAGGATGCAGACAGATCTGAGAGCAATCAAAGTAATCAGCCTATAGGTTCCTTACAACTGGAATCCCTTTAACTTCTTTGTTACCCAAGGCATGGCCTATTATAGTGATTGATTTAAAAGATTGTTTTTTTTCAATGTTCCTTGAGAAACAAGATAAAGATTTGCTTTCACCTTGTTCACATTTACCAATGAAAAACCAACTAAGAGGTACCAACAGAGGGTCTTGCCACAAGCAATGTTAAACAGTCCCATCTTGTGTCAATATTATGTACAACAGCTATTATAAATAATTCATAAACAGTTTCTTCAATCTATAATTTATCATATATGGATGATATCTTATTGGCAGATTCAGATGGCGACACCTGAGAAAAAATGTTTGCTGAAGTAAAATGAATTTTGCCTTGTTGTAGATTGCAAATTAGTCCTAAAAATACACAGAAGAGAGTCTTTTAATTATTTAGGATAGAATATCTATTTTATAAGATAGGCTTATAAAAAGACAAATTATAAACTCTTAATGGTTTTCAAAAATTACTTGGGAGATATTCATTGGCTACAGCCCACAATTGAATTAATTACTCAAGAACTAAGTAATTTATTTCAAACCTTACAAAGTGATTTTGGCTTAAATAGTCCAATAAAATGATCAGCTAAAACTGAAAGAGAACTGGCTCTAGTAGAAAGAAGGACAAACATGTGGATCGCTTGGTTATATCCAAAGCTTGATTGTAGTTTAGTTATTTTGTCTTCTACTCATTCTCCCACAGGAATTCTTATGCAGAGAGAAGATAATATCTTACAATGGATATTTTTAGCACATAAATAGAGCAAAAAATTAAAAACCTATATAGAAAAGTTTTCTGACTTGATTGTGAAAAGGAAAATAAGACTTTGTCAATTAGCAGGAACAGAGCAAGCAGAGACTGTAGTGCCTTTTCTAATGTTGAAATTATCTCATTATGGGTAACCAATGAGAGCTGGCAAAGAGCTTGCAGTAATTTTGGGGAGGAGAAATTAATAATAAATACCCTAAGAGCAAGTAACTTCAGTTTATAAAAAGAGCTAATTGGATTCTTCCTCATATAGTGAGAGTAACACCAATTTCTAAAGCTCCTACCTTTTATAAGGCAATAAATCTTGAGTGGCAGGTTATAAGTCATAAAATATAAAAAGTAGTTCAGAGCCCATATGCTTCAGTTCAAAATTCAGAACTACAAGCTATTCTAATGGTTCTGTTAGACTTTCCAGAACCTCTAAATATGGTTCCTGACTCTCAATATGCAGAAAAAGTTGTTTTGCATATAGAAACTGCTAAACATATTCCAGAATATTCAGAATTAGTTTTGTTATTTACATATCTACAATAGGTAATTTGAAACCGAGATCATCCATTATATAGATCCTATACTCAATCTCATACAGGTTTGTCAGGAATATTGGCATTAGAAAATAAGGAGTTTGATCAATTGTTAGTAGGAACTGTATTAGAAGCTTAAATTTTTCATAAAAGGCATCATGTAAACAGTAAAGTTTTAAATAAAAGATTTTCTATAACCTGGTAACAAGCCAAGGAAATTATTGAAAATTGTCCCACTTGTTGTTTATATAATAAAGCTCCACTTCCTGTCAGAAGTAACCCTAAAGGTAACCAAAGAAATGAAATTTGGCAGATAGATGTGTTTTACTTTTCAGTTTGAAAAATTAACATGCATCATACAATTTATATCTAATCAGGATTCCAATGGGCTTCTGCCTTGAGTTCTGAAAAGGCTGATTCTTTACACATTTATTAGAAACGATGGCTATTTTAGGGAACCCCTTACAGATTAAAACTGACAATGCTCTGGCATATGTGTCCAGTAAAATGTAACAAATCTTTAAATATTATAACGTTTAAAAAAGGTCACAGTTATACCTTACAATCCTACAGGTCAAGGAATTGTGGAAAGATCTAATCACACGTTAAAGAAATGCTCATAAAACAAAAGGGAAATATAAGGTCTCCCAGTGATAGATTAAATAATGCTTTATTGACTTTAAATTTTTTAAATGTCAAAGAGACAAGTAGCACTATTGCTAAAAATTTGCCAGATTTTAGAAAGTACTGATGAATTAAATTATTCTACATACTTTAAGGATGCGTTAACCTCAGAATGGAAGTCAGGAAATCTCTTGATATTGGGGAGAGGATATGCTCTTGTTTCAACAGGAAGAGAAAAGCTGTGGATCCTTTCAAAGTTAATTAAGATTCTGTTTGTCCAAGGGAGACCTCCAGAAAGTCTTGGCCTAGCCACTGATATGGATGAATAGACCCAGGAAAACCACAAAACAGGTGATACAAATGCCAATTCACTTTTGCAGGAATAGCTCATAGACCTGCTGAGACTCAAATGTCTCTACAGAAGCCTATGAAACTTTTTGGCTACCTGGTCCTCACAGTTTTTTATTACATAATATCTTTTCATATGGCATGGATAAAGAATTATATTACAGTTTGGTTATGCAGTAAAAATGGACTTATAAAGTTGACAGATGCCTTCTACCTGCTCAAGCATAGAGCAGAGAATCATTAGCTAAGTTGTGCTCACTACACTTTCCATAGATGTGTTACTGCAGAAATGTACATACAATATTACCTTTAAAAGTTTGTGTGTTTTCAGAGCAAAAGGACCATACACCAATGAACCAGCCTCACAGACTACCTCAATTTCTGTTTCCTCAAAAATTGCATTCAGGACAACTTAAAGTGCCTGGCCTCAGATGGTCCAACCTCACAGACTGCTTCAGCCAGGACTTCATTTAAGCCTTGCACTTTCTGATCACACAGACTGCACAGCAAGTGAAACAGCCACCTTTCCCAGGACTTGGTCAATTTCCCAATTTCGAAAAATGGAAATAGAATCAAGAAAGAAATCACAAAGGTAGACAACCCTGGAGATATAAAACCTAGGAAAGAGATCAGGAGTCATAGATGCGAGCATCACCAACAGAACACAAGAGATAGAAGAGAGAATCTCAAGTGCAGAAGATAGAAAATATTGACACAACATTCAAAGAAAATGCAAAATGCAAAAAGCTCCTAATCCAAAACATTCAGGAAATCCAGGACACAACGAGAAAACATTCAGGAAATCTGGGACACAGTGAGAAAACCAAACCTAAGAATAATAGGCATAGAAGAGAGCAAAGATTCCCAACTCAAAGGACCAGTAAATATCTTCAACAAAATTATAGAAGAAAACTTCCCTAACCTAAATAAAGACATGCCCATAAACATACAAGCCCAGAGAACTCCAAATACACTGGACCAGAAAAAAATATCTCCCATCACATAATAATCAAAACATCAAATGCAAAAAACAAAGAAAGAATATTAAAAGTAATAAGGGAAAAAGGTCAAGTAACATATAAAGGCTAACCTATCAGAATTACACCAGACTTCTCACCAGACACTCTAAAAGCCAGAAGTTCCTGGGCAGATGTCATAGAGACACTAAGAGAACACAAATGTCAGTCCAGACTACTATACCCAGCAAAACTCTCAATTACCATAGATGGAGAAACCAAGATATTCCACGACAAAACCAAATTTACACAATATCTTTCTACAAATCCAGCATTACAAAGGATAATAGGGGGAAAGCTCCAATACAAAGAAGGAAACTACGCCCTAGAAAAAGCAAGAAAGTAATCTTTCAACAAACCTAAAAGAAGATAGTCACACAAACATAATTCCAATTCTAACAACAAAAATAACAGAAAGTAGCAATCACTATTCCTTAATATCTCTTAACATCAACAGACTCATTTTCCTACAAAAAGGCATAGACTAACAGACTGGATACATAAACAGGACCCAGCATTTTGCTGCATACAGGAAGCACACCTAAGTGTCAAAGACAGACACTACCTCAGAGTAAAAGGATGAAAAACAATTTTCCAAGCAAATCGTCAGAAGAAACAAGCTGGAGTAGCCATTCAAATTTCGAATAAAATTGAATTTCAACCAGAAGTTGTAAAAAAATAAAAGATAAGGAAGACTTCATACTCACCAAAGGAAAAATCTACCAAGATGAACTCTCAATTCTGAACATCTGTGCTCCAAATGTAAGGGCACCCACATTCATAAAAGAAACTTTAATAAAGCTCAAAGCACACATTGCACCTCACACAATAATAGTGGGGGATTTCAACACCCAACTCTCAGCAACGGACAGATCATGGAAACAGAAACTAAATAGAGACACAGTAAAACTAATAAAAGTTATGACCAAATGGATTTAACATATATCTATAGAACATTTCATCCTAAAACAAAAGAATATTCCTTCTTCTCAGCATCTCATGGTATCTTCTCCAAAACATACCATATAATCTGTCACAAAACAGCCCTCAACAGATACAAGAAGATGGAAATCATCCCATGCATCCTATCAGATCACCATGGACTAAAGCTGGTCTTCAATACAACAAAAACAATGGAAAGCCCACATATACATGGAAGCTGAACAACACTCTACTCAATGATGACTTGGTAAAGGAAGAAATAAAGAAATAAAAGCTTTTGAGAATTTAATGAAAATGATGGCACAATATACCAAAACTTATGGGACACAATGAAAGCAGTGCTAAGGGGAAAACTCATAGCTCTAGGTGTCTCTGAAAAAAAATTGGAGAGAGCATACACTACCAGCTTAACAGCACACCTGAAAGCTCTAGAACAAAAAGAAGCAAATATACCCAGGAGAATTAAACAGCAGGAAATAATCAAGCTCAGTGCTGAAATCAACCAAGTAGGAACAAAGAGAACTATACAAAGAATCAACAAAACCAGGAGCTGGTTCTTTGAGAACATCTTTTCTTTCTTTCTTTCTTTCCTTCCTTCCTTCCTTCCTTCCTTCCTTCCTTCCTTCCTTCTTTCTTTCTTTTCTTCTTTCTTTCGTTTGTTACTTATTTCTTTTTAAATCAAACATAGTCTAACAGAATTCAAACTGAAAAAGGAAACTTCAGTTGAGAAAATGTCTCCATTTGATTGTCTAGTAGGCAAAAGATCATTATTTTCTTGACTGATGATTTATGATTGCAAGTGCCATCCCTGAACAGCTGGAATAAGAAATCAGTCTGCACAAGATAGTAATTCTATTCCTTCATGACCTCTTCTTCAGTGCCTGCCTCCAAGTCATGTTTGATTTCCTGTCTTGGCTACCATTCATAATGTACTGTAGGATATAAGATGAAATAAACTCTTTCCTCTCCAAAAAAAAGAACTTGCATTAAAAACTAGAAAATCTAGAGAAAATTGATACATTACTAAATACACATGAACTACCAAAATTAAACCAAGAAGATATGAAATATTAAACAGACCCCTAACAAGAAATAACACTAATGTTGAGACAATAACAAACCAAGACCAAATAGATTTGCTGCTAAATTCTACCAAACCTTTAAAGAACTAACACCAATATTTCTCATTTTTTCTATAAAATAGAGGAAAGGAATGCTACCACATTCATTCCATAAACTCAGTATTAATGACATAAAAATTAAATAAAGATACAACAAAAAACATAAATCAATTTTCTTGATGAATATAGATGCAAAATTTTTCAATAAAATATAAACTGAGTTAAAAATACATTAAGACAATCACACACCATGTTCATCCACAGATGTACATATCACTGAGTTATAGTAACAAAAACAGCATGTCACTGACAGGAGAAACAGAGAGGCTATGTAATGGAAACAAATAGAAGGACCAAAAGTAAATCCACACAGCTACACCTAATGTTGCTTGTGGAAATATGAATGGAGATGAAGATAATCATTCTAGACAAAATATGGCAGACTCAAAAAAACAAATAGTGCATGTTTCTCTTACTTTTATACATACATTCAAATATACACATGGATACACATAGAGATGCTGACACACAGGAACATATATACACATGACAGGAAGGTAGAAGGGGAACTAAGAAGTGGGAGAGGAAGAGGCCTAAAAGCAATAGGGAGGAAGAACATAATAGGGTATTTTGGAGAAAACCAAAATAGTCTATATTTTCATTCAGATGCTAACTCTAGATTTAAATATTAGGGGCTAGCAGTGATGTTCTAGTGTTGTGAGGGTGAGTAAGAGCAAGATACAATGACTGTATTATGAAAATCCAATAATGAAACATTAATTTTTTGCTTACTAAAAAAGTTAAACCTCTAAAGCGAACACAAAAACTATATAGCTGCATACCACAATCATTTGCTTCAGTATTTTGAGATATTGAGTTATATTGTGTGCTTCTAAAATGATGACCAGATAAAGCAAATGTAGTATATATACTAGAGAATTTTCAGCCAAATAGAAGGATAAAATCCTGTCATTTGAAGTAAAATGGGTAAAACTAAACACATGTTCTCCCTCTTATATGGAGGCTAATCATATTGAATGGTGATTAATTAAGGTATGGAAGGGTATATATGTGGACAAAGATGGATAAGGAAGGTTGGATTTCATCGTTTCAAACTGTATGCATATGGTGTGGAAATACCAGAGTGAATCCATTAATATGCAAAATTTATGTTAATAAAAATAAAATGTAATAAAAATTAGAGGTTATATTAACTCCATCTACTCACCTTTCCTCCAGTGCTATTATGTCATGTTATATTTAAATGCTTGTTTTCACACAGTGTATTTTGATCATATTCTGCTCCCCCAGTTCCTCCTATATCCTCTCAACCTTCCTACTGCACAACTTCATGTTCTCTCTCTTTTAATTACTTCTATACATACCTCATATGATACTGACATTTTATACAATTATTAAGCATTCACAGCTACATAGATGTTTAACTTCTTTGTTGTATTTCATTCCATTATATATCTAAGCTTTCATTTTATTTTTCTTCCTGATGATCTCTTGATTATAAGATCCACAGGTTAAGAACCATCTACAAACATCTATTTATTCCCACTTTTAAAGCCTTTACACAAAGTTCACCAGGTATACACTTTTAGATTGGCAGTTACTTTTGTGTACTAAGTACTGTTGCTCTATTATCTTCACATTCGTTCTATTGAAAATTTAAAAAGCCATTTTAATTGCTATGCTTTGTAAAACACACAATTTCTAATTGCCTGTTTTATTGTTTGTTCTTTGACAATTTTATATATGCATATAATACATTTGATAATTCTTCTCATTATCCTTTCTAATCTCTCTTCCATCCCAATCAGTTGCCCTTCTACTAGTCTCTTTCCTAAATACATGCTTGCTCTGGGGTCTTGAGGGAGGCAATATGAGGTCTTGAGAAACCTAAGGAAGAGAAAGGAAAGGGCCCTACTTAGCATAAAGGTTTATGGATGGTTCTGGGATTCCAACCACTTTTCTTATTTTTTTCAGTAATTTTATTAAAATATACCCATATGAAGTTTTCTTTATATTTACTCTGCTTTGTGTTATAGAACTTTTTGAATTTATTACTACATATTTCTGTTATGTAGAGTTCCAATACAACTTCCAGTGACGGATTGCTATATACTTTCCCCTAAAATGTGAAAGAGACTGTAAATATGAGGGCTCACTTGCATAATTAGATCATGCTTCTGGTATAGTTGACTAGAAAGAGAGATGATGAACATCTAGGTTGTTTCTAGTTTCTGGCTATTATGCATAAAACCACAATAAACACAGGTAAGCAAGTGTCCTTGTAGAGTGAAGTGTCTTTGGGGTATATGCCCAAGAATGATATAGGTGAATCTTGAGGTAGATTGATTCCTAATTTTCTGAGGAACCATCATATTGATTTCCATAGTATCTGTACATGTTTTCACTCCCACCAGTAATGGAGGAGTGTTCCCTTTATCTTAAATCCAGATCTTATATCTTCCCCACATCTTAGGCATTCTGACTAGTGTAAGATGGAACCTCAGAATCATTTTGACTTGGATTTCCATGATAGCTAAATGTGATGGTATGAATATGCTTGGCTCATGACATAGCACTATTAGAATGTGTGGCATTGTTGGACTAGGTGTGGCCTTGTTGGAGGAAGTTTGTCATTGTGGGCATGGGCTTTAAGACCCTCATCCTAGCTGCCTGGAAGCCAGTCTATCTTCAGAACAAGATGTAGGTTTTGGGAGCCGACTTCTAGCAGAAAGCAGCTATCATCCTTGCAGCCATCTTGAGCCATATACCCTGACTAGAGACTTTTCAACAGCCTACAACAGCTGAGCACACTCTGATAAACATCTTGTTTATCCCACATATCTTGTTTTGTTGTTAGTGCCCCCAGCTGCAAGGTGCACGTGGTAAAGAGTCTTCAGCTGTGTTCCCCTGCTTGTGCTTATAAATACCCAGGATTTTCTTGCAAGAGAGGAGACAATAAATGAGAAAAGAGACTTGGTCATACACTCTGGTTTGTTTCCATTCTTCGTGTCTCTTCCCCTTTCATTCCCCACTCTCTCTCTTGCTAGACCCTGACCTGTGGACTGGAGCAGCAGCTCAGGCAGGACATTTTGGCCCCCAAGCGTGGGGCAGAGTGGTCCGGGACATGTAGGACTCTCAGCCCCTCCTGTACCAAGCCTGCCTGAATGCAGCCATGCCCCTGCCTTGATCATAACTAACTGAACCTCTGAACCTATAAGCCAGCACCAATTAAATGTTGTCCTTCCTTTATAAGAGTTGCCTTGGTCAAGGTGTCTGTTCACAACAATGGAAACATAACTAAGAAAGAAGTTGGTACCAGGGACTGGGGTATTGCTATAATAGGCCTGACCATGTTTTTGATTAGAAAAATGTGGATTTGGAGACTTTTGATTTGGAAAGCAGTGGAATCATTTAAGTGGGGCTTAATGGGCTATCCTAGTAAGAATACAGACTTTGTTGCTGTGTATGATTTGAACTGTGAAGAAGTGGCCCAAGAGGTTTCAGTAGAGAGGAATTTCAGTATGTGGCATTGGAGATTGTTTTTGTGGTATTTTGGTGACGAATGTGGCTGCTTTTTACCATTGTCCAAAGAATCTTCCCAAGGCTAAGGCAAAAAGATTTAGATTAATTGCTTCCAAAAAGGAAGTCTCAAAACAGCCTGGTATAAATTCTGTTTTATGGTTAGCAAAGTTCATTCTTATGAAGAGCATTTTAATGAAAGGGGAGTTAGATATCTGAAAACTGCTTTGACATCAGACACGGAGATGCAGAGTTTTGAATGTGCCCAGCTGACTTCTTGTCTTGCCTTAGGGATTATCTGGACTGCTGCCATAAACTAGATGGTTTCTCTGCCTTCAGTCCATCCACATTTCATTCTATTTTATATATACTGTACCTACCTTTCTCCTTCATTCTTTCCACTTATCCTCTGGGTTTCAGATTAAACATCAATTTACTAACAAATTTTCCCTAATAGTCTCATTAACTAGTTAGTTATTTGAGAAAGTATTCTTCACTAGGTTGATTATACAATATAAACATGTATTTAAATATCACGTAGTACTCCCACTAAATTATGTACAATTTTGCATTTCATGTATAATTGAAAGTAAATTTTAAAATGGATCTTTAAAAATAAGTCAGTTTCACACTATTAATTATATACACAATATCAAGCATCATTTCCATCTAATACTTGAGAATATATGTGTATATGAATAAGACAGTAAAAACTCATGCTTTATTAACCATCTAAAAAGTTTATGCCTGAAAATTATTTAATTGTGTTACCAAAAATTTTGAAGTAAATTCTTAATTTTTTTCGATTTAAAATGTGGACATTCATCCAGGTATACAATATACTATTACTATATTTACCCCATATTACTCTTTCTTATGCCTTACTCACTCCTGCTAAACTCCTTTATCTCAACTAGTTATATTACTTTCATGACATTTTGTGGGGTACATATATTATTCAGATACCCATGGCTGCTATGTTTTTGTGATTGCAATGGTCATGTCATATCCAGAAGATAGTGTTTCACAGTACTTCTTCCCATCCTTAGACTCTTACTGCCTTACATCCTTAGACAATCTTTCTGCTTCGTCTTGCATGATGTTTTCTGGACCTTGGAGAAGATAAAGATGTAGGAGGAGGTTCCCTAATTGTCTCTTGATTGAGTAAATAAAGACAGCAGAAGCCAATCACTGGGCTAAGATATAGAGGCAGGTTTTTCAGGTCTCCAGAGGAAGAGGAGACAGAGAAAGGATTTTTTGCACCAGGCTTTGGAGGGAGAAGCAGGACACCATATAGGCCTGGGAGCAATTAGAACTGGTATCAGCCACCTCCACCAGATGAATTCTAGTATAGAATAGCTGAAGAGTTTAGGACAATAGATTCTGAGCCCAGAAGTTGTGTCATCTGGCTGATTTTAAAATGTTAAGATCCCTTTTGGCTGGGACAGAGAGATGCCTGGTCTGTTCCCATGAAGAAACCTTATCCTGAACCTTACTAGAGCAACGGATAAGAATCCTCCCCCACAACCCTAAGCCTCAGAGCTGCAACCCACCCAAACCCCGCCCCTCCAGAATACCACTCCACTTCTACCCCTTGCTGGGTCCTTTTGGATGGGGCAGACACCTGGCTGGTCTGACTCTGTGAAGACACCATATCTTGAACCATCTTAGAGCATCTGAGGAACCACTCAGAGCACCTGAGGAACCACTGCATTCAAAGCAGCAGGATTTCAGGATCCCAGACTCAGCCTGAGTCCCAGGAGCTCTTCTACCCAGGAGTTCAGGATCACAGCGTAGAGTGAAAAATTATAAAGATCATTTTATAAAATATATGCAGGCTTTTTCTTTACCCCTAGACCTGAGCAAAAGAATGCAGGTTCACCAGTTCCAGAAAGCAGAACTATCTCAGGGAAGAGAACCCACCTGTGGGTGGGGAAGGCACAAAGCAGAAAGACACATTCCTGACCACAAAGAGAAATGCAAGTCATGTGAGACTGAGAAATAGTTGAGCTAGTGACAGGGCAAGACCACATTTTGAGAATACAGAGTGTTTTCCACATGACCCTGATTCACTTAGGTTTCATTCCTCTGGAATTCTCCGATATTTTTATGTTATATTTCCTTAGCAACCTTTCACCCCCTCCTCACTCTACAGGTTTGTGGTTTTCCCCCTTTAAAAACCCTTCTCAGACTGACTGGCTTTGTCAATTCAACTCCTGTGTGAGTAAACAAATTGACCTTGACCGGTCAACTCTCCCTAATAAACCTCTGCTGATTGCATCCAGGTACAGTGTCTTGTGATTTTTTGGGTGGCCGTGATGTCCCGAGACTTGAGTAAGGGTTTCCCAAGTTTGGGGGTCTTCAACAGGATCACAAAAACATCTGGATTCTGAGGAGTTCTGACACAAGCAAGGTAACTGGAAAGACAGACTCTAGTCAGAAACAGTGAGTGCAGGTAGCACTAGAGATAACCAGATAGTGAAAGGCAAAAGTACAAGAACATAAGCAACAGAAACTGATGTTACCTGGCATCATCAGAACCCAATTCTCCCACCATAGCAAGCCCTGGACACCCCATCACATCGGAAAAGCAGGATTCAGATTTAAAATCACTTCTCATGAGGATGATAAAAAAACTTTAAGAAGCACATAAACAACATCCTTAAAGAAATATAGGAGAACACAGGTAAACAGGTAGAAGCCCTTAAAGAGGAAACACAAAAATCCTTTAAAGAAGTGCAAGAAAACACAAGCAAACAGGTGAAGGAATTAAACAAAACCATCCAGAATCTAAAAATAGAAGTAGACACAATAAAGAAATCACAAACAGAGACTACCCTGGAGATAGAAAACCTAGGAAAGAAATCAGGAGTCATAGAAACAAGCATCACCAACAGAATACAAGAGATAGAAGAGAGAATCGCAGGTGCAGAAGATACCATGAAAAACATTGACACAACTGTCAAAGAAAAGGCAAAATGCAAAAAGCTCCTAACTCAAAATATTCAGGAAATCCAGGACACAATGAGAAGACCAAACCTAAGGATACTAGGTATAGATAAGAGTGAAGATTCCCAACTTAAAGGGCCAGTAAATATCTTCAGCAAAATTATAGAGGAAAACTTTCCTAACCTAAAGAAAGAGATGCCCATGAACAAACAAGATACCTACAGAACTCCAAATAGACTAGACCAGAAAAGAAATTCCTCCCATCCCATAATAATCAAAACATCAAATGCACACAAAAAAGAAAAATGCTAAAAGCAGTAAGGGAAAAAGGTCAAGTAACATACAAATGCAGATCTATAAAAATTATACCAGACTTCTCACCAGAGACTATAAAAGCCAGAAGATCCTGGACTGATATCATACAGACCCTAAGAGAACACAAATGCCAGCCCAGACTACTATACCTAGCAAAACTCTCAATCATTATAGATGGAGAAATCAAGATATTCCATGACAAAACCAATCTTGCACAATATCTTTCCACAAATCCAGCCCTACAAACGATAATACATGGAAAACTCCAAAAAAAAGGAGGTAAACTACAACTTACTAAAAGAAAGTAATCTTCCAACAACCCCAAAAGAAGATAGCTACACAAACATAATTCCACTTCTAATAACAAAAATAACAGGAAGAAACAATCACTTTTCCTTAATATCTCTCAACATCCATGGACTCAATTCCCCAATAAAAAGACATAGACTAACAGACTGGATAAACAGGACCCAGAATTTTGCTGCATACAGGAAACGCACCTCAGTGACAAAAACAGACAGTACCTCAGAGTAAAAGAATGGAAAACAATTTTCCAATCAAATCGTCTCAAGAAACAAGCTGGAGTAGCCATTCTAATATCTAATAAACTCCAATTTCAACCAGAAGTTATCAAAAAAGATAGGGAAGGAAACTTCATACTTCTCAAAAGAAAAATCTACCAAGATGAACTCTCAATTCTGCAAATCTGTACTCTAAATGCAAGGGCACCCACATTCATAAAAGAAACTTTAATAAAGCTCAAAGCACACATTGCACCTCACACAATAATAGTGGGGGATTTCAACACCCAACTCTCAGCAATAGACAGATCATGGAAACAGAAACTAAATAGAGATACAGTGAAATTAACAGAAATTATGAACCAAATGGATTTGACAGATACCTGTAGGACATTTCATCCTAAAACAAAAGAATATAACATTTTCTCATAACCTCATGGTACCTTCTCCAAAATAGACCACATAATTTGTCACAGAGCACTCCTCAAAAGATACAAAAAGATTGAAATAATCCATTGCATCCTATCAGATCACCATGGACTAAGGCTGATCTTCAATAATAACAAAAACAATGGAAAGCTCACATACATAAGGAAACTGAACAATGCTCTACTCAATGATGATTTGGTCCAGGAAAAAATAAAGTAAGTAATGAAAGACTTTTTATAATTTAAAGAAAATGAAGGCTCGTCATACCAAAACTTATGGGACATGAAGAAAGCATTGCTAAGGGGAAAACTCATAGCTCTAAGTGTCTACAAAAGAAACTGGAAAGAGCATACACTAGCAATTTGACAGCACACCTGAAAGCTCTAGAACAAAAAGAAGCATATACAACCAAGAGGAGTAGATGGCAGGAAATAATCAAACTCAGGGCTGAAATCAACCAAGTAGAAACAAAACAGAACTATACATAGTATCAAAAAATCAGGAGCTGGTTCTTTGAGAAAATCAACAAGATAGATAAACCCTTAGCCTGAATAACCAGAGGGCACAGAGACACTATCCAAATTAATAAATCACAACTGAAAAGGGAGACATAACAATAGAAACTGAGGAAATTCAAAAACTCATCAGATCCTACTACAAAAGCCTATACTCAACAAAACAGGGAAATCTGGATGAAATGGACAATTTTCTAGACAGATTCCATGCACTAAAACTAAATCAGGAGCAGATAAACCATCTAAACAGTCCCATAACCCCTAAAGAAATAACAGCACTCATTAAAAGTCTTCCAATCAAAAAAAAAAAAAAAAAAAAAGCCCAGACAAAATGGTTTTAGTGCAGAATTCTATCAGACCTTCAAGGAAGACTTAATACCAATTCTCTTCAAACTATTCCACAAAACAGAAACAGAAGGAAAACTACCCAATTTGTTCTATGAAGCTACAACTACACTGATACCTAAACCACACAAAGACCAAACAAAAAAGAGAACTTCAGACCAATGTCCCTTATGAATATCAATGGAAAAATACTCAATAAAATTCTTGCAAACCAAATCCAAGAACACATGAAAACAATCATCCATCATGATCAAGTAGGCTTTATTCCAGGAATGCAGGGATGTTTCTATATACAGAAATCCACCAATGTAATCAACCATATAAACAAACTCAAAGGAAAAAACCACATGATCATCTCACTAGATGCTGAGAAAGCATTTGATAAAATTCAACATTCCTTCATGGTAAAAGTCTTGGAAGGATCAGGAATTCAAGGCCCATACCTAACATAGTAAAAGCAATATACAGCAAACCAGTAGCCAACATCAGATTAAATAGAGAGAAATTTGAGTCAATCCCACTAAAATCAGGGACTAGACAAGGCTGCCCACTCTCTCCCTACCTATTCAATATAGTACTGGAAGTCCTAGCTAGAGCAATTAGACAACAAAAGGAAGTCAAAGGGATACAGATAGGAAAGGAAAAAGTCAAAATATTACTATTTGCAGATGATATGATAGTATACTTAAGTGACCCCAAAACTTCTACCAGATAACTCCTAAACCTGATAAACAATTTTACCACAGTGGTTGGATATAAAATCAACTCAAACAAATCAGTAGCCTTCCTCTACTCAAAGGATAAACAGGCTGAGAAAGAAATTAGGGAAATGACACCCTTCACAATACTCACAAATAATAGGAAATACCTTGGTATGAATCTAACCAAGCAAGTGAAAGATCTCTATGACAAGAACTTCAAGCCTCTGAAGAAAGAAATAGAAGATATCAGAAGATGGAAAGAACTCCCATGCTCATGGATTGGTAGGATTAATATAGTAAAAAAAAAATGGCCATTTTACCAAAAGCAATCTACAGATTCAATGCAATCCCCATCAAAATCCCAACTCAATTCTTCACAAAGTTAGAAAGAGAAATTCTCAAATTCATTTGGAATAATAAAAAACCCAGGATAGCAAAAACTATTCTCAACAATATAAGAAATTGAGGAGGAATCACCATCCCTGACTTCAAGCTGTGCTACAGAGCAATAGTGATAAAAACTGCATGGTATTGGTACAGAGACAGGCAGGAAGATCAATGAAATAGAATTGAAGACCTGAAATGAACCCACACACCTATGGTCACTTGCTCTTTGACAAAGGAGCTAAAACTATCCAGTGGAAAAAGGACAGCATTTTCAACAAGTGGTGCTAGTTCAACTGAAGGTCAGCATGTAGAAGAATGCAAATTGATTTATTCTTATCTCCTTGTACAAAGTCCAAGTGGATCAAGAACCTCCACATAAAACCAGATGCACTGAAATTAATAGAAAAGAAGGTGGGGAAGAATATTGAATACTTGGGCACAAGGGAAAAGTTCCTGAACAGAACACTTATGTTTAGGCTTATGCTCTAAGATTAAGAACTGACAAATGGGACCTCATCAAATTGAAAAGTTTCTGTTGGCAAAGGACACTGTCAATAGGACAAAATGGCAACCAACAGATTGGGAAAAGATCTTTACCAATCCCACATCCTATAGAGGGCTAATATCTAATATATACAAAGAACTCAAGAAATCAGACTCCAGACAACCAAATAACCGTATTGAAAATAGGGTACAGAGCTAAACAAAGAATTCTCAACTGAGGAAACTCAAATGTCCAAGAAGTACCTTAATAAATGCTCAACATCCTTAGTTATCAGGGAAATGAAAACCAAAACAACCCTGAGATTACACCTCACACCAGTCAGAATGGCTAAGGTCAAAAACTCAGGTGATAGTAGATGCTGGGGAGGATGTGGAGAAAGAGGAACACTCCTCCATTGTTGGTGGGATTGCAAGCTGGTACAACCACTCTGGAAATCAGTCTGGTGGTTCCTCAGAAAATTGGACAGAGCATTACCTGAGGACCCAGCTGTACCACTCCTGGGCATATACCCAGAAGATGCTCCAACATACAACAAGGTCACATGCTCCACTATGTTTATAGCAACCTTATTTATAATAGCCAGAAGCTGGAAAGAACCCAGATGTCCTTCAACAGAGGAATGGATACAGAAAATGTGGTACATTTACACAATGGAGTATTACACACCTATTAAAAACAATGAATTCGAGAAATTCTTAGGCAAATGGATAGAACTAGAAAATATCATCCTAAGTGAGGTAACCCAATCACAAAAGAACACACATAGTATGCATTCACTGATAATTGGATATTAGCCCAGAAGCTGGCAATACCCAAGTTACAACTCACAAACCACATGAAGCTCATGAACAAGGAAGACCAAAGTGTGGGTGCTTCGGTCCTTCTTAGAAGGAGTACCAAAGTACTGCAGGGAGCAAATATGGAGACAAAGTGTGGGACAGAAACTGAAGAAGGGGCCATCTGGAGACCATTCCACCTGGGTATCCATCCCATGTGCAGTCACCAAAGGCAGATACTGATGTGGATGTCAGTAAGTGCATGCTGACAGGAGCCTAATATAGCTGTCTCCTTAGAGGTCTGCCAGAGTCTGACATATACAGAGGTAGATGCTCACAGCTAACTATTGATATGATCAAGGGTTTCCCAATGGAGGAGTTAGAGAGAAGACTGAAGGAGCTGAAAGGGCTTGTGGCCCCATGGGAAAAGCAATAATCCCAACCAACCAGAGCTCCCAGAGTCTAAACTACCAGCCTTGGAGCACATAGGGAGGGACCCATGGCTCCAGCTGTATATGTATGGGAGGATGGCCTTGTTGGGCATAGGTGTGAGAGGAGCACCGTGGTCCTGTGAAGGCTGGATGCCCCAGTGTGGGGGAATTTGAGGGTGGGGACATATCCTCATAGAAGCAGGAGGAGGGGGGATAGGATATGGGGTTCCTGGGTAGTAGGGGAATATGGTAAGGGGATAACATCTGAAATGTAAATAAAATATCCAATAAAAAATGTTAAGATAATTTGGTGTTTTCCATCCACCACAATTCAGGTGGGTAAGAGAAAGGGTGTATGTAGCCTTGATCAGCGCCAGCCATGGGGGTGGATGGTCCATGTAGTGTGATCGATGCTCCTGGTGTTTATGGGAACAGTGTTAGCTAGTGGTTGGGGCTGAATAGATGGCAGGCAGATG
Organism: Arvicanthis niloticus; assembly: GCF_011762505.2. Lineage (NCBI taxonomy): Eukaryota > Metazoa > Chordata > Mammalia > Rodentia > Muridae > Arvicanthis > Arvicanthis niloticus. The sequence goes on from NC_047679.1 coordinate 130,045,268, forward strand.
GTTGCTGATCCCAGAGCCTAACTGGAACAAGCATGACTAATAAAACTACATGAAACATAAAGATGTCTTGTTTCTGGCTAAATATCTAATAATCAATTAATTTCAGCACTTTGATTAGTTATGAGTCTCTGCATTGACTGTGGCCCACTGATTTAAAAAAAATCTGTTCTGACAAAAGAAGGTGCTTTGACATAGGCTGAGAGTAGCATGTGTCTATGGATATAAACATAAGTACTGAGATTGCAGTTTCACAACATGTTCAGTTAATAAAACACTCATAGTAGGTTCCCCTTAGGGCTTGTGACTTTCCCAGCAATGGACTTGTGACTAGGTTTATAGTACCAGACATGTATTCTCTTCGGTGGAAAAGGCTTCAACTCCACTCAGAAAGTAGGTGGTTGCCTCCATCATCATTATGTTACATCATTATTGAACCAATGGAAATTTCTTGTCTGGCAGGTCAGTATTTTAGAATACAGTGTTCAGTGTTCTAGAATGCAATGTCCAAATCTGGATAAAACTGTTAACTATTTCCCTCAGCTTGGTCAGGGTAGAACTCACTGAAAAAGATGACAAATTGGGGAGGGGGTTTGGGAAGAGGATCAATTGAGAAGTTATTCATGAAGATATCTTGAGGTAAAGCAAGTTTTAGATGACAACCAGTAAAAAGGCTCTAAGCTCTGATCGTATCTACTGGGACACAAGAATAGTAGAGCCACTATGGCTGAAATTCAATAAGAATAGGAGAGAAGTCCGAAAGGGGGGCTATATTAGATTTTAAAAATACAGTTGTTATTGTGATAGAAATAAAAGATGACTATGAGTTTTTTATCCCTTTAAAACAAAATAAGTAACCAGTTGATTTTGTTGCTGTATTAATAAACTATAGTATAAGGAAAGGAACCAAGGAAAGGAGAGAGACCTAGTGGTAGTATTACAATTGCTGTAGTAATACAAAAGTAATCGTAATTTAGACTAGAGTAGTAGTAGCAGATATGGTTATAATGAAACAGAGTTTGTATATATTTGAAGGCATAGACAATACAATTTACTGATTAATTAGATATGATATGGGGAGATGGGGGAAGAGAAATAATGATGATCCAAGTTGTTTGGACAGAGACTGAGAGGTGGAGTCATTATTAACTAAGATGAGGAAGAATATATTTGTGAGGAAAACATCAGGAGTTGTTAGGAATGTTAAACTTGAGATACCTCTTTGATTTTTTAGGTAGAAATATCAGAGGAAGATGGGCATATGAGTTTTGAGATCAAGAAAGAAATATGACAAGATCGGGCATGTTCAGAGGTTCTGCAAGTTCTGCAAGTTGCTTATGTTTGAAATATCCAATCATATGTAACTGCAACAAATTTTCTCACTCTCCCCAACCCCTACCCATAAATATCCCAAGTTTCCTGGGTTCTGGGTCGGAACCTCTATCTCCTGCGTGAGATATGTTCCAGCCCGAGGGCCCTTGTCATTAAACCTCCTCTGCAATTGCATAAAAAAAAAGAAAGAACGAAAGAAAGAAAGAAAGATGAGCTGGAGACACAAATTTGGGAGTTGTCCATTGTCATTAAAAGTCACCAGGCTGGATGATACTACTAAGGTAATTAGTGGATACAGAAAAAAAAGAGAGCCAATAATACATCAAATTAAGGATCTCTTTTAAATTTTTTATTTGAATGCAATCATTAAAACTTGTAACCATACATTTGTTTAAATGTTGTGGTTATTTCCCTTTTTAAAAAATTCCAGGCAAAGCAAGAAAGGTGTCATTTTCTTCAACACTACCAGTATCTGGTAATAGCTACCAAATAATGTATTGAGTTATATGAACTAAAGGAACATTCATTTACATCAAATTCTCATAATTCTCATAATTCTATAACACCCACTTAAGGTAGGCAATTAAGTCAAGTATAGGAGGCATGTGTTGTGGAGAGAAGTAGAAAGTGATGGTCCAGCAACATCAAGCCAGTCAGAAAATAACCATCTGGAGAAAAGCTAAATTATGGGATACACAGATTATATATATATATATAATCTCTAGTTGTAATGTTGATAACTGTATTAGTTTAAATCCTCTAAAATATCAAATGTCAAGCTAAGCATGGTGATGTATTCCTTTAATCCCAGCACTTGGAGGTTAGACAAGCAGAGTTCTCTGAGTTTGAGGCTAGCCTAGTTTAAATGGCAAGTTCTGGGACATCCAGGGATATATAGATACTGACTCAAAATAAAGCAAAACCAACAGATGTCAAGATAGAAATATATATGAAAAATATTATTTGGGTAAACTTGTGTGAAAGAAAATGGAGAGAAAGGTTTTTTTTTTAAATGGGACAGCTATCATGACATAGGACTAATTTCTGAAGAAGGGGATAGAAGCAAGGTCTTAGACTACAATGTAGTTGTACAATTTCAGCAAAATTGTTGGAGAGCCCTCAAGCCAAATATGGCCATTAGAAGAATCCAGGTCTCTGTGGAATAGTCTTCATTAGTATTCTTGTCTTGCTCATTCAGTACTTGGGAGCAGTCCATGGAAACTGTGGCCTTGGCAGGAAAATAATAATGGATTATAGAACATAGCAGCTGGGCACTTGGCCAGTTACAGTCCAAAAGGTTAGACATTTTAGAGGTACTTTGTAGTGGATACCACAATAACTAAATTCAACACTGTTTACCAGAACACTATGGACCAAAAATGTATCTTCAAGCTATATTCAGTCTAATATGAGCAGCTATCAACCTCTGTTTCATCACTAATAAATGCTTCACCATTAACACACAAGCTGTAAGGTTTAAGGTACAAAGTTAAAACACAAAAAGCATTAACTGCTCTGGATTTTAAAATACACTGCCATGACCCCACCCTGCACTTGTTTCCCATTACTAGACCTAGCCCTGGTTACACACACTGTGTACTAGCTCAACTTTTTGAGTTCCTCAAATTCCTACCCAAACTTTCCTCACACTCCCAAACCTAGATCAGATAGTAAAGCCTGTTCATGAGCCCAGGCAGACCAAACTGGGAGTCAAATTTGCATGCTTTCTGGTTACCAGTTAATGGGAGTAACTTCCATCACTCCACTCAAAAAAATTCCTCCAACAAGTATCTAAAAGGACTAATCTACCAGCTTTGGAATTACCTAAGCTTGGACAAAAGCAAAAGCAAATTAAACTTCCATTCAGCAGAGTCATCCTAGAATCTCTCATCAGACATAAAATCAATAAAAGAAGTCCATATTCTCAGATCAACACACACAAACACACACACACACACACACACACACACACACACACACACACATACATCCAATGAAAGGATAGGATACTATGCTCCCCTCAACATCTAGCAATCCTGTAGAAATATCCCTCAATGAAAATTGCCTTCATCGGTGCTTCTCAACCTATGGGTCATGACCCATTTGGAGTTGCATATCAAATATTCTACATATCCTGCATATAAAATATTACATTATGATTTGTAACAGTAGAAAAATTATAATGATGGAGTAGCAATGAAATAATTTTATGGCTGGCTGTCACCACAACATGACATACATATTGCAGCATTAGGGAGGTTGAAAACGACTTGACTTAGTTGAACACCAGGAAATGATGAAGACAATTCAAAATTTTAAAACTGAACTCAAAGAGATAGAAATACTGAAGAAAATTCAAGCTGAAATAAATACAAAGTGGAAAAACATCAATAACCCAATTAGAAAACTCAGAGAAATGCTTTGCAAGAATGGATCAAGTAGAAGGTAGAATATCAAGGTTTGAAGATTAAAGTAGATGAATTAAATTATACAAGCAAATATGAAAACTAAAATGCATGAAAGGAAAAAATTTTAAATCTTGAAATTCACATGGAAGTAATAAAGGCACTGCATAGCCAAAGCAATTCTGAATAAAATGACTAATGTTGGAAGGACTACCTACTGTGCCAGATTTCAAGCTACACATAGAGCTATAGTAATTTTAAAAAGCATTGTACTGGCACAAAACAGACATAGATCCATGGAACAAAACAGAAGACTCAGTGGACAGTGGCAGTGCACATCTTTAACCTCAATACTTAGGAGGCAGACACAGGTGGGTCTTTGTGAGTTTGAGGCCAGCCTGGTCTAGAGAGTGAATTCCAAAATAGCCAGGGCTACACAGTGAAACCCTGTCTTGAAAAAAACCAAAAACACCTGGGGTTCCATCCCATATACAGTCACCAAACCCCGACACTATTGTAGATGCCAAGAAGTGCATGCTGACAAAAGCCTGATATAGCTGTCTCCTGAGAGGCTCTGCCAGAGCCTGACAAATACAGAGATAGATGCTTACAGCCAATCATTGGACTGAGCACGGGGTCCCCAATGGAAGAGTTAGAGAAAGGACTGAAGGAGCTGAAGGGGTTGGCAACCCCATAGGAAGAACAACAATATCAACCAACCAGACATCCCAGAGCTCCCAGGGACTAAACCACCAACCAAGGAGTACACATGGAGAAACACAGGACTCCAGCCACATACATAGCAGAGGATGGTCTTGTTGGCCATCAATGGGAAGAGAGGCCCTTGGTGCTATGAAGGCTCAATGTCCCAGTGTAGGGGAATTCGAGGGTAGGGAGGCAGGAGTGGGTGGGTGGGGGAGAACACACTCATAGAAGCAGGGAGGGGGATGGGATGGGGGTTTCCAGGGGGAAAAGTGCACGTATGCAGAACCATTTGATATGACAAAGATGCCAAAAATACACACTGAGGAAAGATACTATCGTCACCAAATGATACTGGGAAAATTGGATGTTCACATGTAAAAGAACAAAATTATGAGGAGCGGGGATGGGATAGGAGGCTTCCGGGTGGTGGGGAAAAGTGGGGTAAGGGGATAAAATCTGAAATGTAAATATAATACCCAATAAAAAATAAAAAAACACATCTATCACTCAATACAATATCAATTTCAAATGGATCAGAGACCTCAATGTAAAACCTAAAACAGTGAAAGTTCTAGACCATCAAAGAAGAACCAATGCCAATACATTTTAAAATACTCCATAAAATAGAAAGGAGGGGAAAATTTGTACTCTTTAAATCTTGTATTATATGATGCTAAAAATAAGTATCACAGAGAAAAATTGTAAAGCAATATTGTTGGTAGACATAGATGCAGAAATCCCCAATAACACATTGATGTTGGTTAACACATTGAAACTATCAAGTGTTATAATCAAATTATTTCAGTCCAGGGATACATAGATGGCTCAAAATTCACAAATCAAAAACTTTAATGTAATGTTACCTACATAACACACCTACCCAACTACACACATGTATACACATGCCCATTCAATAACATACACACAACAAAACCTGAAAATAAAAATCTAAAATTTTTATGTATATATATATATATATATATATATATATATATATATATATTCAAGATGAAAGACTTACAAAATGAAACCTTTTAGATACCAAAGAAAGAAACCAAAGTTTAGACAATGGAAAAGTATTCCCATGCTCACAGATTGGGTAGAATTAGTAATTTTAAAATGACCATATTACTAAAAGCTATCTATCTACAGATTGAATGAGTGATGGTTTGTATATGATTGGCCCAGGGAGTAGCAAGATTAGAAGATATGGACCTGTTAGAGTAGGTGTGTCACTTTGGGCGTGAGTTATAAGTCTCTCATTCTAGCTGCCCAAAAGTTGGTATTCTAATAGCAGCTTCAGATGAAGGTGCAGAATTCTCAGCCTTGCCAACACTGTGTCTGTCTACTTCTGAACCTGTAAGCCAGCCCCATTTAAATGTTGTCTGTTCACAGAAGTAAAACACTAAGACATAAGTTGGTAACAGGGTCTTGGGTGCTGCTGTGATAGGCCTGACCATGCCTTTGTTTGGAAGAATGTGGATTTTGGGACTTTGGATTCGGAAAGCTGTGGAATGCTTTAAATGGGGCTTAATGGGTGATCGTAGTAGGAATATGGAAGACTTTGCTAATGAGAGTGATTTGAATTGTACAGACCTGGCTGAAGAGATTTCAGTGGAGAATTTCAGTATGTGGCCTAGAGACTGTATTTGTGGTATTTTGGTGAAGAATGTGCCTACTTTTTGCCCTTGTCTGGGAGTCTGCCTGATTAAGGTAAAGAGATTAATTGCATTGACAAGGGAGGTCTCATAAATACCCATCATAGACTTTGTTCTCTGGTTAAGTCTCATGAACAGCATTTTGAACAAGTACAGCAAGATGAGAAAGCAAAAATATAAAACATATGAGTATTAAAGTCCTACCAGGAAGTGAAATGAAGCTGAATCCTGTGTTCAAGGACATTAAATTGAATTAAAGGAGTAGTGACCTTGGGGCAAGATCCCACCCTGCTAAATTTGGGTCCTGACATGGTAGTACAAGCCTTTAATCCCAGAAGGCAAAGGGTTTAAGATCTCTGAGTTTAAGGCCAGCGTAGAACACAGCAAGTTCTAAGTGAAGAAGAACTTAAATTCAAGCTTGGTGGACCATACCTTTAATCCAATGCTTAGGAGACCCGCATGCAGAGTTCTGAGTTTAAAGTTAGTCTACAGAGCAAGTTCCAGGACAGCCAAGCTTAGGCAGTGAAGGAGTTGGAAAACAGAAAGCTGGTGATAATGTAATAGAACAAAGGGGCCATGTTCCAGCCCCAGCAAACAGCAGACCACGGCAGCTTTGGCCACATGGCTCTAGCTTTAGAGTCCAGTATAGAAGAAACTACTGGGACAATTGATGCTGTTTAGCAGGAGCTAAGAAATTAGGGGTGATTAAGAAGAGACCAGGATCACTGGAGTGAAATTGAGAGGCCAAATCTTTTAAGTTCAGACTCCATTTTAGAGAACCTGACCTAAGTTTGAACTCAGGTAAACTAAGAGGCTGGTACCTAGCATTAGTTTCCAAGTTGCCCTCCAACAAAACCCGAGCCTAGCTTCAGTATCTAGGCTAATCCCCAACAAGACTAGTGTCTCCAGGTTACACCCTCAACAAGACCATCGTTTCCAGGTTATTACCCCGGCAGACCTGCACTCCCAGGTTACAAACCTACCCCTTGCCTAACAACCACCAATGCAAAGGAGAGCAGAAATTAAGTTTATGATATGACTCCCAGCACCAGTCAATTATATTAAAGGTAACAGTAGTTTCCCAATTAGATGCTTGCACACTTACCCCACTTACCCCTTGCTTGCTTACTATAAAGCCTTGCCCCAATAGATACTTGGGGTTCCCCCACCACCAAAACTGTCCTGTGTGATGGTGGTTCATTGGGTGGATCCAAGCTAGCTCAAATAGAATAAAGACCCTGCTTAAGTTGTATCAGATTGGCTCCTGTCTCTGTTTTTGTAGATCACTAAAATTTCCCTGGCACTACAAAATCTTCTAGGAAGTATTTTCTGAGAACACAAAGAACTTTGTTCCAGAGATAGCCAAGGTTGTACATCCAGCAGCAGCTGTACTTGGTAATGTGTAAGAGTCACCCAGGTGGTACTGGTTTTGAAGGCATGAAGGGGACATGGAGAGCAGCTGAGGCTTGGCACTGTGAGAGGCCATGGAAGGCCACTGGTGAAGGTGCAGCCCCAGTAGCAGTTGATAGCCCAGGACTGAAGGAGTCATGCAAAGATGTTGAGGCTTGGAACCATGAAGAGAGCCTGTGAGAGGCTATTGGTGAAGCCTAATTGTAGTGGAAGAGCCCATTGTATTGGAGATGCCAGTACCATGGGATGATCACCAAGAACAGCAGCGGCAGTGGAGTGAATCAACCTGAGCTTAGAGTGCTACAGAGGGCAGAGCTGGAGAAGTGACAGCAGCCCTTTGGAGGAGCCCAGACAATCATGTGTGAATCCCAGACATTCAAACAAGAAGCTGTAACACTGAAGTTGCCTTGGAGACCCCAAGATGTTCGAGATGCCACAGCCATGGGCTATCTGCTGAGGAAAGCTGCTAACAGGGAGTGAAACCAGCCCAGGAAAAGAACTTTGTTGCAGTCAACAAAGATGAAAATGGAGTTGGAGATCTGAAGACTGCTTTGACATCAGCCTTGGAGATGCAGAGTTTGGAGTTTGCCCAGCTGGTTTCCTGTCTTGCTTTAGGGATTACAGTTAAGTGATTGGATGGATCTCAGAAGAGACTTTGAACTTTAGACTTTTAACATTGTTGGGACTGCTATGGGGACTTAAATGTATTTTGGATTATGCTATGTTTAGGTATGTCCCCTATAGACTTATGTGTTTGAACAAGCCTATGGGGTCTAGGAATATAATGTTTTGTATATGCTCCTTGCATCGAGTGGCATGATTAGAAGGTGTGGCCCTGTTAGTGTAGGTGTCAACTTGAGTGTGGATTATAGTCTCTCATTCTAGCTGCATGGAAGCTAGTATTCTGATAGCAGCCTTCAGATGAAGATGTAGAATTCCCAGTTCCTCCTCCACCATGCCTGACTGGATGCTGCCATGTTTCCACTTTGATGATAACGGACTGAACCTCTGAATTTGTAAGCCAGCCCCAATTAAATGTTGTTCTTATAAGAGTTGCCTTGGTCATGGTGTCTGTTCACAGCAGTAAAACTCTAAGACAAAATATAATCTCATAAAAATACAAATGAGTGTTTTTTCACAGAAGTAAATGAAATATATTAAAATTGATATAGACATTTATGAATTATGAAAAATCCTGAGCAAACATAGTAACCCTTTAGGAATCATAATATTTAATTTCAAAATACACTAAAAGCTACAGTATCAAAACTAACATTGTATTTATATTAAAACAGATAGGCAAACCAATGGAATGCAACAAGAAATAAATTTACATAGCTATAGTCATCTGTTTCTTGATAAAGATGCTAAAAATGTATTTTTTTTTTAAAAAGAGACTGTTCAACCAGTTTTGCTGGAAAAATTGGACCTATACATATAGAATAATAAAACTATCTCTCTAGCTATTACCTTGTACAAATCAACTCAAATCAGACCAAAAACCTTAACATAAGATGCAAACCTCTGAAACTGCTAGTGGAAAGCTTAACATTATTCATAATAACTTTCATAAAGAAAGGACATAAATAACACTCTCAAAAAATTGAGAAGAACACAGGTAAATAGGTAGAAGCCCTTAAAGAAGGAACACAAAAATCCCTTAAAGAATTACAAGAGAACACAACCACCCAGGACATAAAAATGGAAGTAGAAACAATAAAGAAATCATAAAGGGAGACTAACCTCAAGATAGAAAACCTAGGAAAAAATTCAGAAGTCAACACCAACAGAATACAAGAAATAGAAGGGAGAATCTCAGGTGCAGAAGATACCATAGAAAATATTGACATAACTGTCAAAGAAAACGCAAAATGCAAGAAGTTCTTAACACAAAATACTCGGGAAATCCAGGACACAATGAGAAGATCAAACCTAAGGATAATAGGTATAGAGGAGAGTGAAGATTCCCAACTTAAAGGGACAATAAATATCTTCAACAAAATTATAGAAGAAAACTTCCCTAACATAAAGAACGAGATGCCCATAAACATACAAGAAGCTTATAGAACACCAAATAGACTAGACCAGAAAAGAAATTCCTCCCATCACATATTAATCAAAACACCAAGTGCACAAAACAAAGAAAGAATATTAAATGCAGTAAGGGAAAAGGCCAAGTAACATATAAAGGCAGACCTATTAGAATTATACCAGACTTCTCACCTGATACTATAAAAGCTAGAAGATCCTGGACAGATGTCATACAGACGTTAAGAGAACACAAATGCCAGCCCAGACTACTATACCCAGCAAAACTCTCAATTACCATAGATGGAGAAACCAAGATATTTCATGACAAAACCAAATTTACACAAACCCAGCATTACAAAGGATAATAGCAGGAAAGCTCCAATACAAGGAGGGAAATTATACCCTAGAAAGAGCAAGAAAGTAATTCTCTTCCAACAAATCCAAAAGAAGATAGCCACACAAACAATGTCAACACTAATAACAAAAATAACAGGAAGCAGCAATCTCCTCTCCTTAATATCTCTTAACATCAATGGACTCAATTCCCCAATTAAAAGACATAGGCTAATGGACTGGATATGTAAACAGGACCCTGCATTTTGCTGCATACAGGAAACCCACCTCAGTGACAAAGACAGACTTGACCTTAGAGAAAAGGGCTGGAAAACAATTTTTCAAGCAAACGGTCCTAAGAAACAAGTTGGAGTTGCCATTCTAAAATCTCCAGCCAAGAACACAAAGGGAGGGACTCATGGCTCCACCTGTATAGGCAGTTGAAGGTGGCCTTACCAGGCATCAGTGGAAGTGGATGGCCTTGGTGCCTGAAAATTTGGATTCTCCAGTTCTGGGGAATTTTGAGAGCAGGGAGGTGGGAATGGAAGGATGGTGGGAGCACACCCTCATAATAATTGAAGGAGGGGGGATGGGGTAAGGGGTTAGGCATCAGTGGAAGTGGAGGGCCTTGGTGCCTGAAACTTTGGATTTTCTAGTGTTGGGGAATTTGAGAGCAGGGAGGTGGAAATGGGAGGATGGTGGGAACACACCCTCATAGAAACTTCTAGAATTATATGGATTAGACATGACAGAGGCAGGCTACCAGAAGACTAGATTCCAGAATTCAAACAAAAAATTATCTTGATACTAAAATTTGTTTTGAGATTTATATATTGCAGAATACACAGCCTCGAAGCATCTACTCATCAAGCAAGCTGAGCAGACCTGCTGGAAACTCTAATGTCCTGGAATTCCAGCTGGATGCAGTGAAGACACAGTGTCAGAGGCTTATCAATTTACTCTTCCCCCTGCCCCTCTTCTAATATCTCAGCACCCATAATCAGCTTGAAGAAGTTATTGAAGATTCAATAGGCGCCCCTATTCCCTGGGCTTGGGGACTGAGGTGGTTAATATTGGGCTGTCTTTCTAGAGAAAAGTAGTGGTTTTGTTGGAACACGGAGGATTAGCTAGGATTTATTGCATAGCCACAACCTATTGGTAGAAATATGTATAATTGTTATTAAAATGAAGTTATAATTTCTTAAATGGTACAAAATTTACTTTGATTTCAAATTTAAGGTTTTCATTGGTACAAGCTTCTTATTGATATAAAAGTGAGATGAATATTGTTACACTCATAGGCATTGTGCCTGTATAACACATTTAGAAATACAAGGCTTAGACCCAGTCCTTCTTTAACTTTTTTAACTGATTTGAGATGGTTAGCCTGTGAGTTAAGGGCCTATAGCAAATTCATGGCTTTGAGTTTATTGTTAGGGTGTTTTCTATATTTTATTTAGAAATAGCTGAGAGGAGTTAAACAGACAACAGTCCAGATTACCTTACATGGATAGTTGGTTTTCAAAATGTCAGAAGTCCACAGAATTGACTTTACAAACATTAGAGTATTAATGTTCATTTTGATTAGAGACCTGGCTGCTCCTGACAGCTTCCTGTCTTGGATTCTAAGAAGAAACTGAGCATCTTTGGAGTTACTCCAGTTGTGGTGAGACAGCCACTAGGCAAAAATTGCCCCTTTTCATGTACAGACAAACCAATATCCAGAAAAGGACACACTTGCAGAATAGTTGACTGATTATATCTGCCAAGACAGAGTACTCAGTCCTTAATAATTCTTCATAACTAGGTCTGTCAGATGATCCTGGGCCAGAAGGCTGAAGATCAGATGCTCCAACGTTCTGTAGTATAGGGACTGTCCAGGTGTTTAGCGGTCTCTATAAATTGGCTAAGTTTTAGAAGCTATGCTTTGTGCTTCCCATAATTTCAGTTAACAGTTATTCTGGATTTCTGACGGGGTTGAAAACTTATAGTCTCACAGCCAATCCCGGCTATTTACTTTGAGAGAAAAGATTTGAGAGGATGGTTTTCAGCTGACATTCATTCTAAAGCCAAGAAAAAAGCCAGGTTCAGAACTAAGTGTTTTAGTTAGGAGAGATGACAGAAGTTCTGGTTAGTCAACAAAATGATGGACTAGGTATTAGGACTATCTTGTACCTCACTGGTACAAATTGGCATAGTTATGCTCTAATTGTACTTTGAGAGAAAAGTTTTATTTTAACAGGAAAGATGATATATATAGGAGGAGCTAAGGTGGGAGGAGTATGGAGAGGAAGAGTTGGAGTAAGGAGAGGAGAAGGAGAGAAGGAGCTAGGTGATGAGAAACACAGAGAGAGAGAGAGAGAGAGAGAGAGAGAGAGAGAGAGAGAGAGAGAGAGAGAGAGAGAGATATGGAGGCAGATGTTTGCGTGTTTCCGCCAGTCAAAGACAGTTGATATATCTAGGTTGGGTATTGGGTTATACTTCTGATCGATATTAAGTATTACCAAACTTATAAAACTCTTGGTCAACATTTAAAAAATGTATAAAAGCAAAAAGAAGAAGGGAGCATGTGATAGGGGTTTTCTAGGGAGGGGAAATGGAGAAAGGGGATGGCATCTGAAACGTAAAAAAATATCCAATAAAAATGTTTTTAAAAATACAGAAATAAATGTTGATGTAAAAAAATTGTAATAAAGACAACTTAGATTCTACATCTGGATAGCATAGAATAACACTAAGAAATTGGAAACCCAAATGTTTTACATTTTAACTCAAAATACAAAACAAAAATGAACTATGTAATTGTAAAAAAAATCCAATTGGACATTTACTTATAGAAGGGCCTAATCAAGAGCTTGGCAAAATTACTTTTCCCAAAGCAAAGATAAAATGAAAAGTTGTTCAAAATATCCCTTTATGGCAGATATTAACCAAAATGATATAATAATCTAAGTATTAATTACACTCCAGCCAGGGAAGCAAAAAGGTTAACTTTAGATTTTCAACTGTCAAACCTCTCCTCTAAATCAAAATCTAGTCCTCCACTTTCATCCATATCTCTGTAGCTGAATACTTGCTCTGGCCTCCACTTCTTTGTCACCACTTCCAGTGGAACACACAGATCATCCTCTTCAAACTTCCTTTTCCTTGACTCATCCCATATAAAAATGGCCATCCTACCAAAGGCAATCTACAGATTCAGTGCAATCTCTATCAAAATTCCTGCATAATTCTTTTTTTATTTTATATCTTATTTACATTTAAGATGCCATCCCCTTTCCACATTTCCCCTCCCTAGAACACCCCATCCCATGTCCCCCCTTTCCTTTTTGCTTTTATACGATTTTTTAAAATGTTAATCAAAGGATTTATAAGTTTGGTAATGCTCAATCAGAAGGGTAATCCAATACCCAACCTAGATATAAAAACCATCTTTGACTGGTGGAGACATGTGAACATCTGCATCCATGCCCCCTCTCTCTTTCTCTCTCTCATCACCTAGCTTCTCCTCTTCTTCATCTTCTCTCCTTGTTCCATCTCTTCCTCTCAGTACTCCTTCCCACTTAGCTCCTCCTACAGATCACTCTTCCTGTTAAAGTAGAACTTTTCTCTCAAAATACAATTAGAGCATACTTATTCCTAATTGTACCAGTGAGGTACAAGATAGTCCTAATACCCAGTCCATCATTCTGTTGACTAACCAGAACCTCTGTCATCTCTTCTAACTAAAACACTTACTTTTGATCCTGGCTTTTTGGCTTTAGAATGAATGTCAGCTGAAAACCATCTACTCAGATTTTTTCTCTCAAAGTAAATAGCCAGGATTGGCTATGAGACTATAGGTCTTCAACCCCATCAGAAATCCAGAATGACTGAGTTAACTGAAGTTATGGGAAGTACTAAGCATAGCTTCTAAAACTTAGCCAATTTATAGAGACCGCTGAACACCTGAAAAGCCCCTATACTACCGAACATTGGAGCATCAAATCTTCAGCCTTCTGGCCCAGAATCATCTGACAGACCTTAGTGATGCAGGATTATTAAGGGCTGATTACTCTGTCTAGGCAGATATAATCAGTCGACTATTCTGCATGTGTGTCCTTTTCTGGACAGTAATTTGTCTGTAGATGGAGAGAGGCAATTCTTGCCTATTGGCTGTCACCGCACAACTGGAGTATCTCCAAGGATGCTCAATTTCTTCTTAGAATCCATGACAGGAAGCTGTCAGAAGCAGACAGGTCTCTAATAAAAATGAACATTAATATATAAATATTTGTAGCGTCAATTCTATGGACTTCTGACATTTTGAAAACCAACTATCCATGTAAGGTAACCTGGACTGTTGTCTGTTCACTCCTCTCAGCTATTTCTAAATAAAATATGGAAAACACCCTAACAATAAACTCAAAAATATGAATTTGCTATAGTCCCTTAACTCATAGGTTAAGTGTCCCAAATCAGTTAAAAAAGTTAAAAAAGGGCTGGGTCTAGGCCTTGTATTCCTAATTGTGTTATACAGGCACAATGCCCATGAGAGTATCAATATTCATCTCATTTTTATGTTAATAAGAGGCTCGTACCAATGAAAACCTTAAATTTGAAATCAAAGTAAATTTTGTACCATTTAAGAAATTATAACTTCATCTTGATAATAATTATACAGATTTCTACCAATAGGTTATGGCTATGCAATAAGTCCTAGCTAATCCCCCCTGTTCCAACAAAACCACTACTTTTCCCTAGAAAGACAGACCATTATTAACCACATTAGTCCCCAAGCTCAGGGAATAGGGGTGCTGACTCTTCTTCAAGCTGATTAAGGGTGTTGAGATTTTAGAAGAGGGGTAGGGGGAAGAGTAAGTTGATAAGCCTCTGATGCTGTGTCTTCACTGAATCCAGATGGAATTCCAGGACATCGGAGGTTTGGGCAGGTCTGCTCAGTATGCTTGATGAGTAGATACACCAAGGCTGTGTATTCTGCAATATACAATTCTCAGAACAAGTTTTAGTATCAAGAAAAAAAAAATTTCCCACCCCTAGGGGGCTGACATTCTTTTTTTAAAGATGTTGGTTCTGACGACTTTTTTTTCGCTTATTAAAATTGGTTGTAGTATTTATGTTTCAGATTTTATCCCCTTAGCCTACTCCTCCCACCACCCAGAAACCTCCCATCCCATCCCCTTCCTCATGCTTCTATGAGGCAGTGACCACACCTAACCCCCTCACAAACCCTCTCCCATTGTGTGTTCATTTTTTTTATGGGACCAAGGCCATCCTCCCCTACATATACCTCTGGAGTCTTGGGTCCCTCCCTATGTGTTCCCAGGCTGGTGGTTTAGACCCTGGGGGGCTCTGGTTGTTTGGTATTGTTGCTTTCCACCTGGGGTCACTAACCCTTTCTGCTCCTTCAGTCCTCTCACTAAGTTCTCCATTGGGAAACCCCTGATCATATCAGTGGTTAATTGTGAACATCGTCCTCTGAGTGTTTTAGTCTTTGGCAGACCTCTAAGGAGACAGCTATATCATGTTCCTCACATTATGCACTTCCAGCCATCCACAACAGTGTTTAGCTTAGGTGGCTGTACATGGGGTGAATACCCAGGTGGAATGGTCTCCTGATGGCCCCTCCTTCAGTTTCTGTTCCATGTTTTGTTTCCCTATTTGCTCCCTTGAGCATTTTTGTTTCTCCTTCTAAGTAGAACTGAGGCATCCCCTCTTGGTCTTCCTTCTTCATGAGCTTCATGTGGTCTGCGAGTTGAGTCTTCGCTAATCCAAGCTTTTGGGCTAACATCCGTGGAGATATGTTTGTGTAACTATCTTCTTTTGGGGTTTTTGGAAGATTACTTTCTTGCTTTTTCTAGGTTGTAGTTTCCCTCCTTGTGTTGGAGTTTTCCACCAATTATTCTTTGAAGTGCTGGATTTGTGTTGAGATACTGTGTAAATTTGGATTTGTTATGGAATATTTTGGTTTCTCCATCAATAATGATTGAGAGTTTTGCTGGGTATAGTAGTCTGGGCTGGCATTTGTGTTCTCTTAGGGTCTGTATGATATCAGTACAGGATCTTCTGGCTTTTATGGTCTCTGGTGAGAAGTCTGGTGTAATTCTTATAGGTCTGCCTTTATATGTTACTTTGCCTTTTTCCCTTACTGCTTTTAGTATTTTTTCTTTGTTTTGTACATTTGATGTTTTGACTATTATATGGCGGGAAGTATTTCTTTTCTGGTCTAAACTATTTGGAGTTCTGTAGGCTTCTTATATATTTGTGGACATCTCTTTCTTTAGGTTAGGGAAGTTTTCTTCTATAATATTGTTGAGGATATTTACTGGTCCTTTAAGTTGGGAGTCTTCCCCCTCATCTATACCTATTATCCTTAGGTTTGGCCTTCTCATTGTGTCTTGGATGTCTTGTATATTTTGGGTTAGTAGCTTTTTGTATTTTGCATTTTCTTTGACAGTTGTGTCAATGTTTTCCATGGTATCTTCTGCACATGAGATTCTCTCTTCCATCTCCTGTATTCTGTTGGTGATACTTGTGTCTATGACTCCTGATCTTTTTTTTAGGTTTTCTATCTCCAGGGTATTGTCCCTTTGTGATTTCTTTATTGTTTCTACTTCCATTTTTAGATCCTGCATGGTTCTGTTTAATTCCTTTTCCCGTTTGGTTGCATTTTCTTGCAATTCCTTAAGGGATTTTTGTGTTTCCTCTTTAAGGGTTTCTATCTGTCTACCAGTGCTCTCCTTAAGTTCTTTGAGAGTGTTATTTATGCCTTTCTTAAAGCCCTCTATCATCATCATGAGAAGTGATTTTAATTCTAATTCCTGCTTTTCCGGTGTGATGGGGTGTTCAGGTCTTGCTCTGATGGGGGAGCTGGGTTCTGATGATGCCATGTAACTTTGGTTTTTGTTGCTTACGTTCTTGCGCTTGCCTTTTGCCATCTGGTTAACTCTAGTGCTGCCTGTACTTGCTGTCTCTGACTGAAGCCTGCCTTTCTAGTTATCTAGCTTGTGTCTGATCTCCTAGGGGTCCAGATGTCTCTGTGATCTTTTCTAGCTGCACTGATTACGGTGTTATCTCTAGGATGCCTCAGGATATGGTGCCTCCAAGGTAGTAGTCCAGCTAGGTGTCTGCTGTTCTGGGTGCAGTGTCTCCTCTAGAATATCTCAGGATATGTTGTCTGATGCTCTGAGTTCAGTTGTTCCTCTGTGGCTCTGGGTTGAGTGGACCTTCCAGTATGTCTCAGGTGGAATCCAGGTTCCACACAACAGCAGACCTGGCAGAGGTCTGATCCACGCCTCAGATCTGAGAACTAGTTTCTAAGACACTGTCCAAGTTAGAGTGCCTGGGATCCCTGCTTCCTCTGGGTTCTTGGAGGTTGGGGACAGAGCTGCCACCCAAGATCTGCTCAGTGCTCTGGCTCAGACTAGAAGGAACCAGTGTTCCGGGCCGGGAGTGACTTCCTGGGTCCTTGTGGGTCCCAGTTACTCCCTGTTTAGGGCAGGCCCTGCTGTCTGCTTACCTAAGATACTGCCTGAGTTAGAGCGCCTGGGATCCCTGCTTCCTCTGGGTTCTTGGAGGTTGGGGGCAGAGCTGCCACCCAAGATCTGCTCAGTGCTCTGGCCCAGACCGGAAGGGCTCCTGCATAATTCTTAACAGATCTTGAAAGGAAACTTCTCCATTCCATGTGGAAAACAAACAAAAAACCCTGAGTAATAAATCCTATAAAAAATTCAGAATAGTAAAAGAAGTATTGAAATCACTATCTCTGATTTCTAGTTGTAGTACAAAGGCTATAGTAATAAAAACAGCAAATTGGTACAAAAACAGATCTGTTAATCAATAGATTCAAATTGAAAACACAGACATAAATCCACATATCTATGGACACCTGATTTTTATAAAGAAGCCACAAACACACACTGGAAAAAACAGACAGCATGTAGATGAATGCAAATAAGATCCACATCTATTACCCTGCACAAAACTCAAGTGAATCAAACTCACGTAAAACCAGATACACTGAACCTGACCAAATAATAAGTGGAGATAGCCTTGAACTCATTGGCTCAGGAAATGACTTTTTGGACAGAACACCATCAGAACATGTACCAAGATCAATGATTAATAATTAATCATGAGCCGGGCAGTGGTGGTGAATACCTTGAATCTCAGCACTTAGAGGAGGCAGAGGCAGGTGGATTTCTGAGTTCGAGGCCAGCCTGGCCTACAGAGTGAGTTCCAGGACAGCCAGGACTACACAGGAAACCCTGTCTCAAAAAACCAACCAAACAAACACAAACAAACAAAAATAATTAATCATGAAAGTAAGAAGCTTCTTCCTAGCAAAGAGCACTGTCATTCCAACAAAATGACAGCCTACAGAATGAGAAAATTTTTTTAACCAATTACACATCTGATAGAGAGCTAATATCCAGAATATATAAATAATTGAAAAATCTAGGTATCAACAAAAGAAATAATCTGATCAATAGGATACACCCTCAGAAAAGGGTGAGGAGGAGTTATGGGACCCAGAGGGGTCAAGAACACTCTGTAAGCACAGCAAGGTGAATCAACTAAGCAGAACTCACGAGGGCTCAGAGACTGAAGCAGCAATCCTGGAGCCTGCATGGGTATGCACTAGATCCTCTGCATATATGTTATGGTTGTTGGCTTGGTGTTTTTAGGGAGACTCCTGACAATAAGAGTGGGCATGTCTCTGTCTCCTTTGCCTTCTTTTGGGACACTTTTCCTCCTAGTGGGTTACCTCACCCAGCCTGGATATGAGGATTTGTGCCAGCTCTTATTATATTTTATTGTGCCATGTCCAGTTGATGTCCCTGGGAAGACCTCCTTTCTGGGGGAAGATGGGATAAGGGGAGTAGACTTAGGGGAGAGGGGAGGTGGGGGACTAGAAGTCAATGGAGGGGAAACTGCAGTTGAGATATATAGTATGAGAGAAGAATAAATAAAAAATATTTTTAAAAAGACTTTCTGAATACAACACCAATAGTACAGGCACTAAGTTTAATAAATGGAACCTCATGAGACTGAAAAACTTCTGTAAGACAAAGGACACCATAATTTGGACAACAGCCTACAGAATGAGAAAATTTTTCATCAATTCCACCCACATCGGATAGAGGACTAATATCTAAAATATATAAAGAACTCATGAGACTAGATATAAAAAAACAAATAATTCAATTTAAATATTGGGTACAGATCTAAACAGAAAATTATCAAAAGAAGAAAGTCAAATGGCTGAGAAACACTTAAAGAAATGTTTGAGATCTATAGGTTTATATTTTTTTCAACCTACTTTAATAAGTGTTCAACCTCCCATCTAGCCCACCACCCACCAGAGATAATAGAAAAAGTGGGATATGGGGGAAGTGGACCTGTTTAGAAATAGTTTTTTTTGAGCCATTCCAATTTTTGTTGTTCTCAGTCTAGTCCACTTGCAAGCACCAAACAGAAGCCATGAGCTCCAGTCCAGTCCAATCTACAGACACCACATGCAAATCAGCAAGGTCAGTTCAATCCAGAAGAAACTGTGACATTTGCCTATCAGCAAGTCTACTGAAGCAGCAACAACCTCAAGAGAAGTTATTTGGTGAGTTTCTCTCTGACATCACCCCAAGTGAAGCTCAACAACTCAAAGAAAGTCAAACCAATACATGTATGTCATCAGTGAAGCAAGGCAAACCAATGCTCTAGCTCCAACTGTCTTTGAGGTCATATTTATATTCTTTCTAAACATCATGCATCCATGTTTGCTATAGCAAAACATCCTTCCACCTGTGTCTGCTTCAGGAAAATATTCTTTCCCATATCTGATTTAGCAAAACATCTTTTCACCTGTGTGCCCCAGCAAAACATCATTTGACATAACTGACTTTCCAAAGACATCAGAGAAGTTTCCACTTCAGAGATTCTTAGCCATCAAGAAAATGCAAATCAAAACGACTCTGGGATTCCATCTTACATCTGTCAGAATGACTAAGATCAATAAAACAAGTGACAGTTCATGCTGTTGAAGATGTGGAGCAAGAAGAAACACTTCTCCATTGCTGGTGAGAGTGCAAAGTTGTACACTCAATGTGGCGGTTCCTTGGGAAGATGGTAATTGATCTACTTCAAGATCTAGCACATAACCAAAGGACACCACATTGTATCACAAGTACAATTGCACAACCATTTTTATTGCTGCTCTATTCATAATAGCCAGAAATTGGAAACAACGTAGATGTCCTTCAACAGAAGAATAAAGAAAATGTGGTACACTTATACAATGTAATATTATTCAGCTGTTAAAAAAAATGACATCATGAAATTTGCAGGCAAATGGATGGAACTAGAAAAAATCAGGAGTAACCTAGACCCAGAAATATACATATGGTATATATTTGCTTATATGTGCATATTGGCCATTAAATAAGTGATAACAAAGCTACAATCCATACACCCAGTGAGGTTAGGTACAGAGGAAGAGGATAGAGGGTATAGTACAGATAAATCTCATTAAGAAAGAAAAATAGAATAGATAATTATAGTTGAGTGGGGGCTGGATTGAAAGAATCAAGTGGGAAGAGGGGGCTCAGAGAGGGAATATAGGGAGACAGCTAAAATTATAGGCCATTTGAAAGATAGTATGGAATCCTAATTGTCTTAATGTTTTACAGCTGTGAGTAGGCACCATGACCAAGGCAACTCTTATAAGAACAACATTTAATTGGGGCTGGCTTACAAATTCAGAGGTTCAGTCCGTTATCATCAAAGTGGAAACATGGCAGCATCCAGTCAGGCATGGCGGAGGAGGAACTGGGAATTCTACATCTTCATCTGAAGGCTGCTATCAGAATACTAGCTTCCATGCAGCTAGAATGAGAGACTATAATCCACACTCAAGTTGACACCTACACTAACAGGGCCACACCTTCTAATCATGCCACTCGATGCAAGGAGCATATACAAAACATTATATTCCTAGACCCCATAGGCTTGTTCAAACACATAAGTCTATAGGGGACATACTTAAACATAGCATAATCCAAAATACATTTAAGTCCCCATAGCAGTCCCAACAATGTTAAAAGTCTAAAGTTCAAAGTCTCTTCTGAGATCCATCCAATCACTTAACTGTAATCCCTAAAGCAAGACAGGAAACCAGCTGGGCAAACTCCAAACTCTGCATCTCCAAGGCTGATGTCAAAGCAGTCTTCAGATCTCCAACTCCATTTTCATCTTTGTTGACTGCAACAAAGTTCTTTTCCTGGGCTGGTTTCACTCCCTGTTAGCAGCTTTCCTCAGCAGATAGCCCACGGCTGTGGCATCTCGAACATCTTGGGGTCTCCAAGGCAACTTCAGTGTTACAGCTTCTTGTTTGAATGTCTGGGATCCACACATGATTGTCTGGGCTCCTCCAAAGGGCTGCTGTCACTTCTCCAGCTCTGCCCTCTGTAGCACTCTAAGCTCAGGTTGATTCACTCCACTGCCGCTGCTGTTCTTGGTGATCATCCCATGGTACTGGCATCTCCAATACAATGGGCTCTTCCACTACAATTAGGCTTCACCAATAGCCTCTCACAGGCTCTCTTCATGGTTCCAAGCCTCAAATCCTTTGCATGACCCATTCGGTCCTGAGCTATCAACTGCAACTGAGGCTGCACCTTCACCAGTGGCCTTCCATGGTCTCTCACAGTGCCAAGCCTCAGCTGCTCTCCATGTCCCCTTCATGCCTTCAAACACAGTACCACCTGGGTGACTCTTATACATTACCAAGTATAGTTGCAGCATGAGGTACAACCTTGACTCTCTCTAGAACATAGCTTCTTTGTGCTCTCAGAAAGCACTTCCCAGAAGATTTCACCTCAGTGATGCTGGTCTCTTCTTAATCACCATTAATTTCTTAGCTCCAACTGTAAGACCCCCGAAAGGGGACCCTCACCCAAGTCCGGAACTGCATGAACCCAAGGATACAGGAGAGACCTTCTTGATGCAATTGCAGAGGAGGTTTAATGACGAGGGCCCTCGGGCTGGAACATATCTCACGCAGGAGATAGAGGTTCCGACCCAGAACCCAGGAAATTTGGGATATTTATGGGTAGGGGTTGGGGGGAGTGGGAAAATTTGGTGCGCTTACATATGATTGGATATTTCAAACATCAGCAACTTGCAGAAGTGGCTATGTTCGAGCTGGCAGATGACTAGTTACTTTTGACCATGAAACCTTGGACTTCTCAGAAAGGGGGAGAGAAAAGTAAACACCAGATGGCCCATTACTCACTTGGGCTTGTCTGGGCACGTCTTAGCATGCCTTTTCATTTGGGTCACCCTGTCTCTGCAGGGGCTTAATATTTTTATTATGACTATATTTAACAAATTGTTGGTGGTCTTTGCTGACCATGAATTTTTTGTTATTGTTACAATGCTGCTTTCAAATTTTTTCTCACACAACTAAGCAGCATCAGGTGTCCCAGTAGTCCCCTATATTTTTCACTCTAAAGCCATAGCCACATGGCTGAAGCTGCCATGTTCTGCTGCTTGCTGGGTCCCTTGTCCTATTACATTATCACCAGCTTTCTGTTTTCCAAATAACTCATTCACTGCCTAAACTTGGCTGTCCTGGAACTTGCTCTGTAGACTGACTTTGAACTCAGAGATCTGCATGTCTGTCTCCTAAACACTGGGATTAAAGGTGTGGTCCACCAAGCCTGAATTTAAGTTTTTCTTTACTTAGAACTTTCTCTGTTCCAGGCTGGCCTTTAACTCAGAGATCTCTTTGGCTTTATTTCCAGGGATTAAAGGCTACTGTGCCAGGACCTAAATTTAGCTGAGTGGGATCTTGCCCCAAGGTCACTACTCTCTTGATTCAATTTAATATCCTTGAACATAGGATTCAGTTCAAGGCTATTCAACAGATGTTCAGCATCAGCCTCCTGAGGCCATTTGAGAAGGTATCAATTCCTTTTCTTACTCAGAACATTTCCTTCAAAACCAGCCACTCCTTGCCTAGAACACAAAGGTATAGCACGGGCTGGGTTTTCCCAAGATTCTTGCATTACTGTTAATCTTTACATGGGGCAATACAAAGTTTCTGTTCACCTCAGATAAGCATAAGGAGTGCCTGGTATTGTATAAAAGGCCACAATGGGACTCAACTGGTGGATCTCTGGTCACCAGATAAAAAAATCCTAAGAACAAAGAAGGTTATTGATCCAGAAGTTTAATCCTCGATCCCTAGATCTGAAAGGAGGAAAACAGCTGCCAGAAACAGCATAGATACTAAATTAATATTTTGCTGCCATTCTCAGAGTTGACAAGCAGGGGCACTGTGAGACTCCTGAGACAGACACTAAGAAAAGCAAGTGAGCTATCTGCCACAGTCTGTATTTCCAGGAAAAAAACTAGGAGAAATAAACACATGGTAGAAGTTCTCAGACTCTACCACTACAGTGAACATTCTGTTCACACTGCTTATGAAACAATGTATGACTTCTTTTAATATTGTGGTAAATCATGTTTTCTTTTCATGGTTGTTCCATAATAAAGAAAGACTTGGTCCATAGTACTTATATTTCTCTTGGACCTCTGTAGTCATTTACCTAATGTAAAATTAACTACTTTTAAACTTTAACTACACTATATCCTGCCAAGCAAACTATAAAATAAAAGCAACAATAAAATAAGAACACTGTATGAAAATGGATTATTACAATGTTCCTAACTAGGAGACTTCAGTGGTTTTTCTCAGTAATTAAACAGTAAAATCTTCAACTATTTTGTTTTTAAGAAACTTGCTGATTGTGTATTATGTTCCTTCAATACATAAATAACATTTTGGACAATAATTTTTGTTTAAAATTCTTTACTAAAATAGTATTCTCATGAGCATTATTCAGAGTTAACATTCAATTCATGCACAAAAGAATGCCATTTCCAATAGTTTTAAAAGGTTCTTCAAAATTGTTTTCATAACGTTTCTAGCCTGACTTCCCTCCTACAACTACATTGACAGCTTTGCTCTGAGATGGGCAGACATGGGGTACAATCTGACCGGAGAACATTAGTGAAAATGAGATAGAAAGAATACAGCCTAGGAGTCAGTCTCAAGTACAGCTTGCTCCAGCTCTTTCAGTGTTAGGCCCAACTGGCCCTATCCTGATCTCCAGGAAGGCTATATGGCAAAACTATCACAAATCGTGAGGAAGGCCTTGGGGCAAGGCAGGAGTGTTCTCCTCAGCCAGTGTAAGATGAGTATTATCACCCTGGGATGAGGATTGGAGCTGCCCACTGCCCCGGCCCTGTGCCAGGCCCCAAAGCACAAGACTAGGTGCGGTGGGTCCTGGCCACCTAAGACAACCCTTCCCAGACCCGAGTAGCTGCACCTACCTGCGCTGGAAGTCGCGATTCAGATGTTTGCGGAGGCCAAATGCAAGCAAAGAGGGGCTGTACTGTAGCCCTGTCAGTCCTTACGCGTTTTACTACCCAGCCCCCCACGGCAGTCTGACTCCCGCTCCCCTCCCCCAGCCTGCTCTAGCCCAGCAGAGAACCTTAAAGCCCCGCCCTGCTCCTTCCGGCTTTGCAGAGTGGAATCCTTACAGGGCGTGTTTAAAGACTAGGATCCAGAAAGATCAGCCAAGTACTATAGTCCGTAGTCTTCATTGAACAAATTTTGAGGTATAACAAGAAAAAGACGGGTCCAGGATGTAACAGTGCATGTAAAACTCGGGTTGCCTGCCTTTTTCTGTGTTCTTCTATAATCTCTTGTCTATGATTTTATTAATGGTAGCTTATCGATGTTTTATAAGATGTAAAATTTTTACACTGTCTTTCCACATGTCACATGTCACATATCCCTCACTACTGGATTTCCATAGATTCAGATGAGCGTTTTGAATCAAAGGCTCAACTACAGTGCTACTATAGTAAGCTTTAAAAGGGAAATAAACCACAAGAAATGAATACTTTGTACAAAATGAAATTTAATAATAATGCATACTAGAAAAACCAAGAGATGGAGCATGAAATAATCTATCATAAAGGTACAAAAGAAAACACGTTTTTTGATTCAACATTAACAAAAGAAGAAAGTTTTCATTATGACAGAGGCTTTTTAATATTTCTCTAACATTTTTATCCTAAAATTCTTTCTAACTACAGTTGTTCATTTGAAAAAATTAGTATTCTTTTAAAACTCAATTTTGGTATTCCTCTGTGATTCCTCAGTCATTTCTATATAAATTTATATTCTTTTTCCATTGATTCCATATGCCTTATATACCACTTATTCTGGATTCTAATATCTCTTTCTACATATATTTTCTGTGCAGTGAACAAGCAGCCTTTCAAAAGCAGAAAGTATTTATTTTTCGAATCTGATTCCCAAGCATATGATGTATTTTTTTAATGAACATTTGTTAATAACTGCCTAAGATCACTGAATATAAACACTAAAGATTGTACCCAAAATGTGAATTAATGCTAAGAATAATAACTAAATAAGATGAAAAATCTAGATTTGATCTAGCTGGTATTCATTCATGCAACAAATATGTCAAACTATATGTCAAACTTTGCAGTGATTTCTGGGTATAAACTGATGATCAAAACCAGGACATAGTTCAAACCTTTATAATTTTATGATTAAAGAATAAAAATCAATGGTGACCAGACAAATAAAAAAAAAAAAACATTCCAGAGAGAAGGAAAGCATAATCCAGTGTCTAGTAATATGAAGGAGCATGACAATAGTAAATCAGATCAGCAAAGGTAAGATGAAATTGATAAATAAAAAGTCCTCAAGAAAAGGCAAGAAGTTGATAAAGTTTATTTAATTCAGAGAACTTCTCCATTATAGTAGCAAAGAACATTTATGAAACTTATAGTATCTGCCAAATATTGACCTGTTTTAGAATAAACATTTAAGACAGGTTATATTATTTGCACTTCAGAGGTAAGACAACCAAGATACAGATAGGTTAAACAATCTCAACAAGATCATAAGAAAGTTAAGTTTCCAAGCTGAGATTAAAACCTAAGTAAATAATATACAATGAAACCTACAATAAAAACACCGTAAAAACCTGAAAAGAGTTCTTTCAACAAAATATGTTCATTGGCTCTAGATACTTGACATCCATTTATATAATAAGCCACACTAAGAGCTTCAAGAAAATAGTACATGGATTCAAATATTACTATTTTAAACCTATGCCTTAGCAATGGTGATGGTGGGTGCCTTTGGTATGTGATGGGGCCCAAGCACAGAGTGAAGAAGGGAGAAAACGTAGATGCCTTGAATGCTATTTTTGTGGAGCACACCTACAATTTTGGTCAAAAGGCTTTGTTTCTCTGAACTTCAATTTCCTATTTCATACATGGGTGTAATAATAGCATCTATCTCACAAGACTATAATGATTAAAAGAAACCATGCATGTAAAGACATGCTTGCCATGCAGTGTCAGTGTTAGCTATTAAGGATACAGCATTTTAGTAACTAAAAGAGAGGAAGTATGAACCAGGAAAGACAGAATCCAGGTACAACTTGATCAATAATAAATGAGTGATAGAAAAGTTTACTTTCTCTTCTTTGTCCTATTTATCCCTCAGTTTTACTCAGTACTTACTGTTAGAAATTAAACATTGAAGCTAGGTATGGTGACACATGCCATTAATCCCACCACTTGGAAGGTAGAGGCAGGAGAATCTTTGTGAGTTCAAAGCCAACCTGTCTACATATCAAGTTCTAGAATGACCAGGGCTACATAGAGGGACCCTGTCTCAAAAAAGAAAGAAAAGAGAAAAGAAAAGAAAAAAAGAAAGTAAGCATTGAGATAATTTCCTTTGTTGGCTTCCCTGGTGTGTGTGTGTGTGTGTGTGTGTGTGTGTGTAATTAAAACTCATATAGTGTATGACACAGAGTGTGTTTTAGGAATGAGTGAGTAGATAAATGGATTAAAACCTAGGAACAGCTGGGCATGATTTTACATACCTGTAATCTCAGCACTAAGAAGGCCCAGTCACGAACAACATGAATTTGGCTAGTCACTTCTATATAATAAAAACCTGTCTAAAAAAAGACAAATGCAGACAAACAACTTAGGAACAATGAGTTAAGATATTAAATAGAAAAATCTCACAGTTACATTTTTCTTCTGTTCCTAGGATATACTAAGCTTGTTTGTGTTCAACTTTCAAAATATAATATACATATTCATTTATTCTCTTCTTTACTGCTTGTAGTCTAAGCCAGGGGTGGGAGTTATTTTTCTGTAAAGAGTCATATAGTAAATATTTTCAGCTGTTTTTTAGACATATACAATCTGTCTGCAACTAAATTCTACTTTTATAAATTAGAAATAGCTATAGATCACAAAAATGCTAAGTGAGTGTGTGTGGAGGTGTTCTAGTAAAAGTTTATGCCAGGCGGTGGTGGCGCACGCCTTTAATCCCAGCACTTGGGAGGCAGAGGCAGGTGGATTTTTGAGTTCGAGGCCAGCCTGGTCTACAGAGTGAGTTCCAGGACAGCCAGGGCTACACAGAGAAACCCTGTCTCGAAAAAAAAAAAAAACAAACAAACATTTATTTACAGAAACAAGAGGCAAGATTTGGTCTATTGGTTATAATTCACCAACTCTTGATCCAGGCCAAATTACCACCATCTCTTGGACTACTGTACTGAATGATGTATGGGAATCACTGTCTGTGACTAGTATTATTTCTGTCTTGACATTAGCATTATATTGAAATTTCAATTGTCTTTTTAATTCTACTCAAACTTTAAGAATTCTTGAAAAGTTTAAGCTGTATATTCTGATTTGAATTTGTATTAGTCATAACGGTCTTTAAAATTATTAAAATAAAAGGATTAGATAAATTTAGAACAGTTTATTTGATTAAAGAACGATTTGTGAACCTGTAGCCCTGAATATCAGGAAAGATTCAGAGAGCTCTACCCCCACTACATGGGCAATCAGTATTTATAAATAAAACATGAAAGTGATGTAGAAAATTAGCATGTTTGGTTACAACTTGAGGTTCATGTTGTTTAGGCATTTTCTGAGAAGTTTGCAAACCTACGGCTGGCTGAACCTCAGCTGGTATGACAAGAGTGAAATTACTACAGTTGTCTCCCTTTATCTCTAAAAGATGCATTCCAAGACCCCCAGTGGATGATAGATACCATGTATAGTTCCTTATGTATAGTTCAAATATATATGTATATATATTTGTAATATGTATAGTTCAAATCTATACATATTAATCACATTTGTCACCACTGTAACAGCAACCTGAAGGGAGTTTTAAAAACAAAAGATTTATTTTTTACCCATAGTTTCAAAGGTTTCAATACATCATTGGCTGGATCCAATGTTTTGGGCCTGAAACAAAACAGTATTATGGAAATGGGAGCATACAGCAAGGGCCATGCACTTCATAATGGCCAAGAAGGAGAGAAAGACAGAGACCAAACTGGGGTCAAGATCTACCCTTTAAAGCAACAACCTCAGTGACCAACTTCCTCCAACTAGACACCCTTTTACACAAATACTTGACTTACCAATTAAACATTGTCTTCAAATTTTGAATCCTTGAAGCCATTAATTAGGTCAGAACTTTCATGATATAATTATCTGTGAAAATAATCTCACAGACAATTCCAGAGTTGTGCTTTACAACTCTTTCTAAGCACTTCTCAATTCAATCAAATAGATAATTAATATTACTCAACTATATCAGTAAAATAAATATAACAATTAAAACAATATGAAGAATTAAAATTACTTAAAACTTACAAATTGCTTATTCTTAGAATTTTAAGTTGTAATATTTTTGGACAGCAGTGACTGAAACGTGGAAAGACTGGATTACGGAGGACTTTGGTATTAATAAGTAGGTTGCAGTATGTTCACATATCAAGTTAGAGTTTGGTACATATATAGACAACTTCAGGCCAAATTTAACTAAATTTAACACACATAGCAGCTTTTGGGTCAACTTCTAAGTTTTGAAAATTAATCAAAACTCTAGACACCAATAATTCTGTCACCATCATAATGACTTGTTTGGTCTCAATATAGAGTCCAAAAGTCACAATATCAAATTAATTGGATGATTTTTTACATGTTCTTTATATTTTTGTTATTGTATGATTAGACAGACCACTTAATGAACAAATGATAATTGTGACATGATTGTTTAAAACTTCTTAGAAGAGACCCTGTACCAAACAGGCTACTGTGATAGTTCACAGGAGGGTATACTAAGAAGCTAAAATGTGCTCTTTAATGGGACTTTTCATGAAATGAACTTACCTAAAGTAAAACAATTCAAAGTTCTAAAGTAAAATAATTCAAAGTTCAGATAATAAAAATAGTTCAGCAGTATTTGAATATAATCATTTATGTTTTTTCTCAGGTCATAGTAGCAATTAGTGATCATAGTTCACTGTGATATGACCTGACTTAAAGAAGTAACCATTTCTGTCTTGGACAAAGCTATGATAACAAGTCATAGTAATCTGAAGACTTATAAAAAGAAACACAAAATTGGAAAATGTTGGAAATAGGCACACTTGTCATCCAACCACTCAAGATACCAATCAACTAACTGATAATTTCAAACATATATGTCATGTTTCCTTCATCATATGGAATTTCTTCTATGTATTTATTTGTTGGCTGTGCCAGACAAACAGCAGAATTGAACATCTATTTAAAGATTAGTTTAGTTCTGTTTAATACCATGCATAAGCCTCTAATATGGGCAAGGGAAGATCTAAAGCCATGTGGTGTTACACTTGTCCAATATCCTTGGAAGTCTAATTGATTTGGCTATAAAATACAAAATATTCCAAGAGTGAGCCACCAGGAAACTTTCTTGAACCCTACTTGGAATAACTCTTTTAGAAAACTCTGGGTTTTTTGTTTGTTTTTGTTTTTTTTTTTTACCATTTTGTGTTGATTTAACAATTTCTAAACTGTCTGTCTGGTTTAGAATGAAGTTCTACCAAATAATTTTTGGATTTAAGTAATTTGTGATGATGAGCTAATTCAAGTTCAAGTTTTATGAGTGAGTCAGTTTCTTTATTGGAGTTCTGGGAATTATACCTATACCAAGATATGTTATAAAAGTTAGTATCTATATCTATAATATATAAAATCTATAATATCTATATAATATCTATAAAGTTAATATCTATATCACCTAAACCAAGATATGTTCTAAAAGTTAATAGAAACCTGTAGTTTTCCATCCTTTCATGAATCTTCATCTTCTTGAAGATTAAACACATTAGGATTATAGTTAGTCAAGAACTATAGTACTGCTGGGCGGTGGTGGCGCACACCTTTAATCTCAGCACTTGAGAGGCAGAGGCAGGCGGATTTCTGAGTTCAAGGCCAGCCTGGCCTACAGAATGAGTTCCAGGACAGCCAGGGCTACACAGAGAAACCCTGTCTCGAAAAAAAAAAAGAAAAAGAAAAAAAAAGAACTATAGTACTAAAGTAAAGAATTAAGCACTATATATGATAAAATAAAATGGTCATAAAGTTCTTATGAGAATTAATACCATAACAATGCAATTAATACAAATTTGATTATTACTGTTGCATGCAATATTTTAATTACTAGAACTGTGGCTGATAGTCTTAGACCATGGTTATTACATTTCTGTGGATATCATACCATTTCTGAAGCATATATTAGTGCCATATAAATTCTAATATATCTCAAAGAAGGTTTAAGATATCATTTGAAAATACTTCCTTATAATATACAACTAAGTCATTTAATATCTATTTTTCTATAAAAATAAATATCTTTTTGAGCTGTTCCAAGGCCTATTTGAAGAATTTCAAAGTTTCTTAAGAATATTTAAATAATTTAGTTAGAATTTTATTTTGGAAATTTTATTTAAAAATGTCAAAGTTTCCCTCTATATACACCAGTCCCTCTAAGTAAAATAATTTTTTTTAAAAAAAAAAGTAGTTTGAGAGAAGATTAGATGAATTACTGTATCTAAAACTGAAGTAATTGAAATCTATGAAAAATAAGATAACCAGAGCTACTTTCAAAAAATGTCAAAGGTTTTAAAATAATTGTGAAATATAATCACAAGTTGTGAAAATACAATCACAAATCATTGTGAACAATAATAGTTCTTTAAAATTTTATCAGTATATCTACATTGTACAAACTGATTGGCCTTACAATATATTTCTTCAGACTTATCATATACTTTGTATTCACTTCTCAGTTTTCTTTCCTGTTTCCCTTCACTTCTCATGTTAGTCCCCTTCCTCTTCTCAAATTGTCCTTTCCATAATATTTTCTTTTTTATTTGAAGTACCAAGAATAATATAGTTTAAATATAAATTTTACATTGAAACAGAATTACATCATTTCCCCTTTCCCTTTTTTCCTTCCAGCTTTTACCCAGGTACTTGCCTTGCCTCCAATGCCTCCTATGAACCCCACTTTCAATTTGAGATTATATATATATATATATATATATATATATATATATATTAGCCTGTTGAATCTGTTTTTGTTGTTTGTGTATATATGGTTTCAGGATTGACCACTCTGCATTAAACAACCAGTAAGTGGGCCAAATGGAGTATTAACATAATGTTTGCTTATGTGTTAAGATGTTAGATAATGTGTTTGTCATACATACATATACATAGCCTATATTATGTTGAAGTATACTACCTCCAGTCCTATTCTGTCTCATAGCCAATCCTGGCTATTTACTTTGAGAGAGAAGATTTGAGAGGATGGTTTTCAGCTGACATTCATTCTAAAGTCAAGAAAAAAGCCAGGTTCCGGACTAAGTGTTTTAGTTAGGAGAGATGACAGAGGTTCTGTTTAGTCAACAAAATGATGGACTGGGTATTAGGTCTATCTTGCACCTTACTGACACAAATTGGTATAGTTATGCTCTAACTGTACTTTGAGAGAAAAGTTTTATTTTAACAGGAAGGGTGATATGTAGGAGGAGCTAAGGTGGGAAGAGTAAGGAGAGGAAAAGGAGGAATAAGGAGAAGAGAAGGAGAGGAGGAGCTAGGTGACAATAGAGAGGGTGGGTAACATGGAGGTGGATGTTTGCCTGTCTCCACCAGTCAAAGGTAGTTGGTATATCTAGGTTGGATATTGGGTTACACTTCTGATTGTATGGGCATCTTGTTATTGAACATTACCAAACTTATAAAGCCTTTGGTTAACATTTTTAAAAATGTATAAAAGCAAAAAGGAGAACAGGGCATGGGATAGGGGTTTTCTAGGGAGGGGAAATGGGGAAAGGGGATGGCATCTGAAATGTAAATAAAATATCCAATAAAAATAAATTTTAAAAAATGTTTTGAAACATCTAGAAGTGCGAGTGCTGGAGCAAAATCAGAGCTGTTTTTAATGCCTCAAATGACTTTTGTCCCAGTTCAGATTATAGACTGAGTATAGAGTTCTTGCTATTTCCAGAAACTCTAGTATCCAGAAGCAATAATACCTAGCTGCATCTATGAGCTCCTAAACCTGTTTTTTAATTTTTGGAGTTGGGATCTGAAGTATGGCAGCAGTCTTACTCTGAGATAGGCTCCTATTGCCTTCCCCCAGCTGATAACCAAGATAGGTAGCCTTCTACAAAGTTGGGCTTTCTTAGCTTACATTTTCTAGCCCAAGGTCTGTAACTTTTACAGAAGTACTTCAACAGCCCTTTTATCTTTATTTTTTTCCAGGAAACCTCTGAATGAAGTGAGTGATGTTTACATTTAGTGTCATTAAATCCTTGAAACAATTTGGTCCAGGTGTGTTGCTTGTTGTACTCTCCCTCTGGGTCTGTTCATAAACAAACTATGAGCTTCTAGCCATGGATTCTTAGCCAGATTTAAGAAACCAGTCATGAACTTCCTCATATGGCATAGGTGTTAATTCCAATGAGAAAATACTTGGTTACCCCATAGTGATCATGCCACTGTTACATCAATATGTATCTTTTGTTAAGCCAGGCATAATTGTATCTCACAGGTTCACAGTTGGATAAGACTATGCTAGCAACCTGCATAGCATCTTCCCTCATTATGTAAACTAGCCAGGAGGAGGAATATTCCAGATCAGCACCAGGTTAATTTCTCCATGTCTTGTGACCAAAGTGTATTGTATCTTCAGCTATAGGATCTTACTATCACATTATGGTGGGCAACCATGAACAATATGCTGCATTGCTTTGGTGTTAAGGTGGTCTTTGTGATCCTAATTAACAATTCAAGGAAATAATCTCACATTGGGCACTAGGACTTTAGTTTGATAGTCTATATGGCATCTAAGAGTAGCACTATCCTTCACTAAAACACCTTTAAAAACTTTTAAGGAAGATTCGTAAGTTACCTAGTCTCAAATAATTTGGTATAATAATATAAATTGGCTAATACAAGATCAATTGATTGTCTTTTTATCTTTATTGAACATCTCAAGTGATACATTTCTGGCACACGCTGGATTATTAGAACATGTAAGTAAATTTCATTCAGATGCCAACTTTGATGCATATTTTCTAATGTGACACAAAGAACTAAAGCTTTAATGCTAATACAAACTTTGTGTGGCCACAAACTAGAACTACAAGAGACCATACTAAGTTATTTTTGCCATTCAAAGTCGTTATTACAAAAAAAGAGATATAAATAATAAAGCAAAAGGATCTATGAGAAGAGAACAGTAACTCCAATATCTTTTTTCAGAATTTGGATGATTTCATTTCTTCCATCATGGGTCATGGGGTACAAGAGGTTTAAAAATTATGAAGCTTTAAGGACTCAAGAGAGTTGCTGTGGTCATCCAGATTCTTCCTGGGTCCATACTTAACTCTAGATTTACATTTCCCTAAATACCAATTTTGCTTCTCCATTTCAAGTTCACATCATCTACTGTTTTCAAAATAAATAATAAGCCTGGAGAGATGGCTCAGTAGTGAAGAACACCAAACAATACTTTTGCATGTGCGCACCTTGGTCTTTCTCTTCTCATAAAACCACAAATATTCAATCATGGGGGTTCCACTCTGTAAGCCTTATCTGATCCTGATCACTTCCCAAAGGCTCCATCTCCAAATACCATTGTCTTAATAATACTGCATAATGAAGATTAAGTTGTATAATAAGGGTTAAGAGATGACATGTTCAGACCATAGTATATCATTATCTCTTGCCTTCCAAGGTTTATAGTCTGGTTACTATATAAAATATAACTATTTAATCCCAATAGTCCAAAATTAATTCCAACATTAACTCAAAAGTTTAGAACTGAAGGTCTCAAGTCAAACTCCTTCCAGCCATGAGCCTGTAACATCAAGGTACTTACTCCAAGTATATGGTAGTAGGACAGGCACAGGATATATATTCCCATTGCAAAATGGAAAAATAGTCAAATACAAAGGAAGACCAAAGCTCAGCAAGAACATACTAAGTTTTAAAGCTCTTAAGTCCATCATCCTATACATATTTGCAGTAATAGGTGGGACCCAAGAGCTTGGGCAGTCCTACCTCTATGGATGTTTTTATGGCTGATCACAGATCACATGAGTATTCTTTCTGATTGACTTTGCATGCTACATTCAATTTTCCCTGGCAGACATTGCACACTGTTGGCAGCTATATGCATCTGGAGTTCTTATTACAGCCCCATACTCCCAGCTCCACTGTCCATCTGCCAATCTAGAGTTCTTTGCAAGAGCGCTGACACTGTGACAAACTTCTGACTGGGTTCCCAAGATTTGTTCTAAAACTTTAGCAGAAAACTGTGACCTCATTACTTTTACATTCTGAATACCTGTAGAATCAGCACCATGTACATACCCAAAGATCTACCACTAGCATAAGTAATACCTGGGTCCATCTGAACCATGGTTCTAGCCATGAAATGCTTTGCCAAATGAAACAGAGAACAAATCCGGAAGCAGCCCTTAGTGGGAAGCCTATAAAGAGTATACATACCTCAGAGACATTCCTGAAACACTTCTGGAAAGTAGCTGGGCTTATGGTGAGTGAGGGAGCCTCAAAGATTTATGAGACACTCTAAAGGCCTTTTCACAATACTTTTATGAAAAACAACTGGCTAGATTTTATGAACACTGATTCTTTTAGCAAGTAGTAGCTCAGCTGTCTTCTTGTATACATTTTTTGCTTTTTATTCCTACAGTCCTTTCCACAGTTTTCCTATGATCCTGAATGTCATAATCTTCACTAAAAAACAATTATAACTACACCACAGTTTAAATGCTTTGTTGTTCCTCTGACAGATAAATTATCCCATCACATTTTTGGTGCAAACTTACAGTGTTTTACACTCACTAGACAAATGTTCTCCTACAGAAACTATGCCCCTAGCCTTTATTTTTTAGAGAAAGAGTCTCACTGTGTATCTTAGGCTAGCCTTGAACTTGTTATGTAGCAGTGGTCTTGACCTTGTGATCCTCCTGTTTCTACTTCCCAAATGCTGGGATTATAGGCCAGTACCACCATACCAGGGAACCTATTTTTTTTTAAGTTCAAAATTGTATTTTAGGATCTTGTCATAATTTAGTTAGGTTCACAGCTGGTGGCACCATTTGGAGAAGTTGTTGAAGCTGTGAAATATAGCTAGTAGACATAGGCTACTAGGGATGGGTTCTGAGAGTCTTTACCCTGCCCACTCCCATCTTGTCTTTTGCCTAATCTGCTAAAAAGTGATGAGTTTTTGCTTCATGCTTCTGCTACTAGGACTAGGCTACCTCAACCACCATTGTCTTCCTTGCTATATTATAATACCCCTTGAAACTATAGGCCCAAATAAATCCTCTCTCCCTTAAGTTGATTTTGTTAGATATTTTGCTACATGTATGAGAAAAACTCAACTAATTCAGTTACTTCTACTTTTTTCCATTCCATTTGCATGAAGTATTTATTCTGTCCCCTCACATTCAGTCTACATGTATGCTTATTTTGAAATACATATGTTTGATTTTACATCACATCGTCCTACATTTTACCTAATGTATTAAAATAGCGATTTTAATTTTATCTTAAAACAGGCCTAAACTAAAAATAAAAATTATTTACATAGCATAGTAACAATATTAGAGGTTCAAATTTTGCATGTAAAAATTTAATGTAAATCTAAAGCAATTAGTTTTATTATAACTTTTCACATTTTTTTTTTAGTTTAAAAAACAATTTTTAACCAACCTACCTTTCTTCCTTCTGTTATCTCCTTGCCCCTTTTGAGACAGAGTTTCACTCTGTAACCCCAACTGGCCTACAAATCAGTATGTAGCTCTGGTTGGCCTCAAATGTATGGCATTTCTCCCGCTTCAGCTTCCCAAGAGCTTAATTATAAGCATGAATCTCCATGCCTGGCTGAACATTTCCTGAAGGACAGCCCTAGGTGAAGATATATTTCTTCAGATTTTGTTTATCTGAAAATAACATTTCTATATAACAATTTTGGGGGATATAGTATTGGTTAGCATGATTACTCCTTCATTATTGTAAACATCTCATGCTACCTATGAGGATTTTGCTGAGAAATCTGCACTCATGTCCTTTTGGGTGACATTATTTTGAATTTGTATTATTAAATATTCTTTTACTTCTCTTGATAATCTTTTTTATCTTTTAATTAATATATTATTCATTTTAAATATTTATGTTTAAAATTATTTCAATCTTTGGGAAGATTTTCTAAAAGAAAAAACTGTTTCTCTGCTTTCTTATAGCTCTTTGAATTTCCTTAAAATAGATATTTTGAACATTTTGCCCTAGCGTTCAGACATATGAGATGCTATGTAGTTGGCTGATAGTTTCTTATTTTGTTTCTTATGTTATGGTTCCCTGAAGGCTTTAAAAAAATAAAAATTAAAAAAACATCCTTTTATGTAGCTCTGGCCAGTCTAGTATTCACTATGTACCCCATGCTGACCTCAAACTCACAGTAAAACCATCCTCCAGTCTCCTAAGTTCCAGTACTGTAAATGAATGTCACCATGCAAGGTTTTCCCTGAAATTTCTTGATGTTTTTGGTGTACGATAATACCTTACATGAAAAAGCATGTATTTATTTTACTTTTTGAAACCTACCTTTTCTAAGTAATCTGCTTATTGATGATAAACCTACAGATATGTCTGTGATTTCAGCATTAGATGTTGCCATAGCTGGTTGTGATGGTACCACAGAGAAGCGGAAAGATTACAAATTAGAGACTATCAGAACTGTGCTTTTGCATATGGTGCCCAAAAGGCATTTTTGCTGAGTCTGTTTTTTCTTTGCTGTCATTGTTCCAACACTAGAGGGTGCTTTAAGCCTAGGCTTATTCCAAATCTGTAGTTAGTGTGCTGAAAATGGATTGGAAGGGTATGTGAAAAGAGTAATCAATCTATCTCTTGGCTTTAGAATGAATGTCAGCTGAAAACCATCTACTCAGATCTTTTTTCTCTCAAAGTAAATAGCCAGGATTGGTTATGAGACTATAAGTCTTCAACCCCATCAGAAATCCAGAATGACTGAGTTAACTGAAATTATGGGAAGCACTAAGCATAGCTTCTAAAACTTAGCCAATTTATAGAGACTGCTGAACACCTGGAAAGCCCCTATACTACAGAACGTTGGAGCATCAAATCTTCAGCCTTCTGGCCCAGAATCATCTGACAGACCTTAGTGATGCAGAATTATTAAGGGCCGATTACTCTGTCTAGGCAGATATAATCAGTCGACTATTCTGCATGTGTGTCCTTTTCTGGACAGTAATTTGTCTGTAGATGGAAAGAGTCAATTCTTGCCTATTGGCTGTCACCGCACAACTGGAGTAACTCCAAGGATGCTCAATTTCTTCTTAAAATCCACGACAGGAAGCTGTCAGGAGCAGACAGGTCTCTAATCAAAATGAACGTTAATATAGGAATATTTGTAATGTCAATTCTATGGTGCCTGGGTTTTTGTTGTCGTTGTTGTTTTGTTTCATTTTTTGCTTTTGTTTTTTTTTTTAAATCTCTGTTACTTGCCTATGATCAGGCACAACGGGAGTATTCTTCCAGCTCTATGTTTTACCATGAAATAAACAGTCCCAGGCACTTAGAGAACAAGTTCTTTCTTCATCAGTTTAATAATCATTCCCTTTGTGTTATTTTTTTAGGATGAATGACATTATTTTTATTTATTTTTTATTGGATATTTTATTTTATTTACCGATTATCCTTAGGTTTAGTCTTTTCATTGTGTCCTGGATTTCCTGAATGGTTGGGTTAAGAACTTTTTGCACTTTGCGTTTTCTTTGACAATAGTGTCAATATTTTCTATGGTATCTTCTGCACTTGAGATTCTCTATTTTATCTCTTGTATTCTGTTGGTGATGTTTGTGTCTATGACTCCTGATTTCTTTCCTAGGTTTTCTATCTCCAGGGTAGTCTCTCTTTGTGATTTCTTTATTGTTTCTACTTCCATTTTTATGTCCTGGATGGTTTTATTCAATTCCTTCACCTGTTTGGTTGTGTTCTCTTATAATTCTTTAAGGGATTTTTGTGCTTCCTCTTTAAGGACTTCTACCTGTTTACCTGTGTTCTCCTCAAATTCTTTGAGAGTGTTATTTATGTCCTTCTTAAAGTCCTCTATCATCATCATTAGACATGATTTAAAATCTGAATCCTGCTTTCCTGATGGTATAGGGAATTTAGAACTTTCTAGTGTAGGGGAGAACTAAGTTCTAATGATGCCAAGCACCCTGGGTTGCTGATGCTTATGTTCTTGTGCTTGCCTTTCACCATCTGGATCTCCTTAGTGCTACCTGCCCTGTCTCTGACTGGAGCCTGTTTTTCCTATTATCTTGGTTGCATCAGAACTGTGTGGGATAGGTGTTACTACTGGGGTTAGAGCTGAGACCCAAGATCTGTTCAGTGTTCAGGCCCAGACCAGAAGGAACCAATGCTCTGGGCCAGGAGTGAATTTCTGGGTCCCAGTAGATCCCAGTTACTCCCTGTTTGTGGCAGGTGTTGCTGTCTCCTTACCTAAGATACTGCCTGGTTCCCTTCGTGTTATGTTTTTGGAAGTTGGAGGAGAAATAGAGTAGGTAAGATACTCTTGTGGCCACCAATACTACAAGGCTAACT
Organism: Arvicanthis niloticus; assembly: GCF_011762505.2. Classification (NCBI taxonomy): domain Eukaryota; kingdom Metazoa; phylum Chordata; class Mammalia; order Rodentia; family Muridae; genus Arvicanthis; species Arvicanthis niloticus. The sequence goes on from NC_047679.1 coordinate 130,084,278, forward strand.
TCCCTATAGAGAAAGCATGTCAGAAACTATACCCATGCTACTTAGGGTTTTTTAGCTCTAGATCACCATATTAAGCCACAAGTGATGTTGTCCTGAAAAAAATCTATTACCTTGTTAGGTACAGTGGCTCACAACTATAACCCTATCCCTTAAGGAGGCTGAAGAAGGAGGATTGCCACAGATTTAAGAGCAGTCTGGGCTACATAATGAATTCAAGCTAGTCTAGGGCTACAGGGATGCAGTGATGTGTGTGTGTGTCAGAGAGAGAGAGAGAGAGCATTGTGTGACTTTCTTATGATGTGTGATCTGAGAATAATTAAGATTAGAATACAAGGACTTGTAATTGCCAATAGTCAACTGTGGATGATCTCTAAGTCACTCCCTTAAGTTTCTGCTCTAAATCACAGCTTTAAGTCTCACATACCCAAGGGAAGATCCTGGGTATCTAAAGCAAGATGTTATCAGAGTGTGCTCAGCTGTTGTAGGCTGATGTAATCAAGTCTCTTGTCAGGGTATATGGCTCAAGATGGCTGCAAGGATGATAGCCGCCTTCTGTTGGCTCCCCACAAAGCAGATCTCAGAAGATGGAAAGATCTCCCATGCTCATGGATTGGCAGGATTAATATAGTAAAAATGACTATCTTACCAAAAGCAATCTCCATTAAAATTCCAACTCAATTCTTCACAGAGATAGAGAGAGCAATTCTCAAATTCATTTGGAACAACAAGAAAAACAGGATAGCCAAAACTATTCTCAACAGTAAGAGAACTTCTGGGGGAATCACAATCCCTGACCTCAAGCTCTGCTACAGAGTAATAGTGATAAAAACTGCATGGTCTTGATACAGAGACAAGCATGTAGATTAATAGAATAGAATTGAGAACCCAGAAATGAACCCACACACCTATGGTCACTTGATCTTTGACAAAAAAAATCTAAAACCATCCAGTGAAAAAAAGACAGCATATTCAACAAATGGTGCTGGTTTACGTGGTGGTCAGCATGTAGAAGAATGCAAATTGACCCATTCTTATCTCCTTGTACAAAGCTCAAGTCCAAGTATATCAAAGACCTCCACATAAAACCAGATACACTGAATATATTAGAAGAGAAATTGGGAAAGAGCCTCGGACACATGGGCACAAGGAAAAATTTCCTGAACAGAACACCAATGGCCCAGGCTCTAAGATCTGCTATAGACAACAAGTGAGATCTCATAAAATTGAAAAGCTTCTGTAAGGCAAAGTACACCTTTAATCCTAGGAGACAGATATGCAGATCTCTGAGTTCAAGGTCAATCTACAGAGCAAAATCCAGGACAGCCAAGCTTAGGCAGTGAAGAAGTTGGAAAACAGAAGGCTAGCAATAATGTAATAAAGCCAGGGGGCAAGTTCCAGATCCAGCAAGGAGCAGAACTTTGGCAGCTTCAGCCATGTGGCTTTGACTTTAGAGTGTAGAATAGAAGGGACTACTGGAACAATTGATGCTGGTTAGCTGGAGCTAAGTAATTAGTGGTGATTAAGAAGAAACCAGCATCACTGAGGTAAAATCTTATGGGAAGTGCTTTCTGAGAACACAGAGAAGTTGTGTTCCAGAGATAGACAAGGTTGTACCTCCTGCAGCAGCTATATTTGATAATGTGTAAGAGTCACCCAGGTGGTACTAGTTTTGAAAGCATAAAGGCGTCACGAACAACAGCTGAGGCTTGGCACTGTTAGAGGCCATGGAAGGCCACTGGAGAAGGTTCAGCCCCAGTAGCAGTAGATGGCTCAGGACTGAAGGGGTCATGCAAAGGGGTTGAGGCTTGGCCCCATGAAGAGAGCCTGTGAGAGGCTATTGGTGAAGCCTAGTTGTAATGGAAGAGCCCATTGTATTGGAGATGCCAGTGCCATGGGATGATCAGAAGACCAGCAGAGGCAGTGGAATGGATCAACCTGAGCTTAGAGTGCTACAGAGGGCAAAATTGGAGAAGTAATGCTAGCACTTTGGAGGAGCCCAGACAATCATGTATAGATGTCAGGAATTGAAACAAGAAGCTGTAACATTGAAGTTGCCTTGGAGACCGCAAGATATTGGCGATGCCATAGCCGTGGGCTATCTGCTGAGGAAAGCTGCTAACATGGAGTGGAACCAGTCCACAAGAAAGAACTTTGTTGCAGTCAACAAAGATTAAAAGGAAGTTGGAGATCTGAAGACCATTTTGACATCAGACATGGAGATGCAGAGTTTGCCCAGCTGGTTTCCTGTCTTGCTTTGGGGATTATAATTAAGTGATTGGATAGATCTCAGAAGAGACTTTGAATTTTTGAATTTTAACATTGTTGAGACTTCTATAGACTATGGGGGCTTCTGAATGTATTTTGCATTATGCTATGTTTAGGTGTGCCCCCCCCCACTCATGTTTGAACAAGCCTATGCAGTCCAGGGAGTGGAATATGATGGTTTGTATATGCTCCACCCTGGAAGTGGCACTACTAGAAGGTTTGGTCCTGTTGGAGTAGGTGTGTCCCTGTTGGAGTAGGTGTGTCACTGTGGTATGGGCTTTAAGATCCCCATCCTAACTGCCTGGAAGTCAATATTCTGCTAGGTGCCTTCAGATGAAGATATAGAATTCTCAGCTCCTCCTGTACCATGCCTGCCTGGATGCTGCCATGTTTCTGCCTTGATGATAATGGACTGAACCTCTGAACCTGTAAGCCAGCCCCAATTAAATGTTGTCCTTATAAGAGTTGCCTTGGCAAGAATCTGACATTGGCCAAGGACAAGGAAGTGGGCTTCAGGCAGGAATCTGACATTAGGATAGAACAAAGAAGTAATTTCAGGCAGGAATATAAATCTTAGGCTAGAACAAAGAGATAATTTCAGGCAGAAATGTAAGTTTTAGGCTAGAACAAGGAAGTAGGCTTCAGACATAAAAATGACCTTGGGCTAGGACAGGGAAGTAGGCTCAGATATTTTGGTCATCCTGATAAGCCCTTAGAAATAGTGATCATGGGAGTGATCACGGAACTTTGTTTATTGCCTTGCTTGTTCTTTGAATATTTGTGTTTACTGTCTTTCTTGTTCCTTGACTATTTGCATCTATTGTATTGCTAGTTCCTCAACTTAGAGCTGACCTTAAAACGTACATGTAATTAAAATGGTATAAAAGCAAAACAGAGAAGGGGGATGGGATAGGGGGTTTCTGGGGGGAAGGGAATGGGGAGAAGGGATGATACCTGAAATGTAAATAAATAAGATATTCAATTAAAAAAAGACACCAAAAAAAGAGTTGCCTTGGTCATGGTGTCTGTTCACAGCAGTAAAACCCTATTACAAACAGTTGCTTTTTTTCTTTTGTCATACAGTAGATCCTGACCACAGGTTTCCCTTCCTCCACTCTTCCCAGCTCTGACCCACTTCTTCTCCCTCCCAGATCCACTCTCACTCAATTTTCCTTCAGAAAAGAGCAAGCCTCTAAGAGAGAACAACCAAACATGACAAAACAAGATACAAGAAGACAAGGCAAATGCTGGACAAGGTAACCCAATAGGAAAACCTGCCCCACGTGCAGGCAAAAGAGTCAGAGACATACCTGATCCCAATGTTCAGAAGTCCTGTTGGGAGCCAACTTTAGCAGAAAGCGGCTAGATCAACTTTGTAGCCATCTGGAACTATATACCCTGATAGAGACTTGTTTTTCAAAAGCCTACAACAGCTGAAGCACACTCTGATAAATATATTGTTTATCCCACATAGCTTGTTTTGCTGTTTAGTGACCCCAGCTGCATGGTGCACATGGTAAAATATTTTCACCTGTGTTCCCCTGCGTGTGCTTATATATACCCCAGATTTTCTTTCAATAAAAGAGACGGGACAAGACTTAAGACCTGTCCACATACCCTGTCTTGTCTCCATTCTTTGCGTCTCTTGCCCTTCTGGCCCCACTCTCTCTCTTGACCAGAGCACTTAGCCCCAAAGCATGGAGCAGAATGGTCTGCAACACAGTAGCTGCCAAGCCAGGCAGAGTGCTGTTCCCAACAAAGTCCCACAAAAACGCCAAACTAACTGCCATAACATATATGCAGAGGACTTGGTGCAGACCCATGCAGGCCCCATGCTTGCTCAGTTTCTGTGAACCCGTATGAGCCCTGCTTAGTTGATTCAATGAGCCATGTTCTTCTGGTGTCCTCCATCTTTTCTGACTCTGAAAATCTTCCCTCCCCTTCTCCATGGGGTTTCCCAAGCTCCAAGGGGAGGGACCCTATGGTCATCTCCAATTTAGACTCTTTCTCCATAGTGTCTGGCTGTGGGTCTCTGCACCCATTCCCATCTGCTGCTAGATGAAGCCTCTCTGATGACAGCTGAACAAGTTACCAATTTATTTTTTTGGTTTTTTTAAATGTATGCATTTATTAAGAATTTGAACTTACTTAAAATGTATTAAGGGGAGCATTGTAAATTCAGAAGTTCTAGAAATTAGTCATGGAAGGATTTAGGTTTCAAAGGATTCCTTAAGGTTTTCTGTTGCATTCCTTACTGCTCTGGGCTCTGGGCTTTAGGATCCCCTGCCCTGGAACTCTGACCACTTAACAGCAGCTCAAGAACCTCACAACAGACAGGAGAGGCTCTGCTGTGCTTGTAGCCAGCAGACAGCAGCACTCTAGTGAGTGTGTGTAGCATTTTCTGAAGTTCCTTGGAGTGATGTGCACCATTTCCCCACTTCGTGAAGAGCTTCTCGGGCCCCTTCCAAATGCTGGCCCCATCACAAACCCAGAATTCCATGTAGCATGCAGGTAGATGTCTCTAGGCAGGATTACCTATTTATTATTATAGCAGAATAATCATTTCATTGATTTTTTTGACCAGTTGTGTTTGATTCTACCCTAGGTCTCTGTGCTAGTCAGGCTCTGATTCCTGGTCATCCAGTGTAGGGCATGGGCTCCCTCTTGTGGGATGGGCTTCAAGTTAAGCCAGATATTGGTTGGCCACTCTCACAAGTTCTGTGTTACCATTGCCTCAGCATTATCTTGCAGGCAGGACAGACTATAGAGTTGTGGAGGGGTTTTGTGGCTGGGTTGGTGTCCAGGTTTCTCTTTCTGTATCCTGCAGAGTACCTTCCTGTACCAAAGAGACTAGAACATAAAGGTAAAGCTCCATGCAGGCACCAGCTTGACCAGTCTACATTCAATGAGCAATGTGGATATTGTTGCCAGCAATAGGGCCCCACTGTCAGTTTTTGGAGAGCAACTCTCTGTCCTAGCATCAGCTTGGGTTGTTTAGAAATCTCCACAGAACTATCTCAGCTAACCACTCAACCAAATTCAACCCAGTTGCACCACTGGAAGCCTTGCCTGGCTACAAAAGATGGCTAGTTCATACTCTGACTAGGAGTATTCACTAGGGCCACCTTCATAGATACCAGTAAATTTCTACTGCACTAGGTTTTCACACTGCCCATCCCCCAAATTCCCCTTAATTCCAGCTGTCCTTCCCTGTATTCTCTCTTATGGTTTCCTTATCCCTCTGGCTCCCATCCCCTTGCATCCCCAGTCCACTTCCATTCCCACAGAGTGCCATACCAGCTTGATTCTTGGGTCCATTTACTTTGAATATCTTTTTTAACCCTTTACCCTGTGGTAATGTCTATCCTTGATTTTGAGGTATATGTCTTGTATGCAGCAGAAGGACAGCCCTGTTTTTACAAACATTTTGTTAGTCTGTGTATTTTTGTTGGGAAACTGAGACCATTAATATCCAGAGGTACCAATGACCAATAATTGTTGAATCCTGTTTGTTGTTATTGGTGGTGGTGGTGGTCATTGTCATAGTAGTGTGTAAGTGTGTATGTGTGTACACAGACATCTGCTTCCCTTTTTGATTTTTCTGGTCTGAGATTATTTATTCCCTATGTTTTCTTCATTGTAATTAAACTCTTTAGGTTGGAATTTCCCTTCTAACACCTTCTATATGGCTGTATTTCTAGATAAATATTGCTTAAATTTGGCTATATCATACAATATATTATTTTCTCCATCTGTGGTTATTGAAAGTTTTCCTGGGTATAGTAGTCTGGGTTTGCATCTATGGTCTCTTTCAGTCTGAAGTACACACATCTATGACCTTGTGGCTTTTAGAGTCTTCATTGAGAAGTCTAGTGTAATTGTAATAGATCTGCCTTCATATGTTTTTTAGTCTTTTTCCCTTGCAGCTTTTAATATTTTCTTTGTTTTGTATATTTAGTGTTTTGGTTATTATGTGGTGAGGCGACTTTTTTTCAATGGTCTAATCTATTTTTTGTTCTGTATGCTTCTTTTACCTTTATAAGCATCTCATTCTTTAGGAAATTTTTCTATGATTTTGTTGAAAATGTTTCCTGGGAGTTTGAGTTGGGTTTCTTCTCCTTCCTCTATTCCAGTGGTTCTCAACCTTCCTAATGCTTCAGCCCTTTAGTTCCTCATGTTGTGGTGACCCCAACCATTAAATTATTTTTATTGCTACTTCATAACTGTAATTTTGCTAGTGTTGTGAATCATAATGTAAATATATGATATTGAGGATATCTGATATACAATCTCCAACGGTATCACAATTCACAAGCTAAGACCCACTGCTCTATTCCTTTTATTTTTAGATTTGGTCTTCCAGATTTCCTGGATGTTTTGTGCCAGGAGATTTTTAGATTTAACATTTTCTTTGAACAAGGTGTCCATTTCTTTTATCATGTCATCAATGACTGAGATCTTCCATCTCTTGGATTCTTTTGGTATAGTCCCTGTTTGAATTCCTAAGTTTTTCATTTCCAGATTGCCTTCAGTTTGGGTTTTCTTTATTGGTTCTATTTCTACTTTCAGGTTTTAAACAGTTTTATTCATTTCTTTTCACTGTTTGTGTTTTCCTGGAATTCTTTAAAGGATTTATTAATTTCCTATTAAGGTACTCTGCCCCGGCCCGCGGGGATTCAACGAGACCTTAGGGAAGGGGGCGAACGAATGAAAGGACAAGAGACACAAAGAATGAGAGCAAGTCTTGGTTCTGATCAAGCTCTGAAACTTTAATTTTGGGGCCAGGTTATAAAGACACAGCAAACCAGGAAGTTTGGGCAAGGGTCATTGCTTAGGGCTATTCTACTATGGAATCCTTATTGTCTAAGACCAGTCCACTGTCATATCCTTATTGCCCTAGACCATTCCACTGTCATAACCTTATTGCCCTAGACCATCCCACTGTCATAACCAGCTCCAAGGAAATGCCAGACATTCTTTAAGTTCCTGGGACCTGAGACCTGTGAATGTCCTTTCTTAACCTTATACTGACTAGACTTTTTAGAACACCAGGTAATTTCCTGAGTTTGGCTCCCAGCAGTACTCTAGCATATTCATACAGATGGTTTTTAAAATGTTTTTCTTGTGCTTTAGCTATGCTGGAATATTCAGAGCTTGCTGTAGTGGGGTTGCTGGACTCTAGGGGAGACATTGTCCTGGATGTTATTGTGTACTTATGCTGGTGTCTAGGCATCTTGAGTTGGAATAATTATAAATCTAGGTGCTTATATCTGTTTTTATATTTTGATGGTGGATGTTTTGTTCCTTGGTTTCTGCTTCCTCTCTGTATTCTGTTACAGTTGTGTTTCCTGGTAGGAAAATTTTCTGCAAACCTGATAGGTGTTGCCACTGAGGGTTCCAGATAAAATGTGTTTCTGGATATTGGGAGCTGACACCTAGGAATGGGATTAGGCTAGACAGCTGAGAGGGTTCACAAGAGTGAGGATGTAAAAGTGTTCCACAAAGATCTGCCTATTTAGCCTCTTTGGAATGGGAAAGAGAATAGAGGTTGTTATTTAAAAATCAGCCGCCAGTCAAGCCGACTGTCTAGGCTGCAGCGTCTCTGCCTAGATCAGATGCCATGTTCCGAGGCCAAGAGGCCATGTGCATGCTACAGCTAGAAACAGCCAGCCAGAAACACCAGCCCTGCCACCCACGAGATGCCAGCGTGGGAGATGGTTTTGCAAATCTCCCACACTGTCTCTGCAAGGCTGGGCATTGCCCAGACTATCCTGCCAACTACACAGGCTCAGTACAAATGAGACTCTAATGCTCATTATCCAAAGGCTCATATATTTAGTAATGATCAATAACAAGATACCCTTATAATTAGAGGTGTAACCCAATACCCAACCTAGATATACCAACTACCTTTGATTGCTACAGACAAGTGAACATCAGCCTCCATCTCTCCTCTCTTGTTCTCCATCTCCCCTTAGCTCCTCCTCTTCTGTCTCCTCTTCCTCTCCTTTCTCCTCCTCTTCTTTTCTTTATTCCTCCCACCTTAGCTCCCCCTTCAAGAGGTTACCCCAGAAGGTCTGCTATAGAGCCAGAGTTTCTTATATTTCTAATTTTTCTTGGTTTCTGTTTCTCAGAAGACCTTACCTGATACAACTTAATAATTCCATTACAGATAAAAGATAATATCTCCTACTATATAGATTTTTCAATTTTGCTTTTAGTTTTTCTTATTTTATATGTATATGAATTTGTATGACTTTTATTTGGTTCTTTGTTTGAGACCAGATCTCACTCTGTGGCTCTGGCTACCCACAAACTTATATCAATCCTTTTGTCTCAGCCCCTGTGTGCTAGAATTTCAAGTGAAATCAACCATGCCTAGTCTGTATTGTTACATGTTCCTTGTAATGTGAAACATTCATCATTATTCTATATAACTTTAATTTATTAATTAATTTTGTTTGTTTCTTGTGTGCTTATGTGCCCATGCACATGCCACAACACACATATGGAGATCAGAGGACAGTTTGCAGGAGTCAGTTTTCTTCTTTTACCACACGAGTTCCAGGGATCAAATTCATATTGTCAGGTTCAGTAGCAAGTGTTTTTATTTCCTAAGGTGTCTTAGCATATATCTGTTTATATCAAATTTCTTTCCTTTTCTTAAAGTCAATTTGCAGGAGTCAGTTTTCTTCTTTTACTACATGAGTTCCAGGGATCAAATTCATATTGTCGAATTCAGTAGTAAGTGTCTTTACCTCCTAAGGTGTCTTAGTATATATCTGTTTATATCTAATGTCTTTGCTTTTCTTAAAGTCTGTTTCATCTCATATTAATGTTATTATGTTGTCTTTCTTTTTTATTTTTTACTTTAAGTTTTTTAAAGTAGTAGGTTTCTCTGTGGGTTTTTCATCCATATTTCATTTTGGTCATTTCTTACCCCTTTCCCAGTTATCTACCTGATCCCCATTTCACTATTGTACCCTTTCACTCCCAGTATTCTCTTCAATTTTGTTCTATTGTCTTCCTCATCCATCTCCTTTAAAGCCTCTTTATTTCTGGTTATAAGGGCCTCTTTCTAGTTTCCTGGCTTTTATTTATATTCATACACACATACATATACACACAACAGGGAGAGAGAGAGAGAGAAAACAGTTTTTATATGATCATATTTGTCCATTTTCTGTTACTAGACAAAATAATTGAGATTGGTCTTTATAATGAAAAATGTTTATTTATTCCACAATTTTTGAGGAATTCAAAAGTCAAATATCAAGCTATACCACTTGATCATCCTTTATGCCACCCCTCAAGCTACATCACAATGAATTACTCTGTGTTAGGTATGCATATAAGAGGGTAAGGTTACATGGTGAAAAAAGAAACAAGAAATAAGAGAGTAGCCAGGCTTGCTCTTTTTATAGCAACTCAGCATTATGGAAATTAAATAGAGTCCTATAAGAACTTCAATATTCTATACCAAAGATGATCCTCTTTGGAGGGTGGGGTGAGACTGGGTTTCACTGCATAGTCCTGTCTTTCCTGGATTCTCTCTGTAGACCAGGCTGTCTTTTCTTAAATATTCTACCATATTTTTATACTACCACTCTAAATTCAAACTCTACCATAAATCTCGGAGCACAGTCACAGGCTGGAATTTTCATTTTTTTCTCATATAATACAAAGATCTTATCTATGTCAAGTCTGTCTTTAATCCACTGTGATTATGGTTTCCTTATTGTAGTTCACGATCCATAATTTATATTTATTTTTAATTATATGTAATTCTTTAATATAGCTGTATATTCATATAGTTTCATAGTCTTTCCTTTGTTATCTTGACTTTTCTTATTGACAGAGTCTCATGGATGAAAATATTTGCCTTGCTGTGGAATGTTTCTGTCTTCGTTCCATGCTAGTCAATGGACTTGTTCCATTCAAAGGAGTCCTTACCTCAGTAGAAAGGGATACACACATGGATTTTAGATTATCCATAGGATCTACAAAGACAAGAATATACAGCAAAGCAAATTGAGCCTGAGCTCTGCCCTGCTGTGGATCATAAAGAGCAAAATCATCTGCCCTTGGGATTCTCACTCATCAGGTTGTCTCAGCAGAAACGCAATCTCGGAGGAAGTGGGAAGAGGATGAGATCTGAGAAGTGACAGAAAATGATTAGTTCCACTCCACAGATGCAGGATGCTGCTGCTGACAACCAAGTCAAGCATCTCACTTGTGAATTCATCTGTGAATGTGTCTGTGATTTGCACCATGAGTAAAAAATGAAGAAAACATGACGGTATGTGATGGTGAAAAATAGTGGGCTAAATTTTACCTTTTGTGTTACTTTCTAACTGGTGAACTTGCAGACCTCCCGATCCCACTCCCCACCCCCACACTTTTCCCCATTCATGTTTCCACTTGACTTCCTGTTGATGTTAACTCTGCTCTTAAAAATAAAACAAAAGCAGCAAATTATGATTTAAAAAAAAGAAAATATTATTTGGCTATCTTACTCAGAAAGCTCCTCACTCATAGGGTTTTGTTGTTGTTATTGTTGTTTGGTTTTTTTGGAAAGACCACATATTTTCATTTTTTAGATAAATTCCCCCAAAGTTCAATATTTGCAATACACAGTAATTGCACACTTTCTTGTTATAATTATTTGTTTCTTAAGGAAATTAAACCTATTATTTTGTACATCATAGGCAAGCACTTTACTATTGAGCTATATTCCCAGTCCTTTCTGTTCATTTTTTAAGGAATAAACTAAAACATTTCCTATAGAGAATGTTCTATTTCACATTATGACAATCATCAATGTATCAGTGATATGGTTTCTTTGCATCCCAGCCAGCATTAATGGAGTATAGCAATTTTAACAATACTATTTTTTCCAGTGAAACTTTGTTTCACTTTTAAAAGTCTTCTTTAATTTCTCTAATGCTAAGTTTGGTGCAATTTTCTCCACTCCCCCAACTCTGAGTTTCTTAATTGAGATGAAATTTTAAAAACACTTTAAAATTATATTTAGCATTCTGGTCTGTGCCCGAGCACTGAGCAGATATTGGGCTTCAGCTCTGCACCCAATCCAACAAAACACAAAGGAGGTGGGGCTCCCAAGACTTCTAACCCCTGCAGTATCTTAGGTAGGGAGACAGCAACACCAACCTCAAACATGGAATAACTCGGACTCACTGAGACCCGGGAATTTACTCCTGGCAAGGGACACTGGTTGATTCAGGTCTACACCTGAGCACTGAGCAGATCTTGGGCCCCAGCTCTAACCTCAGCAGCAATATCTACCCAAAATAGTTCTAACACAACCAAGATAATAGGAAAGATAGGCTCCAGTCAGAGATAGCACAGACACTAAAGAGATCCAGATGGTGAAAGGCAAGTGCAAGAGCATAAGCATCAGCAACCCAGGGTACTTGGCATCATCAAAACCTAGTTCTCTCACAATAGAAAGTCCTAAATTCCCTATATCACCAGAAAAGCAAGATTCATATTTAAAATCACTTCTAATGATGATGATAAAGGATTTTTAGAGGGACATAAATAACACTCTCAAAGAATTTGAGGAGAACACAGGTAAACAGGTAGAAGCCCTTAATGAAGAAACAAAAAAATCCCTTAAAGAGTTACAAGAGAACCCAACCAAACAGGTGAAAGAACCGAACAAAACCATCCAGGACATAAAAATGGAAGTAGAAACAATAAAGAAATCACAAAGGAAGACTACCCTGGAGATAGAAAACCTAGGAAAGAAATCAGGAGTCATAGACACAAGTATCACCAATAGAATACAAGAGATAGAAGAAAGAATCTCAGGTGCAGAAGATATCATAGAAAATATTGTCACAACTGTCAAAGAAGTGCAAAAAGTTCTTAACACAAAGCATCCAGGAAATCCAGGACACAATGAGAAGACCAAACCTAAGGATGATAGGTATAGAAGAGAGTGAAAATTCCCAACTTAAAGGGCCAATAAATATCTTCAACAAAATTATAGAAGAAAACTTCCCTAACCTAAAGAACAAGATGCCCATAAACTTACAAGAAGCCTACAGAATGCCAAATAGACTAGACCAGAAAAGAAATACCTCCTGTCACATAATAATCAAAACATCAAATACACAAAACAAAGAAAGAATATTAAAAACAGTAAGGGAAAAAGGCCAAGTAACATATAAAGGCTGACCTTATCAGCATTACACCAGACTTCTAACCAATAATATAAAAGTGAGAAGATCCTGGACAAATATACAGACCCTAAGAGAACACAAATGCCAGCCCAGGCTACTATACCCAGCAAAACTCTCAATTACCATAGATGGAGAAACCAGGATATTCCATGACAAAACCAAATTTACACAATATCTTCCCACAAATCCAGCATTACAAAAGATAATAAAGGCAAAACTCCAATATAAGGAGGGAAATTATACCCTAGAAAGAGCAAGAAAGTAATCTTCAAACAAATCCAAAAGAAGATAGCCACATAAACAATGCCACCACTAATAATAAAAAGAACAGGAAGCAAAAATATCATTTCCTGTAGCCGCCCGTGGCCACAAGTCAACTGAGTTCACCTGAAAGGGGGCTGGGAATGAAAGGGGACAGAGGGCGAGAAGAGATGAAGCCAAGACAAAGTTCTCTGATCAAGGCTCAGATCTTTAATGTTCAGCTCTCAATGTAAAGGGGAAGGCCCAACCCACAACCCCTCCTGGTTTCAGCCGGAGATGGGTGGGATAATCCATAATCCTTTCTAGGTCATGGCCAGAGATGTCTCAAGGCAAGCCCAGGGGCAGTTCTGCTTCTGTGTTCTGTGCAGCCAAGATGGGTAACTCCACCTAGATCCTATCACTTGGTCTGTTGTGGTAAGCAAGGTCTCTCAGGCCTGCTCAAGGCTGGGGGCGGGAGGGCACACTTTCCTTAATATTTCTTAACATCAGTGGATTCAATTCCCCAATAAAAAGACATAGACTAACAGACTGGATATGTAAACTCAAATCAGTATTTTGCTGCATACAGGAAACCCACCGTAGTGACAAAGACAGACACTACCTTGAAGTAAACGGCTGGAAAACAATTTTTTTCTTTTTTTTATTGGATATTTTATTTACATTTCAGATGCCATCCCCTTTCCCCATTTCCCCTCCCTAGAAAACCCCTATCCCTTACCCCCTTCTACTTTTTGCTTTTATACATTTTTTAAATGTTAACCAATGGCTATATAAATTTGGTAATGCTTAATATCAATCAGAAGTGTAACCTAATACCCAACATAGATATATCAACTATCTTTGACTGGCGGAGACATGTGAACATCTGCCTCCATGTCTGCCACCCCCTTTCTCTCTCATCACCTAGCTCCTGTTAGTATTCTGTCTAAACTCCACCTCCCCAGTTACCTGGCAATAGCCAGGTATGCTCCTCCCCACAGTTACCTGGCAACCGCCAGGTAGGCCGATCCACTATAAAAGGGGCTGCTTGCCCCCCTCCTCTCTCTCTCTTATTCTCTTACTCTCTCTTCCTCTTATCCTCTTACTCTCTTACTCTCTCTCTCTTACCCTCTTGCCTCTCTGTCCCCTCCCCCACCTTCCTCTCTCTCCACGTGGTCATGGCCGGCCTCTACTTCTCTCTTATCTCTTCCACCTTCCTCTCCCCACCTTTGCCCTTTCCCCTGAATAAACCTCCCCCCCCTTGGAACCTCGTGGTCCCGAGTGGTCTATTCTGAGCTGCGGTCGGACTTCTTACAGCTCCTCCTCTCCTCTTCCTCCTCTCCTTACTCCTCCCACCTTAGCTCCTCCTACATATCACCCTTCCTGTTAAAATAAAACTTTTCTCTCAAAATACAGTTAGAGCATAACTATACCAATTTATGTCAGTAAGGTGCAAGATAGACCTAATACCCAGTCTATCATCTTGGTGACTAAGCAGAACCGCTGTCATCTCTCCTAACTAAAAGACTTAGTTCTGAACCTGGCTTCTTTTTTTCTTGGCTTTAAAATGAATGTCAGCTGAAAACCATCCTCTCAAATCTTTTCTCTCAAAGTAAATAGCAAGGATTAGCTATGAGACTATAAGTTTTCAACCCCATCAGAAATCCAGAATGACTGAGTTAAACTGAAGTTATGGGAAGCACAAAGCATAGCTTCTAAAACATACCCAATTTATAGAGACCTCTGAACACCTGGACAGTCCCTATACTACAAAACGTTGGAGCATCCAATCTTCAGCCTTCTGGCCCAGGATCATCTGACAGACCTAGTGATGCAGAATTATTAAGGGCTGATTACTCTGTCTAGGCAGATATAATCAGTCGACTATTCTGCATGTGTGTCATTTTCTGGACAGTAATTTGTCTGTAGATGGAGAGAGGCGATTCTTGCCTAGTGTCTGTCTCACCACAATTGGAATAACTCCAAAGATGCTCAATTTCTTCTTAGAATCCAAGACAGGAAGCTGTCAGGAGCAGACAGGTCTCTAATCAAAATGAACATTAATACAGAAATGCTTGTCAATTCTGTGGATTTCTGATGTTTTGAAAACCAACTATTTATGTAAGGCAAACTGGACTGTTGTCTGTTAACTCCTCTCAGCTATTTCTAAATAAAACATAGAAAACACCCTAACAATAAACTCAAAGCCATGAATTTTCTATAGTCCCTTAACTCACAGGCTAACCATCTCAAATCAGTTAAAAAAAGTTAAAGAACTGGGTCTAAGCCTTGTATTTCTAAATGTGTTATACAGGCACAATGCCTATGAGAGTAACAGTATTCATCTCACTTTTATATCAATAAGAAGCTTGTACCAATGAAAACCTTAAATTTGAAATCAAAGTAAATTTTGTACCATTTAAGAAATTATAACTTCATTTTTAATAACAATTATACATATTTCTACCAATAGGTTGTGGCTATGCAATAAATCCTAGCTAATCCTCCCTGTTCCACCAGACCCACTACTTTTCCCTAGAAAGACAGCCCAATATTAACCACCTCAGTCCCCAAGCCCAGGGAATAGGGGTGCTGACTCTTCATTAACTTCTTCAAGCTGATTATGGATGTTGAGATATTAGAAGAGGAGTTGGGGGAAGAGTAAATTGATAAGCCTCTGACACTGTGTCTTCACTGCATCCAGCTGGAATTCCAGGACATCAGAGGTTCGAGCAGGTCTGCTCAGCTTGCCTGATGAGTAGATACACCAAGGCTATGTATTCTGCAATATGAAAATTCTCAAAACAAATTTTAGTATCAAGATAATTGTTTGTTTGAATTCTGGAATCTAGTCTTCTGGCAGCTTGCCTCTGTCATGTCTAATCCATATAATTCTGGGAATTTCTATGAGGGTGTGCTCCCACCATCCTCCCATTTTTGCCTTCCTGCTCTCAAATTTCCCAACACCAGGGAATCCAAACTTTCGGGCACCTAGGCCCTCCACTTCCACTGATGCCTAACCCCTTACCCCATTCCCCCCTCCTCTAATTACTATGAGGGTGTGCTCCCACCATCCTTTCATTCCGGCCTCCCTGCTCTTGCAATTCCCCAGCACTAGGGAATCCAAACTTTCAGGTACCAAGGCCCTCAACTTCCACTGATGCCTGGCAAGGCCACCTTCAACTACCTATACAGGTGGAGCCATGAGTCCTCCCCTTTGTGTTCTCGGCTGGAGATTTCAGAATGGCTACTCTAGCTTGGTTCTTAGGATCATTTGCTTGAAAAATTGTTTTCTTGGCTTTTACTGTAAGGTAGAGTCTGTCTTTGCACTGAGGTGGGTTTCCTGTATGCAGCAAAATGCTGGGTCCTGTTTACAAATCCAGTCCATTAGCCTATGTCTTTTAATTGGGGAACTGAGTCCATTGATGTTTAGAGCGATTAAGGAACAGTGATTGTTGCTTCTTGTTATTTTGTTATTAGAGGTGAAGTTATCTTTGTGTGGCTATCTTCTTTTGGATTTGTTGGAAGAGGGTTACTTTCTTGCTCTTTCTAGGGTATAATTTCCCTCCTTGTATTGGAGCTTTCCTGCTATTATCCTTTGTAATGCTGGGTTTGTGGAAAGATATTGTGTAAATTTGGTTTTGTCATGGAATATCTTGATTTCTCCATCTATGGTAATTGAGAGTTTTGCTGGGTATAAGTAGTCTGGGCTGGCACTTGTGTTCTCTTAGGGTCTGTATGACATCTGTCCAGGATCTTCTAGCTTTTATAGTATCTGGTGAGAAGTCTGGTGTAATTCTGATAGGTATGTCTTTATATGTTACTTGGCCTTTCTCCCTTACTGCATTTAATATTTTTTCTTTGTTTTGTGCACTTGGTGTTTTGATTATTATGTGACAGGAGGTATTTCTTTTCTAGTCTAGTCTATTTGACGTTCTATAGGCTTCTTGTATGTTTATGGGCATCTCTTTCTTTAGATTAGGGAAGTTTTCTTCTATAATTTTGTTGAAGATATTTATTGGCCCTTTAAGTTGGGAATCTTCACTCTCATCTATACCTATTATCCTTAGGTTTGGTCTTCTCATTGTGTCCTGGATTTCCTGGATATTTTGTGTTAAGAACTTTTTGCATTTTGCATTTTCTTTGACAATTGTGTTGATATTTTCTATGGTATCTTTTGCACCTGAGATTCTCTCTTCTATCTCTTGTATTCTCTTAGTGATGCTTGTGTCTATGACTCCTGATTTCTTACCTAGGTTTTCTATCTCCAGGGTAGTCTTCCTTTGTGATTTCTTAATTGTTTCTACTTTTACTTTTATGTCCTGGATGGTTTTGTTCGGTTCTTTCACCTGTTTGGTTGTGTTCTCTTGTAATTCTTTAAGGGATTTTTGTGTTTCTTCTTTAAGGGCTTCTACCTGTTTACCTGTGTTCTTCTCAAATTCTTTCAGAGTGTTATTTATGTCCTTCTAAAAATCCTCTATCATCATCATTAGAAGTGATTTTAAATCTGAATCTTGCTTTCCTGGTAATATGGAAAATTCAGGACTTTCTAGTGTGGGAGAACTAGGTTCTAATGATGCCAAGTACCCTGACTTACTGATGCTTATGTTCTTGCACTTGCCTTTTGCCATCTGTATCTCCTTAGTGCTACCTGCCCTGTCCCTGACTGGAGCCTGTCTTTCCTGTTATGTTGGTTGTATCAGAATTTTTGGGGGTGGGTGTAACTACTGGGGTAAAGCACTGAGGCCCAAAATCTGCGCAGTGCTCAAGTGCAGACAGGATGCTACCCAGATTAGAGCTCTGGGAGCCCCATTTCCTCTGGGTTCTTAGAGATTGTGGGAAGAGCTGCCACCCAAGATCTGCTCAGTGCTCTGGTCCAGACCTTAAGGAACCAGTGCTCTGGGCTGGGAGTGACTTCCTGGGTCCTTGTGGGTCCCAGTTACTCCCTGTTTGGGGCCGGCCTTGCTGTCTGCTTACCTAAGATACTGCCTGAGTTAGAACACCTGGGATCCCCACTTCTTTTGGGTTCTTAGAGATTGGGGGCAGAGCTGTCACCCAAGATCTGCTCAGTGCTCTGGCCCAGACTGGAAGGCTGGAAAGCAATTTTTAAAGCAAATGGTCCTAAGAAAAAAGCTGCAGTAGCCATTCTAATATCAAACAAAATTGACTTTCAACTTAAAGCTATCAAAAAAAAAAAAAAAAAGAAGGGCATTTCATACTCATCAAAGGAAAATTAAACCAACATAAACTCTCAATTCTGAACCTCTACTCACCAAATGCAAGAACATGCACTTTCATAAAAGAAACCTTACTAAAGCTCAAAGCACACATTGTGCCTCACACAATAATAGTGGGAGACCTCAACACCACACTCTCAGAAATGGACAGATCATGGAAACAGAAACTAAACAGAGATACAGTGAAACTAACAGAAGTTATGAACCAAATGGATTTAACAGATATCTATAGAACATTTCACCCTAAGACAAAAGAATATACCTTTTTATCAGCACCTCATTGTACCTTCTCCAAAATATACCATATATAATTGGTCGTAAACAGGCCTCAACAGATACATGAAAATTGAAATAATCCCATGCATCCTATCAGATCACCATGGACTAAGGCTGGTCTTCAATAACAACAAAACAATGGGAAGCCCACATTCACATGGAAACTGAACAACACTCTACTCAATGATAACATGGCCCAGGAAGAAATAAAGAAAGAAATTAAAGACTTTTTAGAATTTAATGAAAATGAAGACACATCATACCAAAACTTATGGGACACAATGAAAGCAGTGCTAAGAGGAAAACTCATAGCTCTAAGGGCTTACAGAAAGAAACTGGAGAGAGCATACAATAGCAGCTTGACAACACACCTGAAAGCTCTAGAACAAAAAGAAGCAAATACACAAAAGAGTAGACAGAAGGAAATAATCAAACTCAGGGCTGAAATCAACCAAGTAGAACAAAAAGAACTATACAAAGAATGAATAAAACCAGGAGCTGGTTCTTAGGGAAAATCAACAAGATAGATAAACCCTTAGCCAGACTAATCAGAGGGCACAAAGACAGTATCCAAATTAATAAAATCACAGCTGAAAAGGGAAACATAACAACAAAAACTGAGGAAAGTCAAAAAATCATCAGATCCTACAACAAAGGCCTATACTCAACAAAACTGGAAAATCTGGATGAAATGGACAATTTTTTAGACAGATACCAGGTACCAAAGTTAAATCAGGATCAGATAAACCATCTAAACAGTCCAATAACCCCTAAAGAAATAGCAGCAGTCACTGAAAGTTTCCTCACCAAACAAAGTCCAGGACTAGACAGTTTTAGTGCAGAATTCTATCAGACATTCAAAGAAGACCTAATACAAATTCTTGGTAAAATGTTCCACAAGATAGAAACAAAAGGAACACTACCCAATTCATTCTATGAAGCTACAATCATGCTCATACCTAAACTGCAGAAAGACCCAACAAAGAAAGAGAACTGCAGACCAATCTCTCTTATGAATATTGATGCAAAAATACTCAATAAAATTCTCACAAACTGAATCCAACAACACATCAAAGCAATCATCCATCATGATCAAGTAGGCTTTATCCCAGGAATGCAGGGATGGTTCAATATTTAGAAATCCATCAATGTAATCCACTACATAAATAAACTCAAAAGAAAAAAACCACATGATCATCTCACTAGATGCTGAGAAAGCATTTGACAAAATTCAACACCCCTTCATGATAAAAGTCTTGGAAAGATCAGGAATTCAAGGCCCATACCTAAACATAGTAAAAACAATATACAGCAAACCAGTTGCCAACATCAAACTACATGGAGAGAAACTTGAAGCAATCCCACTAAAATCAAGGTCTGGACAAAGCTGCCCACTCTCACTTTACCTATTCAATATAGCAATGGAAGTCCTAGCCAAAGCAATTAGACAACAAAAGGAAGTAAAAGGGATACAAATAGGAAAGGAAGAAGACAAAAAAATCACTATTTGTAGATGTTATGATAGTATACTTAAGTGACCCCAAAACTTTCACCAGATAACTCCTAAACCTGATAAACAATTTTACCAAAGTGGTTGGATGTAAAATTAACTCGAACAAATCAGTAGCCTTCCTCTACTCAAAAAATAAACAGTCTGAGAAAGAAATTAGTGAAATGACACCCTTCACAATAGTCACAAATTTATATTAAATACCTTGGTATGAATCTAACCAAGCAAGTGAAACATCTGTGTGATAAGAACTTCAAGTCCCTGAAGAAAGAAGTCAAAATTGATCTCAGAAGATGGAAAGATCTCCCATGCTCATGGATTGGAAGGATGAATATAGTAAAAATGGCTATTTTACTGAGAGCAACCTACAGATTCAATGCAATCCCCATCAAAATTCCAACTCAATTCTTCACAGAGATAGAAAGAGCAATTTTCAAATTCATTTGATTTTTTGGTTTTTCAAGACAGGGTTTCTCTGTGTAGCCCTGGTTGTCTTGGAACTCACTCTGTAGACCAGGCTGGCCTTGAACTCAGAAATCTGCCTGCCTTTGCCTCCTAAGTGCTGTGATTAAAGGCGTGTGCCACCACTGCCTGGCTTCAAATTCATTTGAAATAACAAAAAAATCAAGGATAGCAAAAACTACTCTCAACAATAAAAGAACTTCTGGGGGAATCACCATCCCTGACTTCAAGCTGTATTACAGAGCAATAGTGACAAAAACTGCATGGCATTGGTAAAGAGACAGACAGGAAGGTCAATGGAATAGAATAGAAGACCCAGAAACAAACCCCCATACCTATGGTGACTTGATCTTTGACAAAGGAGCTAAAACCATCCAGTGGAAAAAAAGACAGCATTTTCAACAAATGGTGCTGGTTCAACTGGAGGTCAGCATGTAGAAGAATGGAAATGAGATTGATTTATCTCCTTGTACAAAGCTCGAGTCCAAGTGGATCAAGGACCTCCACATAAAACCAGATGCACTGAAACTAATAGAAGAGACAATGGGGAAAAGCCTCAAACACATGGGCACAGGGGGAAAGTTCCTGAACAGAACACCAATGGCTTATGCTCTAAGATCAAGAATTGACAAATGGAACCTTATAAAACTGCAAATCTTCTGTAAAGCAAAGGACACTGTCAATAGGATAAAGTGGCAACCAACAGATTGGGAAAAGATCTACCAATCCTACATCGGATAGAGGGCTAATATCCAAGGTATACAAAGAACTGAAGAAATGTTGCGCCCCCGCTAGATCAGCAAGGAAAACGCGACAAACCGGATCCTTCTCAACAACCTTTATTGTAGAAGCGCTCTTTTAGATTTCTGGGAGAGACCTCAAATGCCCAGAACGGGCTGCTTATATACTCCCAGCCCTGGGCGGAGATAAGCACATGGAGGTGCACGATTTGTCCATTTGCAGTGCTTCATTAGCATACACCTCAGCATACCCCGCCCAGGAGGGGGTGATTGGTCAGGTTCGTGGTACCCTAGTGGTACCTCATTTGCATGCCCCGTTTGGGAGGGGCTGGAGCCAAATTCCAAAGTGCACTGCGCATGCACAGTGCACTGCGAGTCAAAGTGGCAGCGCTGTCAGCTTTGAGTCAGCGGTGCTGCTTTACTCAGCCAACAGATCTGTGGCTTCGTTTAGTCAGCCATCAGGTCGGCGGTTTACATCTCCCCCTTTTTTGTTTTATTGTAAACCCTGAGTCATAGAACAAGTACATGATAGTTGCCCTGTGAGTGTAGTTGTACAGTGAGGGAAAGCAGAGGCCTGATCCCCTGTGCAAGATGAGATATTGTAATGGGTTTCTTCTCTTGTCGTTGTGCAATGAGTAATACTTCCTATACCCATCTTGATGCCTTTTGACGGGGAAAGGGAGCCTCTGCCCTGGGGTGCCACCAGGAGAGGAGGTTTTTGGCATCAAACCTTTGTGCAATCAGGCATACTTTTGGGAAATCTATCCATACTCGTGGAACATTCCTTGTCGAGTACCCACTCGCAAACACCTCAAACTGCCAGTAGAGCACTCCTTAAGGGCTTGTATCTATGAAACCCGCTCATATTTCCTTCAGGGTTGCTATCCAACCATGGGGAAGTTCACCATTCTCGATGGCGGCCAAGGCTTGGTAGAGTATGGTTTTGTGCCTGGCATGGTCTCTCTTTAGTTTGCATAGAAGCCACATGCAAAAGACGCAACCGGCCAACACCATGGCTCCCCAAACCAGGACTCCTGCCCACTCTTTAAGATGAAACAGCTCCAGCAATCCAGGCAGCAAGTCCACTGGTGAGACTAGAATCTAAGCTAGTGGAGTTCACTGTCACAACGGCTATCTGCAACCGCCTCATCAAACTTTCAAAGTCCGCCGACCAATTACCTGTCAAAAAACTAGAAAGCTGACAAGACAGATTAGTAGCTTGAGTATAGTTTTGATATTGAACAGCAGTAATACACAATGCAGCATATTTCCATTCACATCCAATTTGTCCCAACTGCCACAGTGCATCCACCTGCTCTTGGACAAGGTCAATTCTTTGACTGACCAGCATGAGTCCTCCTTTTAGTTGGACATTTGAGGATGCTTGTAACTCAAGGGCAGCAACTGTATTGGTGGATAAGCCATTAAGGACTGCGGCAGTTTGTACTGTGTGACTCATTGCCACAACAGCAATGGGAAACTTCCAATGGAGATTATATAGCTTGTGGAAGTGAGAACAACTCCCTCTACCTATACTATAAAGGACTTTCTAAGACTTTGCTAACTTTTAAGTTTGATACAGTTAAGAGTGTGTTAGACAAAGACTGGAAAGAAGATGACATGAATGAATTTGTCAGTGCTGTGTGTTGGTGGGCACTGTCAGATGGGGGTCCAATGTGCTGATTGCTGCTAACAGCCAGGGCACAATTAAGGTACAGCTGTGCAGAGACGCAAACTTGTGAATGTAACCATTTTCCTCCCCTCCAGAGAACTACAGGCTGCTGCCAGCCTTCCCCAGCTCAGATGTACCCCGCTTCCCACACACGAGGTTGTCAGGCTTCCTGTCAGCCGCAGCTAGCCCCTGGCCTTCTCCCACTGTTTACAGATGTTCGTTCTCTCGGGGTGCGGCCATAGCCAAATCCTCCTTTTGTTTTAAAAAACATTCTTTAAGAGTAGTGTTGGAAGCAATCAGTCTATCCCCAGTATGTCTATCAGTGCCAGCAGCCAAAGCAGCAGTGTTAATAGTCATCCAGATGCATCTGGATGGATGGCAAGAGTAAGCTAGACATGATGGATGAACACCGCCTCAGATTAGATAAAGATCCTGAAACTCAGCGTAACAATTTTGCTGCAGAAATGGAGAAACTTATTAAGAAACACCAAGCTGCTATGGAAAAAGGGGCTAAGGTGATGGCCAATGAGAAGAAAAAATTTTTATACCCCATGAGATCTGCCCCCAATCATTACAAAGGGTGACAGATCTGTGCAGCTACCTTTCACTCCACAAAGCAACCACACATCAAAAGGATTAGCAGGCATAGCTATCCTGCCGAGTAAAATTAAGGCCAACATAGGTGGCATAAAAACTTGTACCAATATCTGGTGAAAGGGTAAAAAAAATTTCTTTTTTGTTTTATGCTAATAAGTATGACGCTCCGGAGCAGAGCGACCAGTTACATTAAGTTGTTCTCTCAGGGCACTGTCTTTTGAAATGCCCAGGTTTCCCGAAAGTAAATCATGCTTTGGTTCTCTCTATTCCTCTTGCAGCTTGTAGAATGGCAGCTGCTAATCCTGCATTGGACAGAGGGCCTCCTATTTCCCTTCATCCATGCCTGCAATCTTTTAGCCTTCCATGGAGTGATAGCATTCCTACATTCCTTCGTACACTGCTCATAGATAAGCTGTTCTATCAATGGCATGGCTGTATCTGGGTCACCAAAGATCCTCCCTGCTGCCTCCATCATTCTTGCCACGAAGTCAGAAAATGGCTCCGTGGGCCTCTGGATGACCTTTGTTAGGTTTCCTGATACCTCTCCTTTGTTGGGCAGGGACCTCCATGCCTTTATGGCCATGGCATTAATCTGGCCGTAAACTGGTATAGGATAATCTGTCTGATTTGTGGCCCATTGACCCTGACCCATTAACATGTCAAAGGACCATGCATCTTGGCCATCGATTTGGTTGGCCCGAGCCTGGCTTTGAGCATACTCGATATACAGAGCCTTCCAGTTCAAATACTGACCCATTGTTAAGTAGGCTTTAACTGTGCTCATCCAATTGGATGGGGTCATGGCACACAAGGTTAATCTTTCTAACAATGCCTGAGTAAAAGATGCATTAATCCCATATGCCTGGACGGACTCAACAAGGCCTTTAGTTGCTTAAACTCTAAAGGCTCATAAAAATCTCTGCCGATTATCATCTTCAAAAACAGGAAAGGCCTCCGCGGCCTCCTTCCAAGTCTGAGGGCAAAAGGAAGATCCCTTTTCCAATGGTGGGCGCTGCGGAACTTCCGCATGAGGCAGCGTTCCTGCAGGTGGCGCACTAGGTGCCCCCCAGGGTGGTGGCTTAAGCCCATTCCCATCTTTTCTCCCCTCTTCCTGTTTCTTTCTTGGAAGAGTCATTGATTTCATTTTGGCTAGGAATTTCATTTTCATTTCAGCTCCTCCTCCATTTTGTCTAACTTATCCTCTTCCTATTTATCCTTGGCCTTACTGATGTTTCCCCGATCAGGATCACATCTTTTTTGTATATACTTAGCGGCTCCCCTTTTGAGCTCTGCTTCTTCCTCAGAAGCTAACCCCGACTCATCTGAAGTCTCTAATTCTTTCAAAGAGGGGTAAATCCCTGTGAATCCCTCTTCCCTTTTCTCCTTTTTCATCTTTTTCAGGCCGTTTAGGCCTGTCTTTGGCTCTGCTAGCTTTCCCCTTTTCTTTATCTTTGTGCCCCTTATCCTCTTTTCTCTCCTTAAAGGCGCTTTCCTTTTCTGACATGCTTTCTTGATGCTCTTGAAGCAATTTCTGTCCTGCTTTCACACCCTCAACACATCTTTTATCCTCCAAGCGGGCGCGTATTATGTGCCAAAGGGGCCTCACTCCGGGTTTCACTGACCCTTCCTTAGTCTCCCTATCAAGCTCTTGACCCAATTTCTCCCATGAGCCAATGGTTAGAGACCCTGTGAGCGCGAACCACGGGGCTACTCGCTCTATTTCACATAGAAAGCCCTCTAGGACTTTTCTTTTTATATCAAGGTGTCGTTGCTCAAGGAGCTCTTGCAGCGCGCTCAAGAATTGGCTGGATTGAGTATTCCCCATGTTACTCAGCTACGTGAGGTTTACACACTGGTGGACAGGCGGAGTTGTCTAGCCCCATCTGTCTTAATCAAACATTGGGCTTATATTGTCCCGTTCCCTCAGGAACTTTCCCTTCGGCAAATTGCTGCTAGACTGCGGACTTCTGAACTGCCTCTTTACTGAGGACTTCTGAGGTGCCTCTTTACCGAGGTCTTCTATGCTGCCTCTTTACCGAGGTCTTCTATGCTGCCTCTTTACCGAGGTCTTCTGAACTGCCTCTTTACCGAGGACTTCTGAACTGCCTCTTTACCGAGGTCTTCTAAGCTGCCTCTTTACCGAGGTCTTCTGAACTGCCTCTTTTCTGAGGTCTGCCTCTTTTCTAAGGTCTTCTGAGGTGCCTCTTTACTGAGGTCTTCTGAAGTGCCTCTTTACTGAGGTCTTTTGAATCCGCGGACTTTCGAATCCTCTCTTTCTGAGGACCTTTTCTTATAATCCCATTTGACCTGGGAACTTACTGGTACCGCCAGTAAGTAACTTACTGGTTACTTCTCAGGGTGAAGAGTTCTGAATCCGCAAGAATTTCTCCTCGGATCCCCCATGCTCAGGTTTCTTCTTCTTTCTTCAGTCCTTTGTCCCGGGTTTCTTCTTTTTTCTTTCTTTGTTTCTTCTTTCTTTTCTTCTTTCTTCTTTTCTTCTTTTTTCATTCCCGGGTTTCGGCACCTCTTTGTCGATACCCACGCCTGACCAGCAGAATAAGGCAACTGTGTTCTTCTTCAAGTGTTCTTCTTCAAGTGTTCTTCTTCAAGTGTTCTTCTTCAAGTGGTTTATTCAGCTATCCCTGTACAGTGAGCTTCTTCTCTGTCTCCTTCTCTTGTCTTGTTTCTCTCCCCAGCTCCCACAGCCCCTCATAAGCATTGCCTTGATCCTATCAGCAGCTGCCACGAAGTCACTGCTAATTGGCCACTCTCAATGATGCGAGGTGGGGTGATCAGGTAAACACACCTCTCAGCACATACAACTCCATATATGGAGTTGTCTTTTCTCTCAAGCAATGCCTATGCCAAGTGCCACTTTGTGATGGTGAGAGTGGAGCTGCTTCCCACAGCTCCCCTTTTTTGTTTTATGCGAGCAGAAGGACATAGAGGTCTGACCCCCTGTATTTGAACGGAGATTGTCAACCCCATTTTCACCACCTGCCATCTACAGTATGGTTACCATGGGCGACCCAACCCAATGCTGTTTTCCAGGGGACAGGAACTAGGACAAAACCTGTATGCAGTCAGACATATGTCCGAGGACATACAGCACCCTCTGCGGTGCTATGCCCTACATCCTGCTGCATGTTACAACTCAGAGCACTTCAAATAGCTTAGCCAGATTTGCGGGGACTGGCCTCCTTCAAGAGCAGTAAATGCTTGAACAATCATGGCATTAGCATTGCGCTGTTGCATACGCATCTTCAGAATGGACCATAGTGCTAGGCAACTGACAAGAACAAGGCAAAAGCTAAGGGCTGCAATTCCCACCCATTCCTTTAGGTGATTCATTACAGATCGGATCCAGGAGGCCAGGCCCTCAGCAACAGACAGGTCAACACGGGTGGAATTCACGTGCACTATGGCTAGCCGCAGCTTCTGCATCAAGCCATCAAAATCTTCTGTCCAGTTTCCTGTAAAATACTGAGACAAATTTCTAGACAAATGAGCTGCTTGACTTTATTTTCATATCTTACAGATGTCACACAAAGACCTGTATACTTCCACTGACAGCCCAACTGAGCTAATTCCATGAGCACGTCTACTTGCTCCTAGACTAGATCCACTCTTCAATTCACCAGCATAATGCCGGCTCTCAATTGGGAATTAATCTGCCTCTGTGTATCCAGGGCCGTAGCCGCATTGGCCTGCTGCTACTGCAGCAGTAGCTGACACTGCAATAGGTGTCACAATGGCGGCAGTGATTCCAAAATCCCTTTGTGTCCTAAACAGGGTCATAGCTGATGGTGCCTCCAAATGATTTCCCTTTTTGCACTTTGGGTATAAACCTAGAGTTCGGCTTCTTTGATGCTGATTACCCTGCAGCTGTGGGCATTGATGCTTCAGGTGTCCTGATTGTCCACACTTAAAACATGCATTATTATTTGCTGCACCTGTACCGTGAGTCATGGCCGAGAAGCGCCTTAAGAAATGTTCAACATCCTTAGTCATCAGGGAAATGCAAATCAAAACAACACTGAGATACCACCTCACACCAGTCAGAATGGCTAAGATCAAAAACTCAAGTGATAGTAGATGCTGGTGAGGATGTGGAGAAAGAGGAACACTCCTCCATTGTTGGTGGGATTGCAAGCTGGTACAACGACTCTGGAAATCAGTCTGGTGGTTCCTTAGAAAATTGAACATACTATTACCTGAGGACCCAGCTATACCACTCCTGGGCACATACCTGTCTCGGACTGCTTTGCCAAATGTTGGAACCCACACTGCCAAAAGCTTGGGGGCCAAAATTGTTAGAGCCTGTACTGCCCCAAGCTTTGGGGGCTAAATTGTCCTGGCTCGTACTGCTGCTCCAGTCCTCGGGTCAGGGTTCAGCAAGAGAGATAGGTGCCTTCTGTCGGCTCCCCACATATACCCAAAAGATGTTCCAACATATAACAAGGACACATGCTCCACTAGGTTCATAGCAGCCTTATTTATAATAGCCAGAAGCTGGAGAGAACCCAGATGTCCTTCAACAGAGGAATGGATACAGAAAATGTGGTACATTTACACAATGGAGTACTACTCCGCTATTAAAAACAATGAGTTCATGAAATTCTTAGGCAAATGGATGGAACTGGAAAATATTCTGAGTGAGGTAACGCAATCCCAAAAGAACACACATGGTATGCACTCACTGATAAGTGAATATTAGCTCAAAGGCTCACAATACCTAATATACAACGAATAGACCACATGCAGCTCAAGAAGAAGAAGGAAGACCAAAGTGTGAGTGCTTTGGTCCTTCTCACAAGGAATTTCAAAATACTCAACCAGAGCTCCCAGGATCTAAAACCTCCAGCCTGGGAACAAAAAGGGATCGACTCATGGCTCCACCTGTATAGGTAGTCGAGGGTGACCTTGTCAGACATAAGTGGAAGTGGAGGGCCTTGTTGCCTGCAAGTTTAGATTCCCTAGTGTTAGAGAATTTGAGAGCATGGAGGTGTGAGTTGATGGATGGATGGGGGCACACCCTCATAGAAATAAAAGGAAGGTGGATGGGATAAGGGGTTTTGGGGTGGAATGGGAGAGGGGATAACATTGAAAGATAAATAAAATGTCCAATAAAAAACCATAATGGAGCTGGCATTTGTAGTCAAGCAGTCAAGACTTTTTGTCAATAGTATATTATGGGGATTCCATATAATCCTCAAGGACAAGGTATTGTGGAAGAGTCCCATGGAACTTTAAAAAGATTGGTGACTCATGCTGTTGCTGAGACAAAGAAAGGTGCCTGCCTACCTGTGAGCCTGCTGAGTGTCCTGACAAGGGAGACTGGGGATCTGTATTGGACATATGTTCCTGACCCACCTTTGCTTGCCTATATCCCAGATGGGACAAGTTGCCTTGCCTGAAGTTTATAGACCTTGTGGGACAGAGAACCAAAAAGAGAAATTATAATGTCTCTTGTATTCTTCTTAAAGGTGCCCAGCTATTAGGACTCAATCATGTCCTGGTCCAGAAATCAATCCAATATGGGAAATAACAGTCTACATTTGGAAGGCTGGATCTGGACATTTTCAGAGACATATTTGGAAGTTAGCTGTAGTTCACTATGATGTTATGGTAGCAAGAGGTAAAGTTGAGACAGGATCTAGATTTCAAACAAGGGTTAGTGCATGTTTTAACACTCCCTTTTTTAGATTTTTAAAAAAAGTTTTATTTTTTAAGAATTTCACATGAGTACTGTATTTTTATCATTACATCAGAGACTAAGTCACCAACCAAAGAGCATATATAAGCTGGTCCATGTCCTTCTGTATTTACACCATTTCTGCCACTCCCCCTCCAACTTCTTCTATGCCCCCCATCTTTCCTTAAATCGCGATCTCTTCTTCTTTATTTATTATTAATGTTATGTAGAGCCATTACCAAGTAAATCAAAGGCAGACAAATTCAGGTCTCTGTTATGATTCTAGCTGTGTGGTTAGATATACTTGAGTTATAGGCAAAGGCCTGAACCTATGGCTGGCTGGTGACTTAATGGCAGAAGGATTATAGGGTCTTTGTGTGTTTTTTTCTGCCTCTGAAGAATAGAGTAGGAAGCTAGTGGATCACAGCTAATTGATTATTGTATTTTTACACACTCGGTGAGGCAAGGAATGGACTCGTTGACTGAAATAGAGCCTGCTCTGGGACAATTCCTGTCATGTTTCCTTCCACATTTCCACTTTTGGTGGAGTAGAGATACATGCACAAGTTAATGGACAAACTCAGAATATCAGTGGTAGGAGACGAACAAAGCCAGGATTTACTCAGTATCTTCAATCAAGCCTAAGATACCCCTTGTACAGATGGAGAACAACAAAGATACATTAAATAATCTCTTGTCAACATTAGCCTTTTCGGTACCAATAAGCTTATCTTGAGACCTATCCTGGGATCTGT
The DNA here is from genome assembly GCF_011762505.2 of Arvicanthis niloticus. Lineage (NCBI taxonomy): Eukaryota > Metazoa > Chordata > Mammalia > Rodentia > Muridae > Arvicanthis > Arvicanthis niloticus. The sequence continues at coordinate 130,113,935 of NC_047679.1, forward strand.
GCCTAATTAATTGTATTGCACTGTAGTTTTAAATTTGATCAATTAAATCTCTCTCTTTGAGTTAGATATCATTGTAAGAATAACAGCCTATAGGAAAATAAATGTTCTAAATCATACAATCTAACAATATAGTTACATCAGTACCATTTCTATTTTTGACATCCATGGTTGCTATAAGCACGGAATCAACTTAAAGATGATCCAAATGCATGGTTAGTCAGTTCTCTACTTGTGGCTAAACAACAGGACTTTTACATGCCCAGAAGCTGTGTGTGTGTTTGTGTGTGTTTATGTGTGTGTATGTGTGTTTATGTGAGTGTGTATATGTGTGTATGTACATATAGATGAACAGGGGAGACAGACAGTACACATTTATTTATAACTATTATAACTAGACTGTAAAATAGATCAGTAAAGAACTAAGAAATGGCTTCACACTTACTTGCATTCAGATCTTTTAAAACAGTGCTTGGCTTAAGGGAAATTGTCAAGCTAATATTGGTTTTGTCTCTTCTACAGCATTTATTGTAAGTTGCATTGACTGTATAATTTCCAATTGTGTTAGTGTGTTGAAACCTGGCATGTCTGTTATGGGAGTCTATCAACCAGTTTTTGTCTTACTGCCCTGAGTATTAGAAAACCTTGATTCTCTGAAAAAAAGCTTGAAAGTGCTGGAAGAAGTGAGTTAGGCTTTAAGCAGAAGCAAGAGGGTAGCAGGCTTGATTATTGCTGGCATAACAGCTTTAATCCCATTACTTGCTAGCACCACTGCTTCTGCAGTAGCATTGACAAAAGGAGTTAAGACAACTATTTTTGTTAACCATCTAGCAAAAAAATGTTACTAAGGTATTGAATATACAAAAGGATTTGTATAGTTATCTGGAACAACGGATGATGCTCTATAACCTATTCAAACTATCTGAAGGAGGTTCAGGGTTCAAGAGTTAGGAGCCATCCCAAGTGTCATGACAAATATCATTGGAGTAGTGTTACTTCTAAAATTTACAATGATTGTCATTATAATTAGAAAAAAGTTTAAAAACACCTTAGGGTATTTGGCATAATCCTAACACCTCTCTGGGTGTGTTAACTATGCAAAGTGAGATTATGAATTTAAATAATGCTGCTCCGTTGAGCTTTGATGCTGCAGATAATGCCAATAAAATTATCCATGGTCTGAACTCAGTATTTTCATTTTGGACAAACCTCAGGAATGGCATATATAGCTTGATCAGGCTAGCCCTTCTTGTCCTGGAAATACTTTTATTCCTGCCCATCGTGTTAAAGCTTGTCTTTAACTACAGCAACAGGCTAGCAGCCAAAGTACGTGGCTTGAAACTGATAATGTACCCCCAGACAGAGTTATTACATTAACAGGGTAGCAAAACAAGGACAGGTAAGATTCTGCACAGAGCCTTATCCAACCTAAGACATAAGTGCATCGCTTATGATAATGTACATTCCACAATGGGTAAGGAATGCTTTCTTGTCAGAACAACCTAAGAGAGGCTTAGTCTGGTTTATGCAATAAAAAGGGGGGAGATGTGGAGAGCTTTTGGGGCTACCTGGCAGGAATCTGTTATTGGCCAAGGATGAGGAAATGGGCTGCTTGGAAGGAATCTGACATAGGACAAGAACAAGGACAAGGAAATGGACTGCAGGCAGAAATCTGACATTGGGCTGGAACAAAGAAGTAGTTTCAGGCAGAAATATAAATCCTAGGCTAGGACAAAAAAGAAATTTCCGGCAGGCATCTAAATCTTAAGCTAGAACAAAGAAGTAATTATAGGTAGATGTGGGAAGCCGACAGAAGGCGGCTATCATCCTTGCAGCCATCTTGAGCCATATACCCTGATAAGAGACTTGATTATATCAGCCTACAACAGCTGAGCACACTCTGATAACATCTTGCTTTAGATACCCAGGATCTTCCCTTGGGTGTGTGAGACTTAAAGGTGTGATCTAGAGCCGTGGCTTAAGGGCGTGACTTAGAGATCAGATTTAGAGACAAGGCCTAAGGGCATGACTTAAAGGCATGACTTAGAGGTGTGGCTTAGAAGTGAGACATATAAAAGGCAAGAGGCAGACAGAAGTGTTCAGTACAACTTGGAACTAGGAATTAGGTTAGAGAGTACAACTTAGAGAACAACTTGGAGTTAGTTATTAGACATTAGGCACTTAGCACTTGGAAGAAGTAACTTGGAACTTGGAGGCACTAGGGACTAGAAACTAGGGACTAGGAACTCAAGATTTGGGACTTTGACTAGGAAGAGAGACTGAAGAATAAACGGGATTGAATCACACTCTGTCTGGTCTCCATGCCTCACGTCTGTCCTCACTCTCTCTGTAGCTGAACTCCAACCCGCAGACCGGAGCAGCTTGGGGCAGTGCAGGCTCCAACAATTTAGCCCCCAAGGCTTTTGGCAATGCGGGTTAAAACATTAATAGAGTGGTCTGCAACATTTTGGTCCCCAAACGTGGGCCAGCTTGTGCCACAACAGGCAGAAATCTAAATCTTTTTTATTTTTTATTGGATATTTTATTTACATTTCAGATGCCATCTCCTTTCCCCATTCCCCCCACCCCCAGAAACCCCAAAAGTGTATAAAAGCAAAAAAGAAACAGGAGCATGGGATAGAAATCTAAATCTTAAGCTAGAACAAAGAAGTAGGCTTCAGGCATGAAAATGACTTTGGGCTAGGACAGGAAAGTATGCTCAGATATTTTAATCATCCTGATAAACCCTTAGAAATAGTGATAACAGGAGTGATCACAGGACTCTGTTTATTGTTGTGTATGTTCTGTGATTATCTGGGTTCATTGTCTTCCTTCTTCCTGGATTATTTGCATCTATCGTATTGCTAGTTCCTCAACCTAGAACTGATGTTAATACTTGCATGTAATTTAAACAGTATAAAGGCAAAAGAGGAGGAGGGATATGATAGGGGATTAGTGAGTGAGGGGAATGGAGAAGGGAGATGGCATCTGAAATGTAAATGAATAAAATATCAAATAAAAATATATTTAATATTAGTCTGTGGGGCACATACACCATAGTGTGCACTTGGAGGTCAGAGGAAATCTTTTAGAAATCAGTTCTTTCCTTCTACTTTTATGTGGGTTCCTGTGGGGAGCTGACAGAAGGCGGCTATCATCTTTGCAGCCAGCATGAGCTGTTATACGCTGACAACAGACTTGATTACAATAGCCTACAACAGCTGAGTACACTCTGATAACATCTTGTTTTAGATACCCAAGATCTTCCCTTGGGTGTGTGAGACTTAAAGGTGTGATTTAGAGATAAGACCTAAGGGCGTGACTTAAGGGCATGGCTTAGAGGCATGGCTTAGAAGCAAGACATATAAAAGGCAAGAGGCAGACAGAAGAGTTCAGTACAACTTGGAGTAGGAATTAGGCATTGAGGAAGAAGACACTTGGAACTTTGAGGCACTAGGGACTAGGAACTAGAAACTAGGGACTCAAGACTTGGGACTTGGAGAGAAGAAGAGAGACTGAAGAATAAACGGGATTGAATCACACTCTGTCTTGTCTCTATTCTTTGCATCCGTCTGTCCTCACTCTCTCTCTTGCTGAACCCTGACCCACAGACTGGAGCAGCTTGGGGCAGTGCCGGCTAACAAGTTAGTCCCCAAGGCTTTTGTCATTTCGGGTCCCAACATTGACAGAACGGTTCATGACATTTTGGCCCCCAAAACGTGGGCTAGCTCGGGCTGCAACAGGTTCCAGGGATTGCATTCTGGTCTCCAGGCTTGGCATGACAAAGGCTTTATTTGCTGAGCCACCATGCTTGCCTGAGATAAATAATTTTTTGGTTTTTTGAGACAGGGTTTTTCTGTGTATCCCTGGCTGTCCTGGAACTCACTCTGTAGACCAGGCTGGCCTTGACCTCGAACTCAGAAATCTGCCTGCCTCTGCCTCCCAAGTGCTGGGATTAAAGGTGTGAGCCACCACTGCCCAGCTCCAGATAAATAATTTTTAATGCAATCATTTATAAATGCTTATTTCCCTTGCATCACTACTTTTTCTGCATCTATTAGTGTTTAGTATATTGCATTTTATTTTGACCATGAACTATTTTTTAATTTCTCTTCTAAGTCCTATTTTGATTCACTTTAAAAGTGTGTTATTTCCTTTTGACATATTCGTGGCCCCTTCCCCTTTGTGATTATTTCATTTTGTTGTGATTACAGAAGATACTTTCTGTGACTTGTTTTTCAATATTTATTAAGATTTAATTTATATTCCTTATATATAATGTGTTGTAAATAATGCCCCACATATGCATGAGAAAAATATGAACCCTAATTTTGTTTAGTGAAGTATTCTATTTGTTTACATTCTACTTGTTTTATAGTCTTCTTTGGGCCTTCTATTTCTTCTTGATTTCATGAATATTTATTCTATATGTGATTGCAAGTAGGATACTGAAATCTCTATTATTATACAACTACATATTAGTGTCTGTCAATTTTTGTATGTTAATTTATGAGACTTTGTTGTTACATGTTCAGTTTGATTTATTAATTTATAATAGTTGTATCAGTGACTTGAACATATATCTTTTACCAAGTTGGAAAGTCTTTTTTCATGTCTGTGGTATTAAGGAATGCTCATTGGTAATGAACATATAATACTCAATGCTTTTTGGTATTTATTGAGATGCATGTGTGATTTTTCACTTCATGTTAGTTAGCAAAATTAAATTTTTGAATTTTATATGTACTCTTCTTAGTCATAATGTAGAGTGTAATTTAAAATATATTAATTGGCTCAATTATATAATATATTATCCATTTTTTGTTAAAAACTTTAGACTAAAATATATTGTGATTTTTAATTTTTCCTCTATTTTGTTTTGTTTCACATTAATCAACTTTTTTGAAGGTAGTTACAGTTTATTAAATGTTTAACTGTGTTTCAGATACTATAGCATATATAATAAAAATATTACCTAATAAGCAATTCATTAAAGTGTAAGTTACATCTCATTTTATAGATGAGAAAATGGATGCGGAAAGGTAAATAGCAGCATCTAAGAATTTTTTTTTTAAATTTTATTTTATATCTTATTTACATTTAAGATGCCATCCCCTTTCCCCATTTCCCCTCCCTAGAAAACCCCTGTCCCATGCCCCCCTTTCCTTTTTGCTTTTATGCAATTTTTTAAATATTAATCAAAGGATTTATAAGTTTGGTAATGCTCAATCAGAAGCATAACCCAATACCCAACCTAGATATAAAAACCATCTTTGAATGGTGGAGACATGTGAACATCTGCCTCCATGCCCCCTCTCTCTTTCTCTCTCTCATCACCTAGCTTCTCCTCTCCTTCATCTTCTTTCCTTACTCCATCTCTTCCTCTCAGTACTCCTTTCCGCTTAGCTCCTCCTACGTATCACTCTTCCTGTTAAAGTAAAACTTTTCTCTCAATATACAATTAGAGCATACTTATTCCTAATTGTACCAGTGAGGTACAAGATAGTCCTAATACCCAGTCCATCATTTTGTTGACTAACCAGAACCTCTGTCATGTCTTCTAAATAAAACACTTACTTTTGATCCTGGCTTTTTTTTTTTTTTTTTGGCTTTAGAATGAATGTCATCTGAAAACCATCTACTCAGATCTTTTCTCTCAAAGACTATAGGTTTTCAACCCCGTCAGAAATCCAGAATGACTGAGTTAACTGAAGTTATGAGAAGCAATAAACATAGCTTCTAAAACTTAGCCAATTTATAGAGACCGCTGAACACCTGAAAAGCCCCTATACTACCGAACATTGGAGCATCAAATCTTCAGCCTTCTGGCCCAGAGTCATCTGACAGACCTTAGTGATGCAGGATTATTAAGGGCTGAATACTCTGTCTAGGCAGATATAATCAGTCGACTATTCTGCATGTGTGTCCTTTTCTGGACAGTAATTTGTCTGTAGATGGAGAGAGGCAATTCTTGCCTAGTGGCTGTCACCACACAACTGGAGTATCTCCAAGGATGCTCAATTTCTTCTTAGAATCCACGACAGGAAGCTTTCAGAAGCAGACAGGTCTCTAATCAGAATGGACATTAATATATAAATATTTGTAGCGTCAATTCTATGGACTTCTGATGTTTTGAAAACCAACTATCCATGTAAGGTAACCTGAACTGTTGTCTGTTCACTCCTCTCAGCTATTTCTAAATAAAATATGGGAAACCTCCTAACAATAAACTCAAAACCATGAATTTTCTATAGTCCCTTAACTCATAGGTTAACCATCCCAAATCAGTTAAAAAAGTTAAAGAAGGACTGGGTCTAGGCCTTGTATTCCTAATTGTGTTATACAGGCACAATGCCCATGAGAGTATCAATATTCATCTCACTTTTATATTAATAAGATGCTCGTACCAATGAAAACCTTAAATTTGAAATCAAAGTAAATTTTGTACCATTTAAGAAATTATAAATTCATCTTGATAATAATTATACAGATTTCTACCAATAGGTTATAGCTACGCAATAAGTCCTAGCTAATCCTCCCTGTTCCAACAAAACCATTACTTTTCGCTAGAAAGACAGACCATTATTAACCACATTAGTCCCCAAGCCCAGGGAATAGGGGACTCTTCTTTAACTTCTTCAAGCTGATTAAGGGCGTTGAGATATTAGAATAGGGTTGGGGGAAAGAGTAAGTTGATAAGCCTCTGATGCTGTGTCTTCACTGAATCCAGATGGAATTCCAGGACATCGGAGGTTTGGGCAGGTCTGCTCAGTATGCTTGATGAGTAGATACACCAAGGTTGTGTATTCTGCAATATACAATTCTCAGAACAAGTTTTAGTATCAAGAAAAAAATTTTTTTCCCCCTAGGGGGCTGACATTTTTTTTAAAGATGTTGGTTCTAACAACTTTTCTTTCCCCCCCCTTTTTAAAATTGGTTGTAATATTTACATTTCAGATTTTATCCCCTTACCCCACTTCCTTCCACCACCCAGAAACCTCCTATCCCATCCCCTTCCTCATGCTTCTATGAGGCAGTGACCGCACCTACCCCCCCACAATCCCCTCCCCACCCTCACATTCCCCCCTACTCTGTATATATTTTTTATGGGACCAAGAAATTCCTCTCCCACCTATGCCCAACAAGGCCATCCTCCCCTACATATACCACTGGAGTCTTGGGTCCCTCCCTATGTGTTCCCAGGCTGGTGGTTTAGACCCTGGAGAGCTCTGGTTGGTTGGTATTGTTGCTCTCCTCATGGGATCACAAACACTTTAAGCTTCTTCAGTCTTCTCTCTAAGTTCTCCATTGGGAAACCCCTGATCATATCAGTGGTTAACTGTGAGCATTGTTCTCTGAGTGTGTTAGTATTTGGCAGACCTCTAAAAAGACAGCTATATCATGTTCCTGACAGTATGCACTTCCTGCCATCCACAACAGTGTTTAGCTTAGGTGGCTGTACATGGGATGAATACCCAGGTGGAATGGTCTCCTGGTGGCCCCTCCTTCAGTTTCTGTCCCATGTTTTGTTTCTATATTTGCTCCCTTGAGTTTTTGTTACTCGTTCTAAGTAGAACTGAGGCATCCCCTCTTCCTTCTTCATGAGCTTCATGTGGTCTGTGGGTTGAGTCTTCACTAATCCTAGCTTTTGGGCTAACATCCGCTTAACAGTGAGTAAATACCCTGTGTGTTCTTTTGGGATTGGGTTAACTCACTCAAGATGATAATTTCTAGATCCATCCATTTACCTAAAAATTTCTCAAATTCATTATTTTTAATAGCTGAGTAATACTCCATTGTGTAGATGTACCACAATTTTTGTATCTATTCCTCTGTTAAGGGACATCTTGGTTCTTTCCAGCTTCTGGCTATTATAAATAAGGCTGCTATGAACATAGTGGAGCATATGTCCTTGTTATATGTTGGAGCATCTTCTGGGTATATGCCCAGGACTGCTATAGCTGGATCCTCAGGTAATGCTATGTCCAATTTTCTGAGGAACCACCAGACTGATTTCCAGAGTGGTTGTACCAGCTTGCAATCCCACCAACAATGGAGGAGTGTTCTTCTTTCTCCGCATCCTCGACAGCATCTGCTATCACCTGAGTTTTTGATCTTAGCCATTCTGATTGGTGTGAGGTGGTATCTCAGTGTTGTTTTGATTTGCATTTCCCTGATGACTAAGGATGTGGAGCATTTCTTAAGGTGTTTCTCAGCCATTCGAGTTTCCTCTGTTGAGAATTCTTTGTTTAGCTCCATACCCCATTTTTTGATAGGGTTATGTGGTTGTCTGGAGTATAATTTCTTGAGTTCTTTGTATATATTCGATATTAGCCCTCTATTGGATGTAGGATTGGTTAAGATCTTTTCCCAATCTGTTGGTTGCTGATTTGTCTTATTGACAATGTCCTTTGCCTTACAGAAGCTTTGCAATTTTATGAGGTCCCATTTGCCAATTCTTGATCTTACAGCATAAGCCATTGGTGTTCTGTTCAGGAACTTTTCCCCTGTGCCTAGGTATTCGAGGGTCTTTCCCACCTTCTCTTCTATTAGTTTCAGTGTATCTGGTTTTAAGTTAAGGTCTTTTATCCACTTGGATTTGAGCTTTGTACAAGGAGATAAGAATGGATTGATTTGCATCCTTCTACATGTTGATCTCCAGTTGAACCATCACCATTTGCTGAAACCTCTGTCCTTTTTCCACTGGATGGAATTAGCTCCTTTGTCAAAGATCAAGTGACCATAGGTATGTGGGCTCATTTCTGAATCTTCAATTCTATTCCAGTGATCTTCATGCCTGTCTCTTTACCAATATCATGCAGTTTTTATTACTATTGCCCTGTAGTATACGTTGAGGTCAGAGATGGTGATTCCTCTAGAAGTTCTTTTGTTATTGAGAATAGTTCTCGCTATCCTGGGTTTTTTGTTGTTCCAAATAAATTCACAAATTGCTCTTTCTATATCCATGAGAAATTGATTTGGAATTTTGATGGGGATGGCATTGAATCTATAGATCGCTTTTGGCAAGATGGCCATTTTTGCTATATTAATCCTGCCAATGCAGGAGCATGGGAGATCTTTCCATCTTCTGAGATCTTCTTCAATTTCTTTCTTCAGAGACTTGAAGTTCTTGTCATACAGATCTTTCACTTGCTTGGTTAGATTCACTCCAAGGCATTTTATATTATTTGTAACTATTGTGAAGGGTGTCATTTCCCTAATTTCTTCTTCAGCCCGTTTTTCCTTTGAATAGAGGAAGGCTACTGATTTGTTTGAGTTGATTTTATATCCAGCCACTTTTCAGTAGTTGTTTATCAGGTTTAGGAATTCTCTGGTGGAAGTTTTAGGGTCACTTAAGTATACTATCATATCATCTGCAAATAGTGAAATTTTGACTTCTTCCTTTCCTATTTGTATCCCTTTGACTTCCTGTTGTTGTCTAATTGCTCCAGCTAGGACTTCCAGTACTATATTGAATAGGTAGGGTGAGAGTGGGCAGCCTTGTTTAGTCCCTGATCTTAGTGGGATTGCTTCAAGTTTCTCTCCATTTACTTTGATGTTGGCTACTGGCTTGCTGTACAATGCTTTTACTGTGTTTAGGTATGGGCCTTGAATTCCTAATCTTTCCAAGACTTTTAACATGAAGGGATGTTGTATTTTGTCAAATGCTTTCTCAGCATCTAGTGAGATGACCATGTGGTTTTTTTCTTTGAGTTTATTTATGTAGTGGATTACATTGATGGATTTCTAAATATTGAACCATCCCTGCATTCCTGGGATAAAGCCTACTTGATCATGATGGATGATTGCTTTGATGTGTTGTTGGATTCGGTTTGTGAGAATTTTATTGAGTATTTTTGCATTGATATTCATAAGAGATATTGGTCTGTAGTTCTCCTTCTTTGTTGGGTCTTTGTGAGGCTTAGGTATGAGAGTAATTGTAGCTTCAAAGAACGAATTGGGTAGTGTTCCTTCTGTTTCTATTTGATGGAATAGTTTGAAGAGAATTGGTATTAGGTCTTCCTGGAAGGTCTGGTAGAATTCTGCACTAAAACCAAATGGCCCCAGACATTTTCTGGTGGTGAGGTTTTTAATGATGACTTCTATTTCTTTAGGGGTTATGCGACTGTTTAGATGTTTCATCTGCTCCTCGTTTAACTTTGATACCTGGTATCTATCTAGAAAAATGCCCATTTCATCCAGATTTTCCAATTTTGTTGAGTATAGGCCTTTGTAGTAGGATCTGACGATTTTTTTAAAATTTCCTCTGTTTCTGTTGTTATGTCTGCCTTTTCAGTTCTGATTTTATTAATTTGAGTACTGTCTCTGTGCCCTTTGGTTAGTCTGGCTAAGGGTTTGTCTATCTTGTTGATTTTCTCAAAGAACCAGATCCTGGTTTGTTGATATTTTGTATAGTTCTTTCTGTTTTGACTTGGTTGATTTCAGCCCAGAGTTTGATTATTTCCTGTCGTCTACTCCTCTTGGGTATATTAGCTTCTTTTGGTTCTAACACTTTCAGGTGTGCTGTCAATTTATTAATGTACATTCTTTCCATTTTGTTTTTGTGGGCACTTAGAGCTATGATTTTTCCACTTAGTACTGCTTTCAGAGAGTCCCACAAATTTTGATATGATGTGTCCTCATTTTCATTTAAATCCAAAAAGTCTTTAATTTCTTTCTTTATTTCCTCCTTGACCAAGTTATCATTGAATAGAGCATTGTTCAGTTTCCACATATATGTGGGCTTTCCATTGTTTTCGTTTAAGTCAAAGACAAGTCTAATCCATGGTGGTCTGATAGGGTACAAGGGATTATTACAATCTTTTTGTATCTGTTGATGCCTGTTTTGTGACCAATTATATGGTCTATTTTGGAGAAGGTACCATGAGGTGCTGAGAAGAAGGTATATTCTCTTGTTTTAGGATGGAATGTTCTATAGATGTCAGTTAAGTCCAATTGGTTCATAACTTCTGTTAGTTTCATTGTGTCTTGGTTTAGTTTCTGTTTCCATGATCTGTCCATAGCTGAGAGTGGGGTGTTGAAATCTCCCACTATTTTTTTGTGAAGTGCAATGTATGCTTTAAGCTTTAGTAAAGTTTCTTTTATGTATGTGGGTGCCCTTGCATTTGGAGCATAGATGTTCAGAATTGCAAGTTCCTCTTGGTACATTTTTCCTTTGATGAATATAAAGTGTCCTTCTTTATCTTTTTTGATTACTTTTGGTTGAAAAATGATTTTATTTGATATTAGAATTGCTACTCCAGCTTGTTTCTAGGGGCCATTTGCTTGGAAGATTGTTTTCCAACCTTTTACTCTGAGTTAGTGTCTGTCTTTTTCACAAAGGTGCATTTCCTGTATGCAGCAAAATGTTGGGTCCTGTTATGAATCTAGTCTGCTAATCTATGTCTTTTTATTGGAGAATTGAGTCCATTGATACTAAGAGATATTGAGGAAAAGTGAATGTTGTTTCCTGTTATTTTTGTTATTGGCAGTAGAGTCATGTTTGTATAGCTACCTTCTTTTAGGGTTTTTGGAAGATTACTTTCTTGCTTTTTCTAGGTTGTAGTTTCCCTCCTTGTGTTGGAGTTTTCCACCAATTATCCTTTGAAGGGCTGGATTTGTATTGAGATACTGTGCAAATTTGGATTTGTCATGGAATATTTTGGTTTCTCCATCAATAGTGATTGAGAGTTTTGCTGGGTATAGTAGTCTGGGCTGGCATTTGTGTTCTCTTAGGGCCTGTATGATATCAGTACAGGATCTTCTGGCTTTTATGGTCTCTGGTGAGAAATCTGGTGTAATTCTTATAGGTCTGCCTTTATATGTTACTTTGCCTTTTTCTCTTACTGCTTTTAGTATCTTCTCTTTGTTCTGTATATTTGATGTTTTGATTATTATGTTACAGAAGGTGTTTTTTTTTTTTTTTTTTTTTTTTTTTTGGTCTAGTCTATTTGGGGTTCTGTAGGCTTCTTGTATATTTTAAGGACATCTCTTTCTTTAGGTTAGGGAAGTTTTCCTCTATAATTTTGTTGAAGATAATAACTGGCCCTTTAATTTGGGAGTCTTCACCTTCATCTATACCTATTATCCTTAGGTTTGGTTTTCTCATTGTGTCCTGGATTTCCTGGATGTTTTGTGTTAGGAGCTTTATACATTTCACATTTTCTTTGACCATTGTGTCTATGTTTTCCATGGTATCTTCTGTGCATGAAATTCTCTCTTCTATCTCTTGTATTCTGTTGGTGATGCTTGTGTCTATGACTCCTGATCTTTTTCCTAGGTTTTCTATCTCCAGTGTAGTCTCCCTTTTCGATTTCTTTATTGTTTCTACTTCAATTTTTAGATCCTGGATGGTTCTCTGTAATTCCTTCACCTGTTTCATTGTGTTTTCTTACATTTTTTTAAGTGCTTCTATCTGTTTGCCTGTGTTCTCCTCAAATTCTTTGAGAGTGTTGTTTATGTCCTTTTTAAAGTTGTCCATCATCATCATGAGTAGCGATTTTAATTCTGAGTCCTGCTTTTCTGGTGTGATGTGGTGTTCAGGACTTGTTATGGTGGGGGAACTGGGTTCTGGTGATGCCAAGTAACTTTGGTTTCTGTTGTTTACATTCTTGTGCTTGCCTTTCGCCATTTGGTTAGCTGTAGTTCTACTTGCACTCACTGGTTCTGACTGGAGTCTGCCTTTCCAGTTATCTTGGTTGTATCAGAACTCCTCGGGGTACAGATGACTCTATGATCCTGAGTTCCAGCTGCTCTGGGTTTAGTGGCTCCTCTAGTATATTTCAGGATATGGAGTCTCCACAGTGTAGACCAGCTAGGTGTTTGCTGTTCTGAATGTAGTTGCTCCTCTATGATGCTTCAGGATATGGTGTCCCCTGCTCTGCTGCTCTATGGGCTGTGTCCTCTCTAGGATGCCTGCAGCTCTAGGGTCCTTGACCTCTCTTGGGTGCCTCTGCAGCTTTGCGGTCTGTGCCTTCCCTAGGGTGCCTCTGGACTCAGTTTCCAGAGGGGAGCAGATCAGCTGGAAGACTGCTCAAGCCACAGGTATCCGGGCCAGAGGCAGAAGGGGAGTGGTTCTCCGCAGGGGCAGGGTCTGGCTGCCAGGTGCCCTCTGGGGGTGGGGGGGCTCTCTACTGCCAGTTGTGCTTCTAAGGCCTAGGGCTGTGGGTAGGTTCTCCTACCTTCTGCTCTGTGATCCGTGCCCTCCCTAGGGTGCCTCTGGACTCAGTTTCCAGAGGGGAACAGATCGGCTGGGAAACTGCTCGAGCCACCGGTATCTGGGCCAGAGCTAATCAACTTTTTTTTTTTTTTTAAATCAAAGTCATATTATCTTTACTGCATGCTCTAGAAATAAATGGTACTTTGTAGACCAGGGTGACCATCTGCCTGTCTTTACCTGCTTGAGTCCTAAGATTAGAGGCACATACCACCACACCTGGCTAGTATAACATTTTAAGATGGAAACATTTATAGCATTGAGAAATACAAATATGATATAGTATTTTTAACTATTATTAGTGTCTTTACACTGCTTAGGACTTTATTTATTTGATAGTACCAGTTTGTGTGAATGAAATTTTTCTCTTTTTAAAACAATTTTCACAGACTTCTTCTAGTGGTACCTTAAACAAAATAAATGCATTAAGAATATAAAGTAACTAGAGTATATTTAACAAAGTATATTATAAAACATTGTCTGGGAAAATTGATGAATACTCTTGTAGTAAGTATAATGATACACCAAGTTTATGAACTGGAAATCCCAAACTTTCAGCTGCCATTGTTACTAAGTGAATTTATATAATTGATGTGATAATGTTTAAAATAGCAGTAAATTTGCTTTTAGTTAATTATTTATGTTTAAAATTTTAAATTTAATTTTATTTTTTATTTTTCACATGACATCTACCCGCTGCCCCTCCCATCACCTCCTCCCACAATACTTTTTTTCCCCTACTCCTTCTCCTCTGATTAGGTGAGGCCCCTCAGTTATCTCCCCACCCTGGCACTTCAAGGCTCTTCGAGACAAGGAGCTTCCTCCCCCACTGAGACCATACAAGGCAGCCCAGCTAGTAGAATATATCCCACTTACAGGCAACAGCTTTTGGAATAGACCCTGATTCAGTTGTTTAGGACCCACATGAAGAACAAGCTGCACATCTGCTACATATGTATGGGGACACCTAGGTCCAGCCTGTTCGTGTATGTTCTTTAGTTGGTGGTTCAGACTCTGAGAGCCCCAAGGGTCCAGGTTAGTTGACTCTGTTGGTCTTCCTGTGAAATTTCTATCTCCCTTGGGGCTGTAATCTTTCCTATAAGAATCCCCCAGGTCCATCTACTGTTTGGAAGTGGGTGTCTGCATTTATCTGAGTCAGCTGCTGGGTGGAACCTCTCAGAGGACAACTTGCTCCTGTCTGCAAGCATAATAGAGTATTATTAAAAGTGTTAGGGATTGGTGCTTGTCCATGGGATGGGTCTCAATTTGAGACAATCATTGGTTGGCCATTTGCCCAGTCTCTGCTCCATCCCCTCCCCCATGCCTGCATTTCTTGTAGACAGGATAAATTTTGGGTTGAAAGTTTTGTGGGTGTGTTGCTATCTCATTCACTCCATTGGGTTTCCTGCTTGGCTATAAAAGATCGTCTCTTCAGGTTCCATGCCCAAATGTAGTGAGTCACAGCTAAGGTTGTCCGTATTGGTTCTTGGGTGCCTCCCTTATCCCAGGTCTCTGAGTCATGCTGAAGATGCCCCCACTTCCTCACCCCTCATCAATTGCAGATTTTCATTCATTTTCATGACCATCTAGCCATTTCTCCTGTACTTCCCCACACCTGATCCAGAATGCTCCCATTCCCCTACCCATACCCCTCCCTCCAAGTTTTCTCCTCCATCTGCCTTTTATGACTATTTTATTCCCCCTTCTTTTTTATTTTTATTGGATATTTTATTTACATTTCAGATGTTATTCCTTACCCCATTTTCCCCCACCCAAGAACCCCATATTCTAGCCCTCCTCCTGTTTCTCTGAGAATGTGCCCCCACCCACCCACTCACTTCCACCTCCCCACTCTAGAATTCCCCCACACTGGGCATCCAGTCTTCATGGGACAAAGGATCTCCTCTCCGACCTATGCCCAACAAAGACATCCTCCCCTACATATACAGCTGGAACCATGGGTCCCTCCCTATGTGCTCCCAGGCTGGTGGTTTAGACCCTAGGGAGCTCTGGTTGGTTGGTATTATTATTCTCCCCATGGGGCATCAAAACCCTTTCAGCTCCTTCAGTCTTCTAACTCCTCCATTGGGAACCCCATGATCAGATCAGTGGTTAGCTGTGAGCATCTGCCTCTGAATATGTCAGACTCTGGCAGACCTCTAAGGAGACAGCTATATTGGGCTCCTGTTAGCATGCACTTCCTGACATTCACATCAGCGTCTACCTTTGGTGACTGCACATGGGATAGATACCCAGGTGGAACAGTCTACAGACAACCCCTCCTTCAGTTTCTGTCCCACACTTTGTTCTCCATATTTGCTCCCTTGAGTATTTTGTTTCTCCTTCTAAGAAGGACTGAAGCACTCACACTTTGGTCTTCCTTCTTCATGAGCTTCATGTGGTTTGTGAGTTATATCTTGGGTATTTTGAGCTTCTGGGCTAATATCCAATTATCACTGAGTGCATACCATTGTGTGTTCTTTTGTGATTGGGTTACTTCACTCAAGAAGATATTTTCTAGTTCCATCCATTTGCCTAAGGATTTCTCGAATTCATTGTTCTTAACCTGAGTAATACTCCATTGTGTAAATGTACCACATTTCCTGTATCCATTCCTCTGTTGAAGGACATCTGAGTTCTTTCCAGCTTCTGGCTATTATAAATAAGGCTGCTATGAACATAATGGAGCATATGTCCTTGTTATACATTGAACCATCTTTTGAATATATGCCCAGGAGTGGTATAGCTGGGTCCTCAGGTAGTGCTATGTCCAATTCTCTGAGGAACCACCAGACTGATTTCTAGAGTGGTTGCACCAGCTTGCAATCCCACCAACAATGGAGTGTTCCTCTTTCTCCACATCCTTACCAGCATCTGCTATCACCTATAAGAATTACACCAGACTTCTCACCAGAGACTAAAAAAGCCAGAAGATCCTGGACTGATATCATACAGACCCTAAGAGAACACAAATGCAAGCCCAGACTACTATACCCAGCAAAACTCTCAATCACTATAGATGGAGAAACCAAGATATTCCATGACAAAACCAAATTTATACAATATCTTCCCACAAATCCATCCCTACAAATGATAATAGAAGGAAGACTCCAACACAAGGAGGGAAACTACAACCTAGAAAATGCAAGAAAGTAATCTTCCAATAAACTTAAAAGAAGATAGCTACACAAACATAATTCCACCTCTAATAACAAAAATAATAGGAAGAAACAATAACTTTTCCTTAATATCTCTTAACATCAATGACATCAATTCCCCAATAAAAAGACATAAACTAACAGACTGGATATGTAAACAGGACCCAGAATTTTACTGCATACAGGAAATGCACCTCAGCAACAAACACAGACACTACCTCAGAGTAAAAGGATGGAAAACAAATATTCCCCTTCTAAGTTAGATTCAAATATCCTCGCTTGGGCCTTCCTTCTTGTTTAGCTTTATGGGGTCTTTGGAGTGTAGCATGGTACCTGTATTTTATGGCTAATAACCACTTATCAGTGAGTACATACCATGCATGTCCTTTTAGGACTGGGTTACCTCACTCAGGATGATATTCTCAAATTCCATCCATTTGCCTGCAAAATTCATGGTGTCTTTTTTTTTTTTTTTTTTTTTTTTTTTTTAGAACTGCTTACTATTTTTTCTTTTTATTGAATATTATATTTACATTCCAAATTTTATCCCGTTACCCCATTCCCCCCACCACCCAGGAACCCCTTATCCTATCCCCCTCCTCCTGCTTCTATGAGGGTGTGCCCCCACCTACCCCCCCACTTCTACCTCCCCACCCTTGAATTCCCCCCCACTACTCAGTGTTCAGCTTTCATGGGACCAAAAATCTCCTCTCCCACCTATGCCCAACAAGGCCATCCTCCCCTACATATAGAGCTGGAGTCATGGGTCCCTCCCTATGTGCTCCTAGGCTGGTGGTTTAGACCTGGGTAGCTCTGGTTGGTTGGTATTATTGCTCTCCTCATGGGGCAGCAAAACCCTTTCAGCTCCTTCAGTCTTCTCTCTAACTTCTCCATTGGGAACCCTTGATCAGATCAATGGTTAGCTGTGAGCATCTGCCTCTGGGTATGTCCGACTCTGCGAGACCTCTAAGGAGATGTTGGGAACTGCTCTGCCCCATGCTTGGGGGCAGAAATGTTGTAGACTGCTCTATCAGTGTTGGAACCCGAACTGCCAAAAGCCTTTGGGGCTAAAGTGTTAGAGCTTGCACTGCCCCAAACTGCTCCAGCCTGTGGGTTGGGGTTCAGCAGGAGAGAGTGAGGACAGACAAGAAGAATAGAGACCAGACAGAGTGTGATTCAATCCCATTTATTCTTCAGTCTCTCTTTTTCTCTCTTTCCAAGTCCCTAGTTCCTAGTACTAAGTCTCATGTCCCAATTCCTAGTTCCTCTGTAATAAATCTCAAGTCCTAATCTCTGTTCCAAGTGGCTAGTCTCTTTACCAGTTCCAAGTTCTCCTCCAAGTTCCTGTCTCAAGTACAATTATCTAATCCCTAGTTGCCTGTCTCCAGTCTCAAGTGCCTACTCATTTCTTCTGTCTGCCTCTTGCCTTTTATAAGTCTCATTTCTAAGCCACGCCTTTAAGTCATGCCTTTAAGTCATGCCATTAGGTCTTATCTCTTAATCAGACCTTTATGTCTCACACACCCAAGGGAAAATCCTGGGTGTCTAAAACAAGATGTTATCAGAGTGTGCTCAGCTGTTGTAGGCTATTGTAATCAAGTCTCTTGTCAGGGTATATGGCTCAAGATAGCTGCAAGGATGATAGCTGCCTTCTGTCAGCTCCCCACAGGTACCCCTTTTTAAATTTTTTTTCAAAAGGGAAGGCTGGGAAAACTTATGGAAACTGTGCCTGCCTTAGGTTGGAACAAAGGACCCCAGCCTCCCTTTCCCATCTTTGGATACTCAACAGCCATTGGTTGAGCTCCTGTTTTAGGATGGTGAGGCTTCCCTTTTTAGGGGCAAGGGTCTTGAAGTGTTCTCTTACCCTTCATTGACTATCCGGCTTAGCACGTAAGTTAGGGGTTAATCCTTGTTAGTCTTGATGACAGAGGTTTTACAATCCCCTACTTCCAGCCTGTAATACTGGACCTGTATGGGTTTCATTTGGATGGCATCTATCTGTTGTCATACAAAAGCCATCAGTTTGTTGAATAGCATGGACCTGAGAGACAAGAGACTTAACAATGCCTGAATAGTCAGTATAACAGCAACACTCTTTTTTAAGGGTAACACATAACTCCCTCTATCAGAGAAGTAAAGAGTATATGCTTCTTCTATTCTGTTTATAAATGTGTTATAGCAAAATCTAAATCTATAGAAATACAAAACTGATCATAGCTTTGATCTTAACAAAACAAGTAAGGAAATCCCTGTTCCTGCTTCACTCAATCTTGAACCCAAAAAGCAACTATAGCAACTGTGGTAGTGGGCTTTCTCCTGGGTCTAAACAATGTTCTCCACTAAATCATAAATTGGGGAACCAAGAGTCCAGTAGAGCCACCCTGGAGGTACAGGGGGTGATGTTTCCTTCCACATTGAGGACTTCCCAAGTCAGGTTTGCTGGTTGATCTGTTCCACTTTGAAGGCAATTGAGAAGCATCTTCATGTTTCCTGCAAAGAAAAAATATGCTTCTTAGGGGGTTTTTCCTCCCTGGGTTTGTTATTGTTGTCTATTTGTTTAATCAGTCTCTCTGGCAGCCAGCGTCAGCATCTGCAGTTTAGGAATATATGCAGACAGAACCTCTTCTCCAGATAAGCACTGGATCTGGCCCATTCCAGGTTCCAGTTAATGGGTCTTTTTAGAGGACTGTTGCAAAATTCTTTTTGGTATCAGGATGCCAGCCAGAATTGATCTGCAGCAGATTTTCTGTCAGAATCCAAAGTTTAAAAAATTTAAAATAAAGAGCATGTGATGAAGGATATTTCTGGGAGATCCCTTGGTAGGGTACCATTCCACCTTTTTAATTTTTTCAAATTGACATTTGATGGTTTGATGCGCCCTTTCTACCATACCTTGGTCTTGTGCATTATATGGAATACCCGTTTTATGTAGTATTCCCAATTTTTCACAGAATTTGCGAAAACTGGAGCTTGTATAACCTGGGCTATTATCAGTCTTTATCTGTTTAGGTGTTGGGAGCCGACTTTAGTAGAAAGCGGCTAGATCAACTTTGCAGCCATCTGGAACCATATACCCTGATGAAAGACTTGGTTGTCAAAAGCCTTTAACAGCTGAAGCACACTCTGATAAATATATTGTTTATCCCACATAGCTTGTTTTGCTGTTTAGTGACCTCAGCTGTATGGTGCACGTGGTAAAATGTTTTCACCTGTGTTCTCCTGCTTGTGTATATAAATACCTCAGCATTCCCTTCAAGAGAAGAGACTTAAGGGAGACTTGAGAAAATAGAAGAGACTGAATCACACCCTGTCTTGTCTCCATTCTTCGCGTCTCTTGCCCCAAGAGCCACACTCTCTCTTGACCAGAGCACTTAGCCCCAAAAGTGTTGAGGCAAAGTGTTGAGGCAGAGTGTGGGCCTCAACATTTAGGCACACCCAATTCAGCAATTGTAGCAAGCATATGAGTGATCACATTCTTGCTTGTTTCTCCAGATTGTAATGTCACATAAATGAAACCACTGTATATATCTACACATACATGTACATATTTTTGATTGCCAAATTCATTATAATGAGTAACATCCATTTGCCAGAGACTGTTTGGTATCAGTCCCTTTGGATTTACGCCCAAATGAGGAACTGGTAAAAGTGTAACACATGATTGACATTGTTTAACAATTTGTCTAGCTTTTCTCTGGTAATTTTAAACATAATTTTTAAAGTTTTAGAATTAAGGTGATGTAACTCATGAGCCTTTATGGCCTGATCAAAGTTAGTTAATCCTTTCTTCACTTTTTCCTAATCCTTTCCTTGGGAAAAAATCCAGAGTTTATCATTTGAGCTGTGATTACTTCACTAGGGCTGCACATAATTAATCCCAACTGAGATAACAGATTTCTGCTCCAGAGATTAATGGGGAGGCCCAGGATGACATAGGGTTGTATATTCCCTGTATTTCCTTTGTTTTCTTTCCACATCAGCACCTTAGAGCTTTGTTGTGGATTTTAACTTTGGCCAATACCCTTTAGATTGGTTAAGGTTGGGGTCAGAGGCCAGGTGGCAGGTCAATCACTTTGTTTTAGGATAGTCACATCAGCTCCTGTGTCAACCAAGCCTTGGAATGCCTTTCCGTCCAGCCATAGTGTCATCATACGTTTTTGTTTAACTGTAGGCTGTACCCAATATGCATCAGAGGAACCAAAGCCTTGATCCCCTCTCTTAGGATTCTTATATTTGTGGTTAGTAGGGTACAATGGAAGCAACAATAGTTGAGCTATCCTCCTTCCTGTAGGAATGGTGACTATATTCTGAATTGCCTGTGACATTACCTTAATCTCACCTTGATAATCATTGTCTATAACTCCAAGAAAAATTTGTAATTTCTGCATAGTAGTACTGCTTCTCCCCAATATCAGGCCAAACACATTTGGATCGAGTGGTCCAAACACTCCAGTGGTTAAGACCTGAGGTCCCATCTCTGGGGTTAATACTATGTAGGTGTCAGGAGTGAGGTCTAGTCCTGCTCTTCCTGGTGTTGCTCAACTAAGTTCTAAAAGGGATTGTTGTTTGCTGAGTTCTTCGTATACATTGGATATTAGCCCTCTGTTGGAGGTAGGATAGGTAATCTTTTCCCAATCTGTTGGTTTATATTTTGTTTTATTGGCAATATCCTTTGCCTTACAGAAGCTTTGCAATTTTATGAGGTCCCATTTGTCAATTCTTGATCTTACAGCATACGCCATTGGTGTTCTGTTCAGGAACTTTTCCCCTGTGCCTAGGTATTCGAGGGTCTTTCCCACCTTCTCTTCTATTAGTTTCAGTGTATCTGATTTTAAGTTAAGGTCTTTTATCCACTTGGATTTGAGCTTTGTACAAGGAGATAAGAATGGATTGATTTGCATCCTTCTACATGCTGACCTCCAGTTGAACTAGCACCATTTGCTGAAAACACTGTTCTTTTTCCACTGGATGGTTTTAGCTCCTTTGTCAAAGATCAAGTGTCCATAGGCGTGTGGGTTCCTTTCTGGATCTTCAGCTCTATTCCACTGATCTTCCTGCCTGCCTCTTAACCAATACCATGCAGTTTTTATCACTACTGCTCTGTAGTACAGTTTGAGGTCAGGGACAGTGATTCCCCCAGAAGTTCTTTTATTGTTGTTGTTGAAAATAGTTCTTGGTATCCTGGGTTATTTTTTATTCCAAATGAATTTGCAAATAGCTCTTTCTATCTCTATGGAGGATTGATTTGGAATTTTGATGGGGATTGCATTGAATCTATAGATTGCTTTTGGCAAGATGGCCATTTTTACTAAGTTAATCCTGCCAATCCAGGAGCATGGGAGATCTTTCCATCTTCTGAGATCTTCTTCAATTTCTTTCTTCAGAGACTTGAAGTTCTTGTCATACAGATCTTTCACTTGCTTGGTTAGATTCACTCCAAGGCATTTTATATTATTTGTGGCTATTGTGAAGGGTGTCATTTCACTAATTTCTTTTTTAGCCTATTTATCCTTTGAGTAGAGGAAGGCTACTGATTTGTTTGAGTTGATTTTATATCCAACCACATTGCTAAAGTTGTTTATCAGGTTTAGGAGTTCTCTGGTGGAAGTTTTGGGTCACTTCAGTATACTATCATATCATCTGCAAATAGTGAAATTTTGACTTCTTCCTTTCCTATTTGTATCCCTTTGACTTCCTGTTGTTGTCTAATTGCTCTAGCTAGGACTTCCAGTACTATATTGAATAGGTAGGGTGACAGTAGGCAGCCTTGTCTAGTCCCTGATCTTAGTGGGATTGCTTCAAGTTTCTCTCCATTTATCTTGATGTTGGCTACTGGCTTGCTGTATATTGCTTTTACTATGTTTAGGTATGGGCCTTGAATTCCTGATCTTTCCAAGACTTTTACCATGAAGGGATGTTGAATTTTGTCAAGTGCTTTCTCAGCATCTAGTGAGATGACCAAGTGGTTTTTTTTTCTTTGAGTTTATTTATGTAGTGGATTACATTTATGGATTTCCAAATATTGAACCATCCCTGCATTCCTGGGATAAAGCCTACTTGATCATGATGGATAATTGTTTTGATTCGATGTTGGATTCGGTTTGTGAGAATTTTATTGAGTAGTTTTGCATTGATATTCATAAGAGAGATTGGTCTGCAGTTCTCTTTCTTTGTTGTGTCTTTCTGTGGTTTAGGTATGAGTTTGATTGTAGCTTCATAGAATGAATTGGGTAGTGTTCCTTCTGTTTCTATTCTGTGGAATAGTTTGAAGAGAATTGGTATTAGGTCTTTCTTGAAGGTCTGATAAAATTCTGTACTAAAACCATTTGGTCGCAGACTTTTTTTGGTGGGGAAACTTTTAATGACCGCTTCTATTTCTTTAGGGTTTATAGGACTGTTTAGATGGGTTATCTGATCCTGATTTAATTTTGTTATCTGGTATCTGTCTAGAAAATTGTCCATTTCATCCAGATTCTCCAGATTTTGTTGAGTATAGGCCTTTGTTGTAGTATCTGATGATTTTTTTTAATTTTCTCAATTTCTGTTGTTATGTCTCCCTTTTCAGTTCTGATTTTATTAATTTGGATACTGTCTCTGTGCCCTTTGGTTAGTCTGGCTAAGGGTTTATATATCTTGTTGATTTTCTCAAAGAACCAGCTCCTGGTTTTGTTGATATTTTGTATAGTTTTTTTCTGTTTCTACTTGGTTGATTTCAGCTCTGAGTTTGATTATTTCCTTCTGTCTACTCCTCTTGGGTATATTTGCTTCTTTTTGTTCTAACACTTTCAGGTGTGCTATCAAGCTGTCAATGTATGCTCTCTTCAGTTTCTTTTTGTAGGTACTTAGAGCTATGAGTTTTCCTCTATACTGCTTTCATGGAGTCCTATAAGTTTTGGTATGATGTCCTCCTTTTCATTAAATTGTAAAAAGTCTTTAATTTCTTTCTTTATTTCTTCCTTGTCCAAATCATCCTTGAGTCTCAGAGCATTGTTCAGTTTCCATGTGTATGTGGGCTTTCCATTGTTTTTGTCATTTTAAAGACCAGCCTTAGTCCATGGTGGTCTGATAGGGTGCAAGGGATTATTTTAATCTTTTTGTATCTGTTGTGGCCTGTTTTGTGACCAATTATATGGTCTATTTTGGAGAAGGTACCATGAGGTGCTGAGAAAAAGGTATATTCTTTTGTTTTAGGATGAAATGTTCTATAGATGTCAGTTAAGTCCAATTGGTTCATAACTTCTGTTAGTTTCATTGTGTCTCTGTTTAGTTTTTGTTTCCATGATCTGTCTATTTCTGAGAGTGGGGTGTTGAAATCTCCCACTATTATTGTGTGAGGCACAATGTGTGCTTTGAGCTTTAGTAAAGTTTCTTTTATGTATGTGGGTGCTCTTGCATTTGGGGCATATATGTTCAGAATTGAGAGTTCATCTTGGTATATTTTTCCCTTGATAAGTATAAAATGTCCTTTCTTATCTTTTCTGATTACTTTTGTTTGAAAATTAATTTTATTTGATATTAGAATTGCTACTCCAGCTTGTTTCTTGGAACCATTTGCTTGGAATATTGTTTTCCATCCTTTTACTCTGAGGTAGTGGCTGTCTTTGTCACAGAGGTGTGTTTCCTGTATGCAGCAAAATTCTGAGTCTTGTTTATGTATCTAGTCTGCTAATCTATGTCTTTTTATTGGAGAATTGAGTCCATTGATATTAAGAAATATTAAGGAAAAATGATTGTTGCTTTCTGTCACTTTTGTTATTGTAGGTGGAGTTATGTTTGTGTAACTATCTTCTTTTGGGGTTGTTGGAAGACTACTTACTTGTTTTTTCTACGTTGTAATTTTACTCCTTGTGTTGGAGTTTTCCATCATTTGTCCTTTGAAGTGCTGGATTTGTGGGAAGATATTATGTAAATTTGGTTTTGTCATGGAATATCTTGGTTTCTCCATCAATAGTGATAGAGAGTTTTGCTGGGTATAGTAGTCTGGGCTGGCATTTGTGTTCTCTTAGGGTCTGTATGATATCAGTCCAGGATCTTCTGGCTTTTATAGTCTCTGGTGCAATTCTTATAGGTCTACCTTTATATGTTAGTTTACTCTTTTCCCTTACTGCTTTTAGTATCTTTCTTTGTTTTGTGCATTTGATGTTTTGTTTAGTATGTGATAAGAGGTATTTCTTTTGTGCTCTAGTCTGAGGTTCTGTAGGCTTCTTCTATATTTAAGGACATCTTATTCTTTAGGTTAGGGAAGTTTTCTATAATTTTGTTGAAGATATTTACTGGCCCTTTAAGTTGGGAGTCTTCACCCTCATTTATACCTATTATCCTTAGGTTTGGTCTTGTCATTGTGTCCTAGATTTCCTGGATGTTTGGGGTTAGGAGCTTTTTGCATTTCACATTTTCTTTGACAGCTGTGTCAATGTTTTCCAAGGTATCTTCTGCACGTGAGATTCTCTCTTCTATCTCTTGTATTCTGTTGGTGATGCTTGCGTCTCTGAATCCTGATCTTTTTCTTAGGTTTTCTATCTCCAGGGTAGTCTCTCTTTGTGATTTATTTATTGTTTCTACTTTCATTTTTAGATCCTGGATGGTTTTGTTTAATTCCTTCACCTGTTTGGTTGTGTTTTCTTGCAATTCTTTAAGGGATTTTTGTGTTTCCTCTTTAAGGGTGTCTACCTGTTTACCTGTGTTCTCCTCAAATTCTTTGAGAATGTTATTTATGACCTTCTTAAAGTCCTCTAATATCATCATGAGAAGTGATTTTAATTCTGTATCCTGCTTTTCCGGTGTGATGTGGTGTTCAGGGCTTGCTATGGTGGGAAAACCGTGTTCTGGTGATGCCAAGTAACTTTGGTTTCTGTTGTTTATGTTCTTGGGCTTGCCTTTCGCCATTTGGTTAATTCTAGTGCTACCTGCACTCACTGGTTTTGACTGGAGCCTGTCTTTCCAGTTATCTTGCTTGTGTCAGAAGTCCTCATGGTCCAAATGTCTCTGTGATCCTGTGATCCTGAGCTCCAGCTGCTCTGAGTTCAGTGTCTCCTCTAGGATATCTCAGGATAAGGTGTCTTCATGAAAGCAGACCAGCTAGATGTTCACTGCTCTGAGTGCAGTGGCTCTTCTAGAATGTCTCAGGATATGATGTCTGCTGCTCTGAGTTCCGTGGCTCCTCTAGGATGTCTCCGGGTATGGTGTCCCCTGCTTTGAGGTTGGTGGCCTCTCTAGGATGTTCAGGATATGGTTTCCACACGGGAGCAGACCAGCTGGGTGTCTGCCACTCTGAGGTCAGTGGCCTCTCTGGGATGTCTCGGGATACGGTTTTCCACAATGGAGCAGACCAGCTGAGTTTCTGCTCCAGCCACAGGGATCTGCCTCTCTGAAGTCAGTGGCCTCTCTGGGATGTCTCAGGATATGGTTTCCTCATGGGTGCAGACCTGCTTGGGTGTCTGCTCCAGCTGGAGAGGGTGGTGTCTTTGTTTTTAATAGCTGAATAGTATTCCATTGTGCAAATATACCACATTTTAAAATCTATTCTTCAATTGAAGGACATCTAGTTTGTTTTCAGTTTTTTGCTATTACAAATAAAGGTGTTATGAGCATAGTTGAGCAAGTGTCTTTGTGGGATGGTGGATCATCTTTTAGGAATGTGCCCAGGAATCGTATAGCTGGGTCTTGAGGTAGAACTATTCCCAGTTTTCTGAAAAAAAAAATGCCAGATTTATTTTCAGATTGGTTGTACAAGTTTGCACTCTCCAAAGTAATAAAGAAGTGTTCCCCCTTGTTCCACATCCTTGTCAGCATGTGCTATCTCTTGAGTTTTTTTTTATCTTAGCTGTTCTGATGTGTGTAAGATAGAACCTCATAATTATTTTGATTTGCATTTCCCTGATGATTATAGACTTTGAACATCTCTTTAAGTGCTTCTTGGCCATCCAAGATTTCTCTGTTGAGAATTCTGTTTAGCTCCGTATTCCACTTTTTAATTTGGTTTTTGGGGTTGTTGGAGTCTAACTTCTTGAGTTCTTTATATATTTTGGATATTAGCCCTCTGTCATGAATGAAATTCTTACTGAAGAATGTTATTATTATAGTATTTTATACTTCCTATGGTGAATTGGCTATGGTTATTATGAAATATAATGCTGAGTATGCAGAAATGGAGTATCTATGTCATTTAGAATTATAATCCACATATTTTTATACATAGTACAACAGAATTTATTTAAGAATGCTTATTTATTTTCATTAATAGATTGAGGCATTTTCTGTGATCTTTTAGTAATTTTTAAAAATATTTCTAATCATGTATGTCCCATCCAGCAGGGCATTGAACAGGGGTCGGGGGGGTCACCTGATAGAGAGGATGGGGGACACAGGCTAATGCAAAGAACCACAGCTTGTCTATAGGCTGATCAAACCATAATTTTTACTTTTTCACACGGGGGTTATATACACATAAAGGATGTGGGAAAGGGGATGACGCAGGAGCGTAGGTGTTCAGGTGAGTACAGATATCTTCCAGAACAGGGTATTGGCTGAGTGAAGGTTCAGGGAACATGTCACTATGACTCTGACTATGATTCTCTTGTCCTTATCTAAGTTGGTACTATCCACCAAGGCTACCTATCCACAAGGTCTATGACTATCCACAAGACCTATGACTACTTGTTCTTATCCAGGCTGGTAAATTTCCACCAAAGCTGCCTGTTTACAATATCTTATAGCTATCTGTTTCAGTGTTTTTCCACGGAGACCGAAGACTTTGTGTTAGCAAGCTGATTTAGGCTTATTGCTGATTTTAGGTCTTCAGTGTATAAGCAAGGCTGCCCCTGACACATGGATAGCCATTAATTTAAACAGTAATGTGATCATGCTATGCTTAGTACATACTATATTACCAAAAAGAATATAAATATTTATGATTTTACTTACATTTCAATTTGAGCTTAGCTTATTAAAAACAGGCAATAGTGTGGTAGAATAATGAATCTTATGAGGTATACCTTAAACAATGAAATGTCTGGGATTAGAAGGCCAAGTATAATTTTTAAAAATCATAGAACATGACTGATGAATATAATTATAACATAAGCAGTTAAAATAGATTATGTATTGGGAAGAAATAGGAATGTAAGGATAAAGAAATATTTTGAAGTGTCTTGTCATTTATTTCACTCATTTTGATTAAGATGGGGTTTTTGATAGTGTACAGCAGTGTGTACTTGGTTAGCCTGGAACTCATTATACAGAACAGGTTGGCCTCAAGCTCACAAAGACACTCTTGCCTCCATTAGTGCTGGGATTAAAGTCATGTTTTATCACACTAGGCTGGTTGTCCTTTCTTTTTGATTTATAAGTTACTCATATATGCTGTGCAGCCATCCTTTGTCAAATACATGTAAGATAATGCTTTTCTCGCATTTTTATATCTCTTATCTTTTTTGCTAGTGGTATCGCTTTATTATTATTTCATTTTTTGTATATGAGTGTTTTGCCTACATTCATGTAAGTGTACTGTGTATGTTCTAAGTACCTGCAGAGGGCAAAACAGAGTGTCAGATCCTCTGGGACTAAAATTACAGATGGTTATGAGATGAATATAGATGCTGGGAACTGAACCCAGGTCCTCTGAAAGAACTGCCAGCTTTCTTTCTTTTTTAAAATATTTGTATTGGATATTTTCTTTATTTACATTTCAATTGTTTTCCCCTTTCCAGGTCTCCTCTTCTCTGAGGATGTTCCCCAACCCACACACCTACTCCCATCTTCCTGCCCTGGCATTCCCCTACTCTGAGGCATTGAACACCCTCAGGCTCAAGAACTGCTCCTCCCACTGACATCCAACAGGGCCATCCTCTGCCACATATGCAGCCTGAGCCATGGGTCCCTCCATGTGTGTACTCTTTAGTTGGTGGACCAGTCCCCAGGAGCTTCAGGGGGTCTGGCCAGTTGACACTGTTGTTCCCCTCATGGGACTGCAAATCCCCTCAGCTCCTTCAGTCCCTTCTCCAACTACTCCATCAGGATCCCTACACTCAGCACTCAGTCCAATGGTTAGCTGTGAGCATCTGCCTCTGTATTTGTCAGGCTCTAGCAGAACCTCTCAGGAGACAGCTATATCAGGCTCCTGTCAGCAAGTACTTCTTGGCATCCACAATAGTGTCTGGGTTTGGTAACTGTATATGGGATGAATCCCTAGGTGGGGCAGTCTCTGTATGGCCTTTCCTCCAGTCTCTGCTCCACACTTTGTCTCCATATTTCCTCCTTTGAGTATTTTGTTCCCCCTTCTAAGAAGCACTGAAACATCCACGCTTTGGTCTTCCTTCTTCTTGGGCTTCATATGGTCTGTGAATTGAATCTTGGCTATTCTGAACTTTTGGACTAATATCCACTTATCAGTGAGTGCATACTGTGTATGTTCTTTTGTGACTGAGTTACCTCACTTAAGATGATATTTTCTAGATCCATCCATTTGCCTCCAAATTTCATGAATTCATTGTTTTTAATAGCTGAGTAGTATTCCATTGTGTAAATGTACCACATTTTCTGTATCCATTCCTCTGTTGAAGGACATCTGGGTTCTTTCCAGCTTCTGGCTATTATAAATAAGGCTGCTATGAACATAGTGGAGCATGTGTCCTTATTACATGTTGGAGCATCTTCTGAGTATATGCCCAGGAGTGGTATAGCTGGGTTCTCAGGCAGTACTATGTCCAATTTTCTGAGGAACCTCCAGACTGATTTCCAGAGTGATTGCACCAGCTGCTAGCATTCTTAACTGCTCATTCCCCTACTGTATCTCCCTTATCCCATTTCCAGCCATTTTTATCAGATAAATTGTTCTTTCTTTTGTCTGTGCACTAGTCTGCTTTCTACAACATCATCCCATAAATATCACTACTAACTTCAGTATCACTAAATAAGTTGTAAGGAATCAACCATGAAGTGGTCACTTAACTCCATGTAAGGATAAATTGTCTTTATAGTTAATACTTCTAAATCAGTGCATGGATTATGGGGATGTCCTGAAATTGCTGGATTTGAAGAAGCTGTCTGTAAAATGCCTCTTATTCTGTTTTGCTAAGGAAAGGAAGCACCTTGTTGCTGCAACAGGATGTCCATTGCTGTAATAACTTGAATAACCCTTATACACAGCTGGTTGTGAGTAAGGAGATAAAAAAATTAAAAGAATTAAAATGTAACAGGATTTATCCCTTAACCTGTGACTTAACTAAAAAATGGAAAATTCAAATGCTAAGTTAAAAACCCTGATATGCTACTTTTTGCAGCCAAGAAGAAAGAACTGAACAGTTAAAGAAGTGTGAACTATTGCCTTGTAATCAGAATAGGATGCAAATAATTGGAATCTCTGTGGAAAGAGCAGTGGGAGAAAACCTGAGATTGAAGTGTTAGAAAACAGAAACCTGTGATCTTTGTTTTATTTGTCAACATTATTGTAAGTCAAAGCAAAAGCATAAACTATTCAGATATATCAAGGAGGTCATCTAATTCCAGAAACCATGGTTGTTTGACAATACACTGCTGCATAATTGCTGAATACTGCAAAACCTCTTTTAAAAAAAAAAAAAACTGGCCTGTTAGAATCTGACTGCCTACATAATGAGACTCTAGGATTTGGGAGAGGGTGTCATTTTTCTGGAAGGAAACAAAAGTAAGAAAATGTCGCTCATCCAGCCCTTAGGCAGCACCTACATAAAGCCCATCAAACCAAGTTGCGGAAAGAGGTATCCTTCCTAAATTGGATCATCATAGACATTAGACAGTCATGGCCAAATGAAAGGAATCAGCTAGGACAGTCATTCTTATTCATTTATGCCCACATATTTCAAGGATTTATTAAAGCACTTTTTAATGCCAGAATTAAAAACAATTTGAAATGCACCAACAGAATGTGTCGTTTCTTCTCCCCCTTCAGACTGAGAGTATGTTTATGACATGGAAGAAGCTATTTCTATTCTGAGAGAAACTGAGTATGGCCAGAAAAGGGTAAGACTTGTCACAAACTGTGATAAGAAAATGGAACATATAAAAATTGGAGAGAAAAAGGCAAGAAGGGGATGGTTAAGATTATGTTTTAGTGTAGACGGCATGACTTGTATTAGCACATCCAAAAAAATAAACTGTTTGCCATCTTGGTACTATTATAGAAGGAATGCAAGCTTGAACACCAATTCATACCTTGCTGAAATGTAAAAGATGGTGAAAAATTTCTATGGTCTCTTGTTGCATAATACTTGAAATAGGTTTTTTTCTCTGAAATAAGTTCTAATAATAAATATCTTATTTAGGAAATATATTATAGACCTTTATAAAAGAATTCAGAGTTTAAATTTGTGTAACATGTATTGAAGGCTAAAGCAAAATGAGACCCTGTTAGCTTTCTAGTCTCTGGGAAAGTCATGAAAGACCAGGTAGTCATGCTCAAATTGCAATGGATCGCAAAAGAAGTAGGTTATAATCTTAAATCCTGCCCACAGTGCTTTGAATAATCTAGTGTGGCCTGTGACTAAGCCAGGTAGATCTGTAGAACTAGTTTGCTTTCACAAATGGTAAGTCTTAGTTTTGTTCTACTAGTGATATCATGCTAGGTGGTGAAGATTCTCTGGTATATTTTTAACTTTTTGTTTTTGAAACATTTAAACAATATTCTTCTGGGCAGTAATAGAGCATGCCTTTAATCCCAGCACTTGGGAGACAGAGTCAAGTGGATCTCTGAGTTAGAAGCCAATCTGATCTGCAAAGTGAGCTCCAGAACAGCCAGGGCTGTTGGCCAGAAAAAAAATGTATTCTATTATTTTCATGCTTAAAGTTCTGAGATTATGCTTTCAACTTTTATATAGCTTTTGAAAGTTTTCATGTAACATTATATTTTAAGGTTTTCCTTTATTGGTGCATGCTGATCTAGTCCATTCACCTAATTTCTTCTGAGTATTCTAGTAAATAAATGAATTGTGGCTTATTTATCTATCTCCCTAAAAAGGGACACCTAAGTAAACTCCAAGTTCCATCTATACAAATACTTTGCAATCCAACAATTCAAAGTTTCTATTTCTTCTCATTCTCACCAACACTTGGAGTTAGCAGACTACATTTTGCCATCCTGGTGAATATAAAGTAATATCTCATTGTAATGTATTGTTTGTAAACTAGTGAGGTTTTATTTTAATGGTTACTATGTACTGACCACTGAGTGCTCTTCCTAAAATAATTAATAATTTATATATTCTCACATTTTTTAGTTTATTGCCATTTATTTGATGAGTATCATTGGCTATTGAGTATATTTTTCCTTTTTATTTCATCCTTACCATCTCTTTATCAATTCTTCCCCTCTTATTATTGCTTTTTGTTCCCCTGAAGAAATTTACTTCTAGTATCATTTAACATATACATATACACATACACATATACATCATATACATATGAGTGTATGTGTTTGTGTGTATGTAATCTAGGTACCACAAATAGGATAATACATATATTACTTTCCCACAAAGGACCTAATTAATTCTTTTTATGGCTATGTATACACATGTTTTGCTTGCATATGTGTCTGTGCACCACATGTGTGGCTTGTGCCTGTGGATGCCAGAAGAGAGTGTCAGATCCCTTGGAACTGGAGTAATATGTGGTTACAAGCCATCATGTAAGGACAGAAAATTTAACTGGGATCATCTGGAAGATCAGCCAGTTGTCTGAGCCACTGAGCCACTGAGCCATCTCTCCAGCCCTAAAGGTATATAAGTGTGATTGCACATGCCTGAAATCCCATTTTAGCTCTTATAGATGCAGATCAGGAGTTTGATCAGAAATTCAAGGTCATCTCAGGTGTCATAGAACATTCAACGCCAGCCTGACAGAATATATATATATATATATATGTATAGTCAGAAATGTGGAGCTGGATTTGTTATAGAACTAGTTGCACTACAGTGCATCTTGACATGTCAGTTTTCTATTTCTATATTTTTGTTCTCTTCTATAAGCATTTGAACTTACTTCCTACTTAAAATCCATCCATAGCTAAATGTTTTTCTTTAGATTATGACTATTCTGATGTTAGTAGAGGTTTTGTTGGGTTTGTATGTGTGTGTGTGTGTGTATTGCTTTTCAAGATTGGCACAGGCGTCACTTAAGTTTAGACTAAAAATAATAACTATAAAATACTTTTCATCTTATACCATGCAAGCAAAAAAAAAATAAAATAAAATATTTAAAGGGACAAGAGAGAAAACATACTCATGTAGAAATTGATGTGGGGTTGAATTTTTTTCTACAAAGTAAAAAAGAGTTAAGAGATTTTCTCAGGCAAATGACAGTTGAAGGAATGTGTCATTAATACATTTAACCTTGCAAGATGTTCATTAGAAAAAAGGAGAATGTCAAAGATCAGAAACACGATCTCAAAGCTTGAATACGTGGGCACAGGGGAAAAGTTCCTGAACAGAACACCAATGGCTTATGCTCTAAGATCAAGAATTGACAAACTGGACCTCATAAAATTGCAAAGCAATTGTAAGGCAAAGGACGCCATTAATAGGACAAAATGGCAACCAACAGATTGGGAAAAGATTTTTACCAATCCTACATCCTATAGAGGGCTAATATCCAATATATACAAAGAACTCAGCAAATTAGACTCCAGACAACCAAATAACCCTATTTAAAAATGGGATACAGAACTAAACAAAGAATTCTCAACTGAGGAAACTCGAATGGCCAAGAAGGTCCTAAAGAAATGTTCAACATCCTTAGTCATCAGAGAAATGCAAATCAAAACAACCCTGAGATACCACCTCACACCAGTCAGAATGGCTAAGATCAAAAACTCAGGTGATAGAAGATGCTGGCGAGGATGTGGAGAAAGAGGAACACCCCTCCATTGTTGGTGGGATTGCAAGCTGGTACAACCACTCTGGAAATCAGGCTGTCCGTTCCTCAGAAAATTGGACATAGCATTACCTGAGGACCCAGCTATACCACTCCTGGGCATATACCCAGAAGATGCTCCAACATATAACAAGGACATATGCTCCACTATGTTCATAGCAGCCTTATTTATAATAGCCGGAAGCTGGAAAGAACCCAGATGTCCTTCAACAGAGGAATGGATACAGAAAATGTGGTACATTTACACAATGGAATATTACTCAGCTATTAAAACAATGAATCTAGAAATTTTTAGGCAAATGGAGGGAACTAGAATATATCATCCTGAGTGAGGTAACCCAATCCCAAAAGAACACACATGGTATGCACTCACTGATAATTGGATATTAGCCCAAAAAGCTTGCAATATCCAAGATACAACTCACAAACCACATGAAGCTCATGAACAAGGAAGACAAAAGTGTGGGTGCTTTGGCCCTTCTTAGAAGGGGTAACAAAATACTCAAGGGAGCAAATATGGAGACATAGTGTGGGACAGAAACTGAAGAAGAGGTCGTCCGGAGACCATTCCACCTGGGTATCCATCCCATGTGCAGTCACCAAATTTAGACACTGATGTGGATGTCAGGAAGTGCATGTTGACAGGAGCCTGATATAGCTGTCCCCTTAGAGGTCTTCCAGTGCCTGATGTGTACATAGGCAGATGCTCACAGCTAACCATTGAACTGATGATCATGGGGTTCTCAATGGAGGAGTTAGAGAGAAGACTGAAGGAGGTGAAAGGGTTTGCGGCCCCATGAGGAAAACAACAATACCAACCAACCAGAGATCCCAGGGTCAAAATCACCAGCCTGGAAGCACACAGGGAGGGACCCATGGCTCCAGCTGTATATGTAGGGGAGGGTGGCCTTGTTGGACATATGTGGGAGAGGAGATCCTTGGTCCCCTGAAGGCTCGATGCCCCAGTGTGGGGGAATTCAAGGGCAGGAAGGTGGAAGGGGGTTGGTGGGTGGGGGCACATCCTCACAGAAGCAGAAGGAGGGGGAATGGGATAGGGGGTTCCTGGGTGGGTGGGTGGGGAAATGTGGTAAGGGAATAACACCTAAAATGTACATAAAATATCCAATAAAAGAAAAAAGAAAAAATGAGAATGTCAAAGATCAGAAACATGGACTAAAATAAAAAAGGAAAATAATAGAGAAGAATAAATGAATGCAAAATATTGTTTTCAAAATTTTTTGACTCTTAAATTTTGTAAAAATAACTCTTTTAAAGTAACAATAATAAGAATTTGTTAGGTTACTATAGTATACGGAAAAGTGAAGTGACTAAAAGAAATGTCTTAGAGGATGGAAGGAATTAAAAGTACTCCTATATTTTCCACTATACATCCAAAACAGTTTGGTGGTATTTTAAGGGCAAGGAAAGACACAGTACAGGAAACTCATCCTCAATAAGAGAGAATAGTAAAACTAAAAAGAAAGTCTTGGATCCTCCCAGTTGGTGCATTGTCTTTGTCACTCAGATTACTAAAAATTGACTATAGGTATTGAATATGATAATGATTCTTTTAGTCCGAACAGTGATCAGACAGGAATCTGGGTACCTTGGATCTCCATACCCGTTATCCAATAAAGTTTTACCCAAAAAGAGTACAAATATTAGTTTTCCTTGTATCATCATGATGTAGAAAAGCTTGCGAAACAGTTAAGAGTGAGGTCTGAGCTGAAGTGAATTGGTGAATTGTTCAAACCAAGGTCAAAGTCATCACTAGCAATTAGTACAGGTCTCTTCTAAAGTACTTGCACCTGAATCAAAGGATGAAACATGAATAATATAGAACTGAAGCAAAATAAAGAAGGATACCATGGAAACTAAGCAAAGACAACAAAGAAAAGAAGTTGGTAGGCCACAGTTATAAAGGTTTAGTAGATAAACACTGCCTTTGTGAACTTATAGTGGAACTGACCTGAGGATGTGCTCTGTGTCCTGCATCAGTACCCAAATCCAGAGAATTAGCCTTTCCAAATCTATTGCCTCCTGGAAAAACAAGAATAGAAATAAACTTTTACCAGAGAAAAGATTAAATACAGAAACTACAATCAGGAACTGCTGTGTTAGGCAGATAGGGATGAGTGCTGTAGGAGGAGAGTTGTAAAACCTGAGACAGTCTGAAGACATTAAAGATTTCAAAGCCAGTAGTCAGGGAGGTTGGAAGGGCACCAAAGAAACTTTGGCTGATTTTACATTTTGGCAGCATTTCTAACAAATGTTGGCCAGAAATCTTTCCCACTGAACCGTCCCCTTTAGAGAATACTAGTAAGAATTTTGCCAAAGCAATATCATTAGGTTTTTCAAATATACTTTGTATTTAGTTGACAAAAAAGAAAATTATGTTATAACACGTAGTGGTTTAAAAGCATACCATGCTAATTGTCATGTATTTTTCTCATGATGTGAGGCCCTGAAAGTCAGAATCTGTTTTTGAGATTTTGTATTTGCAGTCTAGTATCTAATTGCAGCATGGATAGTGGATAGATAGGTAGAGAGGTAAGTAGGTAGATAAATAAACAGGACATTTTTTATCCTTTAATGTCTGCTTTTGAAATGTTTAAAAGTGTTGGAAATTATTAGGGCTTGAAATGAAACCCTAAGAAAATAGAGAACAATTTTGTCCCAGACCTTAGCAGGCCCTTCCTGCTTCCTCACTAATCACAAATACCAACTCTTTTTTTTTTTTTTTTTTTTTTTTTTTTGGTTTTTTGAGACAGGGTTTCTCTGTGTCCTGGCTGTCCTGGCACTCACTCTGTAGACCAGGCTGGCCTCGAACTCAGAAATCCGCCTGCCTCTGCCTCCCAAGTGCTGGGATTAAAGGCGTGCGCCACCACCTCCCGGCAAATACCAACTCTTAAAGTATCTTCACCACCCCTCCCAGACACTGGGGGAAACAATAACCTTCCTTTATAAGAAAACTGGTTCCTTGCCTTGGAGATCAGAATGACTCAGGGACAGAGTGATTAGCAAAAAAAAAAAAAAAATTATCACTCAAGAAAAAATTGGTAATTTATTCTAAACTTTCCCATTTCCCAACCTGGCTTTATATCTCTAAGATGATCAAAAAATCTAAAATAAAATATCATAACTCAACAGATTATCTTAGAACTTATTAAGGTTTAAGAATGGGTGTTACAAAGGATGAATTGAATAGATACAGGTAAAACAGCACACAGTATAGGTGTTCTACATAAAAGGAAAATGTTGCCATGAGCTCACAGCTAAGGACAATGAAAGATTATAGACAACAGCAATTGCTGCATCAGTCTTCTGGAAGTGTTCTACTTTTGGGTTTACCTTGTATGAATATGGTCAAATACCATTGCCAACAATCTTAGGGTTTTATTGCTGTAGTAAAACACCATGACCAAAAGCAGTTTGAGGAGGAATGGTTTTATTTTATCTTACAGCTTGTGGTCCATCATTCAAGGGAGTCAAAGCAAGAACTCAAAGCAGAAATCTGAAGGCAAGAACTGATAGAAAGGCCTTGAAGAAATCATGTTTACTGGATTGCTCTCTCTGGCTTACACAGCCTGCTTTCATATAGAATCCAAAACAATCATACCAGTGTTGACACTGACCACAGTGAGCTGGGCCTTCCCACAGTAATCACCTATTAAGAAAATGTACAACAGGCTTTTCCAAGGTCTGTTTTGGTGGGAGCATTTCCTCATTTAAAGTTTCTTTTTCCAAACTGACTCAAGCTTGTATCAAGTTGACATAAAACCAGCCAGCACAATTGAACTCTTGTCAACTCAACACACAAACACATCACTGTTAAATCATAAACTTTCTTTTCATATTGTTCCCAGGATTCATATTAATTTCAGTTATCACAATATAAAACATACTTCAAACTTTAAAATTCCCACAATCTTTAAAAACTCAAATGCTTTAAAGGTTCTGTCCAAATATCTAAAGTCTCTAAAATATCCAGTCTCTAAAATTCCAAAGTCTCTTTAAAAGTTCACAGTCTGCTAGCTATGGACCCCTGTAAAATTAAAAGAAAAAAAAAACAAGTTAAATACTACCTTACTTCAAGAGGGAATAAATAAGGGCACAGTAACAGTCAAAGCAAAGCAAAACCGAAGTCAGCAGTGTAAAGCTCAGATTTCTGGGACTCATAATCATCTAAGCTCAAAAGGGCTTCCCACAACATACACAGCTTGTCTGTTACGCTTAAGCCTGCTCCACTCCACAGCAACTGCTATGGAGTTATCTTATGGTACCTGGATCTCCAAAATGCTGATATCTTTGCTGCACCTGAGCTATATTTTCACAAATAGCCTTTCCTAGGCTCTCTTCAGGGACTCTACCCCTGACACATGGTACCAAACCTCAATTTGTCCATGACCCCTTCAATTCTGGGCCTTCTAGTACAACTGAAGTTATACTTTCACCAATGGCTTCTCCAAGTCTCTCTTTGGGGACTGCAGCCCTGTCATACATTGTTGATAAAGCCTCAGCTTCTTTCTATGACTAGTTCATGCCATTTTAGAGACTCACAAACCACTAAGTTTGGCTGAGAACTCCATGTTTAGTTTCATGCCTCAATTTTAATCAATTTGTTTTCTTGTTGTTGTTTGTATATTCTAAACACCAACCTAAAATCAGATCTATAGCTGGTAAACTTTTTCCCATTCTGAAGTTTTACTCTTCACTTGTATCTTTTGCTGTACAGAAGCTTCTTAGTTTCATGAGGTTCTATTTGGCTATTGTTTTTTTTTTGGTTTTGGTTTGTTTTTTGTTGGTGGTGATAGTGTGTGTGTGTGGTTTTTTTGTAGTTTGATTGTTTGTTTGAGACTGAATTTCTCTGTGTAGCAGCTCTGGCTGTCCTGGAACTCCCTCTGTAGACCAAGCTGGTGTCAAACTCACAAAGATCTGCCTACTTCTGCCTCCCGAGTGCTGGGATTAAAGGCATGTACCACTATTGCCTGGCTTGGCTATTGTTTTTAATGCCTGAACTACAGGGATCCTGTTCAGAAAGTCCTTTCCTGAGCTTATAAATTGAAGCATATTCCTTACATTCTCCTCCAACAGTTTCAGGGTATCAGGTCTTATACTGAAGTCTTTGATTCATTTGGTGTTGAGTTTTGTTCAGGATGAGATAAAACGATTTCGTTTCATTCCTCTGTGTATTCAGCCCCATTTGCTGAAGATGTTGTCATTTCCTTAGTGTATATGTTTTTGACTCCTTGTTAAAAAAAATATGACTGTAAGAGTATGGGCTTATATGTAGGCCCCCAATTCTATTACATTGATCAATGTAACTCCTTTTATTCTAGAATAAATTTTACTATATATAATTTTACTATTTATTTTACTATTTATAATTTTTTATTTACTATATCTCTGTAATATAACTTGCATTTAGAGATAGTGAGATCTCTAACGCTATTTTTATTTTTAGGGTTTTGTTGTTGTTGTTGTTTTCCTGGGTCATTTGCATTTCCATTTAAATTTTCAAAAATTTTAAAAAATTTTGTGAAGAATTGCATTGGAATTTTGATGAAAATTGCATCAACTGTATAGGTTGCTCTTTGTAGATTCACTATTTTTACAATCTTAATCTTATTGACCTGTAAGTATGGAGGTCTTTCCTTTACAATTTCTGGTACCCTCTTCAATTTTTTTCAGTGTCTTAAAGTTTTCCTTGCACAAATATTTTACTTCCTTTGTCAGATTTATTCTAAGATATTTTGAGACTGTTGTGCATGGGATTGTTCCCATGAATTCTCTCTTGGTATATTTATTATGAACATTGGGAATAGGTACTAATTTTTGTGTGTTAATTTTATATCCTGATACATTTCTGAATGAATTTATCAGCTATGAACATTTTCTGGTGGAATCCTTAGGATCTTTATATATAAAATCATATCATCTAAAAATAAGGATACTTTGTCATTCGTCTTTTCCTTTATCTCCTCTTGTCATACTTTTATAGCTAAAATTTCAAGCACTTTGAACAAGAGTAGAAAATGTGGACATCATTTTCTTGTTCATTATTTTAGTGTAAATGATTTAAACCTTTATTTAGCATATTGTTGGCTAGTTGTAGATCACCTTTATTATTTTGTGATATGTCCCCTTATATTGATAGATTCTCTAGGACATTTATCCTGAAGAATGCTGGATTTTGTCAAAGGCCTTTATGCATTTAATAATCATGTGATTTCCATCCTTGAATCTATGTTGTAGAGTGCAATTATTGTTTTTGTATGTTGAACCATCCCTGCACCTCTGAGTTGAAGCTGGTGTGACAGTTGTAGATAATTTTTATTGTGTTCTAAAATTCGGTGTGCAAGTGCTTGAAATTTTTTGTTTCAATGTTCACCAAGGAGGTTGGCCAATATTTTTCAATTGTTTTGGTATCAAGAATAATACTGGTTTTGTAAAAAACAAACAAACAAACAAACAAACAAACAAACAAAACAAAAAACAAAAAAAAAAAACAAAAAAACCTGTCTTCCAAATAAATTGTTTTAAAAATGAACAAAACATGAGAGATCTCTGGGAAACATGAGAAGACAAAACCTTGAATTATTAGTATAGAAAAGGAATATCTTTTTTTTCCTTTTTTTATTAGATATTTTATTTACACTTCAGATGGCATCCCCTATCCCCATTCCCTCCCCCACCCCCCTTAGGAAACCGAAAAGGAATATCTTAACAAGGCATAATCGATGCTTTAATGAAAGAGTAAAAAAATGTTTCCCAAACCCAGAGAAATAGATTGGCATCTATCCTATAAAATACTAAAACAAAGAACAAAGAGCAAAGAAGGTATATTGAAAGACCTTTCTGCCTTTAAAAGTTGAATAATGTATACAGGATATTATATATGATAAACTAACTATTGAAATTTAATGGAAAAATGAGACCTTTCAATGATGAAAATAGGTTAAATTCACTCACCACCAAAACAGCTCTACAGAGGATACTGGAAAGAATACTTCAGCCTGAAGAAGAGGATAAACACGTACAAGAGGTCATCAGGAATAAATAAATAATTTCAGAATAGTGATCAAGTCTAAGAAACACCATAAAACAAAATGACAGAAAATAATTTGCATCATTCAATAATACCTCTTAATAGTAATAGTCTCAATTCCCCCAATCAAAAGACACAGGACTAGAAGATTGGATTAGAAAACAAGATCTATCTTCTTGCTGCCTCCAAGAAACACACTTCACTATCAATAATAGATACTTTCTTTTGATAAGAGGATGAAAAATGGCATTCCAAACAAATGCAGTGAAGAAACAATCATCCAAAGCTATTCCAATATATAAAAAAAAATAGGCTACATGTCAAATAAAGTCAGAAGAGTCATTTTATATGGGAACAATTCATCCAAAGAGATTACGATCATAAGCATATATGCACAGAACTCTGGTGTACATAATTTCATAAAAGAAATACTACTCTCTTGATTTTGGTTTTATTGCTGTGAGCAGACACAGTGACCATGGCAACTCTTATAAGGACAGCATTTAATTGGGACTGGCTTACAGAACCAGAGATTCAGTCCATAATCATCATGGCAGGAAGCACAACAGCATTCAGGAAGACTGGGGGAGCTGAAAGTTCCACATCTTCATCCAAAGAAAGCTAGGAGCAGACTGTCCTCAGGCAACTAAGAGGGGAGTCTCAAAACCCAACCCCACAGTGACACACTTCCTCCAACAAGGTCACATTTCTTAATAGTGCCACTCTGTAGCGTGTAATTATTAAAAAAACAATCCACACTAATGTTGGCTAGGCATCAGCTGTCTCTGTCTGTTCCCGGCTGTGTACATAGCCAGAGACCCAGACTACGTGTTTCCCCTAGCCAATGCCTCTCCCACCAATGGTGGCTCTGCCTCTCCAGAGCTCTGAGATCGCTGCTGCCAAACTGCTCCTAAACTTCCCTGGCTACCTGGGGGCGCACTCTCACCAACCTGTGCTCAGCTACGGTTGTTTCCCCTGGAGCTCAGTCCTTGACCAATCTTCTCGTCCCAAAGCCTGGCCAAACTTCACCTCAGCTAATGTTCTTTCCCTCTGGCCCACCTAAGTTGCTGCAAATGTAAAACACCAGACCGTCTTAGTTTAAGAAGCAATAAATGACACAACCTCTGGGAGCTGACTCTATCATCCTAAACCATCAACTAGTCTATGTTAGAAATCTTCCAGTGGCGGTGGCGCCACTAGATCTAACAGTCCCCAGTCTACATTGTGCTTCTTTTCGCTCCTGCCTTGCAATCCAAAAAGAACCATTCCTTCCTCCTGCGTTCCCTCTTTTTCTCTTGGACCGGAAGATCCACCTCCTCCTCACCAAGCGATTGGCTTCTTGTCGTCCTTATTATTCAATCAATTAATTAGGCCAAGCATATTAGAACCACCCCAACTACCATATTAAAAACCATAGATTAATCCCAATATAGTAATTGTGGGTGACTTAAATACACCAGTAGATAGTTCATGTGAACAAAAATCAGACAGAAAATATTGATGTTAAATGATATCACAAAACAAATGGACCTAATAGGCATCTATATAACATTACACCCAAACATTATATTCATTCTTCTCAGGAGCTCATGAAATTTTATTTTAAAAAAATCTAGCACATATTGGGACACAAGGTAAGTCTCAACAAATATATCAAACTTGAAACAACAACCTGCATTTTAAAAGGCCACCATATATCAACAGCAATAGGAACTATAGAAAGAACACAAACATGGAGATACAGTGCTGGATGATAATTGAGTAAAAGGAGATATCAGAAAGTTTTAAAATTCTAAGAAGAAAGGCTATAACATTAAACACCTTTATAAAAAAAAACTGAAAGGCCACAAATCAATAATTTAAAGATGTACCTGAAGGACTTGGAAAAGAAAAACAAAACCAAGAGTATGTTCTTTGAAATAGTTAACAAGATTGACACATTTTTAATCAAATTGACCAAAAGAAAGAGAAGATTAAAATTAATAAAATTAAAAATGAAAGGGAGACATGACAACAGATACAGAAAAAACTTAACAACTCATAAAACCATGTTTTGATTATTTTTTATGTTCTATTAAACTGGAAAATCCAAAAGAAATAGATTAATTTAGAGATGCACATGACCTACCAAAGTTAGACCAAGATGGAGTAAATAATTTAAACAGACCCATAACAAACAATGAGATAAAAGCAATAACTAAAATTTGAATAACTAAAAATAAATGGCCAGGATCATATGAATTCAGCATAGAATTCTACCATACCTTCAAAGAAAAGTTAACATCAGTTCTTCTTTCTCAGTTCTCAGTTCTTAGCATCAGAAAGTTCATGATGAGACACTGGCACATTCAGTCTGGAGAGGGCTACCTTTTGCTTCAGAGTTAGACCTTCTTACTATTTTCCATGGGAGAAATATTCTAGCTAGTCTTTTGTCAACTTGGTACAAGCTAGAGTCATCAGAGAGGAGAGAGCCTCAATTGAGAGGATGCCTCTACTATGATTAGGCTTTACATAAACCTGTAGAGCATGTTCTTAATTAGTTATTGATGTGGGAGGGCCCAGTCCATTGTGGTAGGGATGCCCTTGGCCTGATGATCCTAAGTTCTATAAAAAAGCAGACTGAGCAAGCCATTGGGAGCAAGCCAGTAAGCAGCATCTCTCCATGGCTTCTGCATCAGCTCTTGCCTCCAGGTTCCTCCCCTACTTGAGTGTTCATGTCTTGACTTTCTTTGATGATGAATAGTGATGTGGGAGTGTAAGCCTAATAACACCTTTCCTCCCCAAGTTGTTTTGGTCAAAGTGTTTTATCACAGCAATAGTAACCCTGACTAAGACAAGAAGTGCCAAAGGGGATCTGTCTTATGCCATCTAGCCATTTGCTAAGATTGTTATCCAATCCAAAGGGGATCTATACTCATGAATTAATTATACCCTAAAAGATTCAATTTTATTGTAATCACATTGGAACTAAAATTTCAATATATTTAGAAGAACAGGTATTTTTATGGTATTATACTTATTTTCATTTTCTTATGTTTCCCTAGACAATTTCATTTTATTTTCATTTAATATATACATTCATGATATTATGGGAATATACAAAATTTAGGAACCACAAATGAGAAAAACTGTTTTTCTAAGATTCTCTTAATACACTTACTATAATTGCCTCCCCCAGTTGCATTTATTTTTCTACAAATATCATAACTTCATTCTTTATGGCTGAAAATCCCATTGTCTCTATTCATCACATTTCTTTTTTCTTTATTTTGTTATTTAAAATGATTCTTAAATTTAAATATATTTTGATCATATTCTTTCCCTTCCCCAAGACCCTCTAGATTCTCTCCTACTCCCTACCCATCCTACTTTTAAGTTCTTCCTCAAAAAACAAATAAAAACCTGTTGGGGGTTGGTCTGATGATGCCCCACCCCAAGACACCAGACTGTTGGAGCAGAAATAACCCAGAAAGCTTCAAACAGCAGGTATTTGGGGTACACAGTTGGTGAAGTAGCCAGTCTACCCATTAGAAAAGTAGACTAGGGGTAACCCCCCAGTAATTTCCAAAACCAAATAAATAAACTGTTGCCTGAGTCTCATTCATTTGTAAGCTAGAGGAGGATATTCAAAAATCAGTTATTTTACAGAAGCCCAAAACAACAAAGCCAAGAAAAAAACAAACACCAAACTATAAACAAATAAAAGCATACATAAAAACTGTCAAGTCTACTGTCAACTACTTCTTAACATGAGACCTGTCAT
Source organism: Arvicanthis niloticus (assembly GCF_011762505.2). Classification (NCBI taxonomy): domain Eukaryota; kingdom Metazoa; phylum Chordata; class Mammalia; order Rodentia; family Muridae; genus Arvicanthis; species Arvicanthis niloticus. The sequence goes on from NC_047679.1 coordinate 130,158,019, forward strand.
GAAGTGGTTGATATACTCAATGTCACTCCATTGTAGATAATCGATTTTTTCTCTCTCAACAGGTATAAATTGTATATATATATATATATATATATATATATATATATATATATAAAATAAATATATAAATAAGTTCAGTTGTCAACCTTTACCCTAGTAGCTAGGTTTTTATTCACTCACTTGGTCATTCACATTCATTCATTTTTTAAAATGTAATAAAATAAAATACAGTAAGATAAAACAAAAACTATCTCATTAGAGTTTGACAAGACATACCAAAAGAAGAGCCCAGGAGAAGGCAAAAGAATCAGAGACCCATTTGTTTGCACACTCAAGAATCTCATAAAAACACTAAACTGGAAGCCATAATATATACACAGGATCTGGTGTGGGTCTGTGCTGGCTCTGTGCTTACTGTGTCAATCTCTGTGAACTCATATGAGCTTTGATTACATTGATTTAGAGGGCGGTGTTTTCTTGGTGTTTCCCCTGTGGCTGCTATTCTTTTTACCTCCTCTTTTATAGTGTTCCCTGAGAACTGAGGAGAAGGATTGCTTATTTTCTTGCTGTTCAATATTGTTCAGTTTTTTCTGTACTCTAGTTATTAATCCCCTGTCAGATGTATAGATGGCAAAAAAAATTTCTATCCTGTAAACTGTCTTTTTTTACTTACCTATTTCCTTTGCTCTACAGAAACTTTTTTTTTACATTTTCATAAGGCCCTATTCATTAAGTGTTATTATTTCCTGAATTACTAGAGTCTTATTCAGAAAGCCTTTTTCTATGCCTATGTCTTGAGGTGTTTTCCCACATTTCTAAAATTTTTAAAATTTTCCGTCTTATATTAATGTCTTAGATCTATTTGGAGCTGATGGTTTTTGAAATATGAGATATAAATGTCTAATTTCTTTCTTGTACATCAAAATATCCAATTTTATAGCATCATTTGTTAAAGAAGCATTTTTCCAATGAAAATTTTGGTATCTTTATCAAAAAATCAGGTGGATGTAGCTTAGTGGATCTTCTATTCTATTTGACATTCATGTCTTCTTTTCAAGTATCATACTAGTTTGTTATTTTGGATTTGTAATATAACTTGAGATCAAGTATAGTGATATCACTGGTATTTTCATTTTTGCTCAGGATTTCTCTGGCTATCTGTGGTATTTTGCATTTCGAAGTGAAATTTAATATCTTTTTCTATTTTCATGAAGAATGAGACTAAACTTTTTGATGGGGGTTGCACTGAATCTATAGATTGCTTTTGGTAAGATTTTCATTTTTCCTATTTTCTAATCTATGAACACGGGAATTCTATCTTGTAGTGTACTTCAATTTCTTCCTTCGGTGTTTTAAATTTTGATTGTAGATGTATTTTGATTCTTTAGTTAGATTTATTTCAAAGGGGTTTTTTGTTTGTTTGTTTGTTTGTTTTTAGGTAATTGTGAATGGGGTTGTTTTTCTGATTTCTTTTTCATTTTGTTTGTCATTGGTATGAGGGAAGAACATTGTTTTATGTGTTTATTTTGTAGCCTTCCACTTTGCTGACAGTGTTTATCAGCCCTAAGAGTTTTCTGATGGACTTTTTAGGATCTCTTATGCATAGAATCACATCACACAAAACTAAGGATTCTTTGACTTTTTATTTCCCTATCTATATTCTTTTTACTTGCTTCTCTTGTTGCCCTACTACTAATACTATGTTAAATGAGTAGAGATTGTGCAACATATATTGTTCCTGTTTTTAATAAAAATGTTTTTCCCCATTTAGGGCAATGCTGGTCATAGCTTTGTTATATTTTATTTAGGTGTGTTCCTTCTTTTGCTAATTTTGCAATTTTTTCCTATAAAGGATGTTAGATTTTGTTAAATGCATTTTCTGCACATGTTGGAATGTGAAGTGTGATTTCAGTCCTTGACTGCATTTATGTGATGTATTCCATTTATTGATTTACAGGTGTTGAAACATCCCCATATCTCTATAGTGAAAAAAAAACTTGGTCATGGTGAATGGTCTTTTTAAAATAACAAATATGGCTCCTGTGTGGACACCGGATCCTGAGACATCCTAGGGGGACCACTGAACCCAGAGTGGCAGGTAAGAACACTCACATACTGCCCTATACCTGCACCAGACCCATAACTGGGTGGAGGCAGTGCTCAGGTTTCAGTAGACATACAAACCCCGCCCCTGCGGAATACCACTCCCCTTCTGCCCCTTGCCTGGGCCTGCTGCCTGGAGCAGACACGCCTGGTCTGCTCCTGTGTGGACACTGGACCCCAAAACATCCTAAAGGGATCACTGAACCCAGAGCAGCAGGATCCCAAAACATCCTAGAGGAGACACTGCACTCAGAGAAGTGGACACCTAGCTGGTCTGCTACCATGGAGACATCATATCCTGAAACATCCTAGAAGAGCCACTGTACTCAGAGCAACTGGAGCTCAGGATTAAAAGATCACAGAGACATCTGGACCCTGAGGAGTTCAGACATAAGCAAGATAACTGGAAATGCAGGCTGTAGTCAGAGACAGCGAGTACAGGCAGCACTAGAGTTAACCAGATGGCGAAAGGCAAGCACAAGAACATAAGCAAAAATCCAAAGTTACATGGCATCATCAGAACCCAGTTCTCCCATCATAGCAAGCCCTGAACACCGCATCACACCAGAAAAGAAGGATTCAGAATTAAAATCACTTCTCATGACGAATATAGAGAACTATAAGAAGGACATAAATAACACTCTCAAAGAATTTAAGGAGAACACAGGTAGACAGGTAGAAGCCCTTAAAGAGGAAACACAAAAATCCCTTAAAGAATTGCAAGAAAACACAACCAAACAGGTGAAGGAATTAAACAAACCATCAAGGATCTAAAAATGGAAGTAGAAACAATAAAGAAATCACAAAAAGAGACTACCCTGGAGATAGAAAACCTAAGAAAAAGATCAAAAGTCAGAGACGCAAGCATCACCAACAGAATGCAAGAGATAGAAGAAAGAATCTCACGTGCAGAAGATACCATAGAAAACACTGACATGACTGTCAAAGAAAATGCAAAATACAAAAAGCTAGTAACCCCAAAACATCCAGGAAATCCAGGACACAATGAGAAGGCCAAACCTAAGGATAATAGGTATAGATGAGGGTGAAGACTCCCAAATTAAAGGGCCAGTAAATATCTTCAACAAAATTATAGAGGAAAACTTTCCTAACCTACAGAAAGAGATGTCCATAAATATACAAGAAGCCTACAGAACTCCAAATAGCCTAGACCAGAAAAGAAATGCCACCCACCACATAATAATCAAAACATCAAATGTACAAAACAAAGAAAAAATACTAAAAGCAGTAAGGGGAAAAGGTAAACTAACATATAAAGGCAGACCTATAAGAATTACACCAGACTTCTCAGAGACTATAAAAGCCAGAAGATCCTGGATTGATATCATACAGACCCTAAGAGAATATAAATGCCAGCCCAGACTACTATACCCAGCAAAACTCTCTATCACTATTGATGGAGAAACCAAGATATTCCATGACAAAACCAAATTTACACAATATTTTCCCACAAATCCAGCACTTCAAAGGATAATTGGTGGAAAGCTCCAACACAAGGAGGTAAACTACAACCTAGAAAAAGCAAGAAAGTAATTTTGCAACAAACCCAAAAAATATAACTACACAAACCTAATTCCACCTCCAATAACAAAAATAACAGGAAGCAACAATCATTTTTCCTTAATATCTCTTAGTATCAATGGACTCAACTCTCCAATAAAAAGACATAGACTATCAGACTGGATACATAAACAAGACCCAGAATTTTGCTGAATACAGGAAATGCACCTCTGTGAAAAAGACAGACAGTACCTCAGAGTAAAAGGACGGGAAACAATATTCCAAGCAAATGGTTCCAAGAAACAAGCTGGAGTAGCAATTCTAATATCAAATAAAATCGATTTTCAACCAAAAGTAATCAGAAAAGATAAGGAAGGACACTTCATATTCATCAAAGGAAAAATGTACCAAGATGAACTCTCAATTCTGAACATATATGCCCCAAATGCAAGAGCACCCACATACATAAAAGAAACTTTACTAAAGCTCAAAGCACACATTGTGCCTCACACAATAATAGTGGGAGATTTCAACACCCCACTCTCAGAAATGGACAGATCATGAAAACAAAAACTAAACAGAGACACAATGAAACTAACAAAAGTTATGAACCAATTGGACTTAACTGACATCTATAGAACATTTCATCCTAAAACAAAAGAATATAACTTTTTCTCAGCACCTCATGATACCTTCTCCAAAATGGACCATATAATTGGTCACAAAACAGGCCACAACAGATACAAAAAGATTAAAATAATTCCTTGTACTCTATGAGACCACCATGGACTAAGGCTGGTCTTTAATAATGACAAAAACAATGGAAAGCCCACATACACGTGGAAACTGAACAATGCTCTACTCAATGATGACTTGGTCAAGGAAGAAATAAAGAAAAAATTAAAGACTTTTTAGAATTCAATGAAAATGAGGACACATCATATCAAAATTTGTGGAAATTCATGAAAGCAGTACTAAGAGGAAAACTCATAGCTCTAAGTGCCTACAAAAAGAAACTGGAAAGAGCACACACTAACAACTTGACAGCACACCTGAAAGCATTAGAACAAAAAGAAGCAAATATACCCAAGAGGAGTAGACAGAAGGAAATAATCAAACTCAGGGCTGAAATCAACCAAGTAGAAACAGAAAGAACTATACAAGATATCAACAAAACCAGGAGCTGGTTCTTTGAGAAAATCAACAAGATAGATAAACCCTTAGCCAGACTAACCAAAGGGCACAGAGACAGTATTCAAACTAATAAAATCAGAACTGAAAAGGGAGACATAACAACAAAAACAGGCAATTAAAAAATCATCAGATCCTACTACAAAGTCCTATACTCAACAAAATTGGAAAATCTGGCTGACATGGACAATTTCCTAGACAGATACCAAGTATAAAAATTAAAGCAGGAGCAAATAAACCATGTAAACAGTCCCATAACCCCTAAAGAAATAGAAGCAGTCATTAAAAGTCTCCCCAACAATAAAAGTCCAGGACCAGATGATTTTAGTGCAGAAAATTCTATCAGACCTTCAAGGAAGACCTAGTACCCATTCTCTTCAAACAATTCCACAGAATAGAAACAAAAAGAACAATACCTAATTCTTTCTATTAAGCTACAATTACACTCATACCTAAACCTCACAAATACACAACAAAGAAAGGGAACTACAGACCAATCTCTCTTATGAATATTGATGCAAAAATACTCAATAAAATTCTCACAAACCGAATCCAACAACACATCAAAGCAATCATCCATCATGATCAAGTAGGCTTTATCCCAGGAATGCAGGGATGGTTCAATATTTGGAAATCCATCAATGTAATCCATTACATAAATAAACTCAAAGAAGAAAACCACATGATCATCTCACTAGATGATGAGAAAGCATTTGACAAAATTCAACATCCCTTCATGGTAAAAGTCTTGGAAAGATCAGGAATTCAAGGCCTATACCTAAACATAGTAAAAGCAATATACAGCAAGCCAGTAGCCAACATCAAGATAAATGGAGAGAAACTTGAAGCAATCCCACTAAGATCAGGGACTAGACAAGGCTGCCCACTCTCACCCTACCTATTCAATATAGTACTGGAAGTCCTAGCTGGAGCAATTAGACAACAACAGGAAGTCAAAGGGATACAAATAGGAAAGGAAGAAGTCAAAATTTCACTATTTGCAGATGATATGATAGTATACTTAAGTGACCCTAAAACTTCCACCAGAGAATTCCTAAACCTGATAAACAACTACTGAAAAGTGGCTGGATATAAAATCAACTCAAACAAATCAGTAGCCTTCCTCTATTCAAAGGACAAACGGGCTGAAGAAGAAATTAGGGAAATGACACCCTTCACAATAGTCACAAATAATATAAAATGCCTTGGAGTGAATCTAACCAAGCAAGTGAAATATCTGTATGACAAGAACTTCAAGTCTCTGAAGAAAGAAATTGAAGAAGATCTCAGAAGATGGAAAGATCTCCCATGCTCCTGGATTGGCAGGATTAACTTAGTAAAAATGGCCATCTTGTCAAAAGCAATCTACAGATTCAATGCAATCCCCATCAAAATTCCAAATCAACTCTCCATAGAGATAGAAAGAGCTATTTGCAAATTCATTTGGAATAACAAAAAACTCAGGATAGTGAGAACTATTCTCAACAGTAAAAGAACTTCTGGGAACAGTAAAAGATTCTGGGGGAATCACTGTCCCTGACCTCAAACTGTACTACAGAGCAATAGTGATAAAAACTGCATGGTATTGGTAAAGAGACAGGCAGGAAGATGAATGGAATAGAATTGAAGATCCAGAAATGAACTCACACACCTATGATTACTTGATCTTTGACAAAGGAGCTAAAACCATCCAGTGGGAAAAAAGACAGCATTTTCAACAAATGGTGCTGGTTCAACTGGAGGTCAGCATGTAGAAGGATGCATATCAATCCATTCTTATCTCCTTGTACAAAGGTCAAGTCTAAGTGGATCAAGGACCTCCACATAAAACCAGATACACTGAAACTAATAGAAGAGAAGGTGGGGAAGACCCTCGAATACTTAGGCACAGGGGGAAAGTTCCTGAACAGAACACCAATGGCTTATGCTCTAAGATCAAGAATTGACAACTGGGACCTCATCAGATTGCAAAGTTTCTGTAAGGCAAAGGACATTGTCAATAAAACAAAATGGCAACCAACAGATTGGGAAAAGATCTTTACCAATATCCAATAGATGGCTAATATCCAAGATATACAAAGAACTCAAGAAATTATACTCCAGACAACCAAATAAACCTATTAAAAATGGGGTACAGAGCTAAACAAAGAATTCTCAATGGAGGAAACTCAAATGGCCAAGAAGTACCTTAATAAATGCTCCACATCCTTAGTCATCAGGGAAATGAAAATCAAAGCAACCCTGAGATTACACCTCACACCAATCAGAATGGCTAAGATCAAAAACTCAGGTGATAGTAGATGCTGGTGAGGATGTGGAGAAAGAGGAACACTCCTCCATTGTGGATGGGATTGCAAGCTGGTACAACCACTCTGGAAATCAATCTGGCAGTTCTTCAGAAAATTGGACATAGCACTATCTGAGGACCCAGCTATACCACTCCTGGGCATATACCCAGAAGATGCTCCAACATATAACAAGGACATATGCTCCACTATGTTCATAGCAGCCTTATTTATAATAGCCAGAAACTGGAAAGAACCCAGATGTCCTTCAACAGAGGAATGGATACAAAAAAAATGTGGTACATTTACACAATGGAATATTACTCAGCTATTAAAAATACTGAATTTGAGAAATTCTTAGGTAAATGGATGGAACTAGAAATTATCATCCTGAGTGAGTTAAACCAATCACAAAAGAACACATGTGCTATTTACTCTCTGATAATCGGATGTTAGCCCAAAAGCTTGTAATAGCCAAGACTCAACACACAGACCACATGAAACTCATGAAGAAGGAAGACCAAGTGAGGATGCCTTCGTCCTACTTAGAAGGAGTAACAAAAATACTCAAGGGAGCAAATATGGAAACAAAGAGTGGGACAGAAACTTAAGGAGGAGCCTTCTGGAGATCATTCCACCTGGGTATCCATCCCAGGAACAGTCACCAAAGGTAGACACTGATGTGGATGTCAGGAAGTGCATGCTGACAAGAGCCTGATATAGCTGTCTCCTTAGAGGCCCGCCAAAGGCTGATACATTCAGAGGTCAATGCTCACAGCTAACCACTGATCTGATCAAAGGTTTCCCAATGGAGAAGTTAGAGAGAAGACTGAAGGAGCAGAAAGGGTTTGTGACCCCATGAGGAGAGCAACAATACCAACCAACCAGAGCTCCACAGGGTCTAAACCACCAGCCTGGGAGCACATAGGGAGGGACCCATGACTCCAGCTCTATATGTTGGGGAGGATGGCCTTGTCGGGCATAGGTGGGAGAGAAGATCCTTGTTCCCATGAAGGATGAACACTGAGTGGGGGTGGAATTCGAGGGTGGGTAGGTGGGAGTGGGGGGTAGGTGGGGGCACATCTTCATAGAAGCATGAGGAGGGGGGATGGGATAGCAGGTTCCTGGGTGGTGGGGGTAAGGGGGGTAAGGGGATAAAATCTTAAATGTAAATATAATATCCAATAAAAATAAATAAATAAATAAACAAACAAACAAATATGATCTATCCACATAAAGCTTTCAAACACTGTAAGGAGAGATAGTCAATAAGTAAGCACATATAAACAGTCTGTCCTATCTTTTCTAAAGGAAGATCACAGAAAACACTAGGGCCATACAAATCTACTCTTGTCTGAGCTTAACAATCAAAATATTTTCCTGTGAATTATATGTTTACATTGGAAGCAAAATGATCAATAAATTTGAAGGGAACAAATGCTGATTTTTGTATGTATATCATTTTTCTTTCCACTCATATCATACATTAGTCACTATGCATCCTTTGCAAGATTTCTATGGTCAGGTTTTTCTGTTTCAGCTTTAGTTTTTTTTTTGTTGTTGGCTACATAGTAAATGAATACACTGTGGTTTTGAATGATAATGCTAAAATCTTTTCAGCGTTTTTTATTGTTATTTTTCATCGCTATCTCAGTTTCCTCTTCCTCCTCTCATCTCACTCCCTCCCCTCCCATAGCCTCTCTCCATCCACTTCTCCTCCATTTCTTTTCAGAAAAGGGCAGGCCTCCCATGGATATAAACCAAGGATGGCATATCAAGTTGCAGTAAGACTTGGCACCTTATTTCCTATTTAGGCTGGATGAGGTAACCCAGAAGGAAAAAAGGGTCCCAAAATCAAGCAACAGAGTCAGAGACAGCCCCTACTCCCATTGTTAGGAGTCCAACAAGAATACTAAATTATATAACTGTAACATATGTGCAGAAGGCCTAGGCCAGACCCATGTAGGCTCCTTGATTCTCAGTTCAGACTTTGTGAGCCTCTTTGAGACCAGGTTAGTTGTTTCTATGGTTTTTCTTGTGCTGTCTTTGACTTCTCTGGCTTCTACAAATTCCTCCAGCACCTTCTTCAGCAGTATTCTCTAAACTCTACTTATTATTTGGCTGTGGGTCTCTAAATCTGTTTCCATCCATTGCTGGATGAAGCCTCTCTAATGATGATTATACTAGGCTCCAGTCCATGAGTATAACAGAATATTATTATGAATCATTTCATTGACTTTTTTCCAGTCATTTTTGGTTCTATCCTAAGTCTCTGGACTATCCAGCCTTTGGGTCTGGGCCCTCCAGTGTCAGGGCCTTTGTTCCCTCTCATGCAATGGATCTCAGGCTGGACCAGTCACTGGCTGGCCACTTTCACCATTTCTGCCCCATATTCTCCAGCACATCTTGTAGGTGGAACAAATTGTAGGTCAAAGGTAATGTGGCTGGGTTGGCATCCCAATCCCTCCACTGGAAGTCCTGCCTGGTTACAGTAGATGGCCGGTTCAGGTTCCTTATCCTCCATTGCTAGGAGTTTTAGCTAGGGTCACCCTAGTGGATTCCTGGGAATTTCCATTGCGCTAAGTTTCTAGCTTGTCTACAAGATGCTCCCCAACTGCAGTTGTCTCTCCTGATATTCTCTTCCTCCATTCTCACACAACCTGATCCCTCAAGTTCCCACACCCCTGACCCCTCTTCACTTGCCATGTCTTCTATTTCCCTTTCCCAAGGAGATTTATATGTTCTCCCTGGAGCCCTCTTTGTTACATAGCTGCATGGTTATCCTTTTCAGCTAGTATCCACTTACAAGTGAGTACATACCATGTTTGTCTTTCTGAGTCTGAATTAACTCACTCAGGATGATTTTTTCCTAGACACACCCATTTGCCTGAAAATTTAATGATTTCATTTTTAACAGCTGAGTAATACTCCATTGTGCAAATGTACCATGTTTTCTTCTTTTTAGGTTTTTAATTAGTCATTTGGATATATTTTTGCTGAGATCTTGATTCACATCTTTTCTTCATATTGTATTATATATTTTTGTAGACTTCTTTTAAGTTATTAATTGTAAGTCTTAGACTTTATGTCTTTCTTCACTGTGTCTACCAACAATTGAACTCAAGCCTAGAAAAAAAATCCAGTTTTTCAACATTTTTCTCTAATGGGTTATGCTTTTGAATTTTATCTGAGAAATCTTTGTTTAACCCACTATTAGTTTACTACTATAGTTACATCAGATTATATGAATATTATAGCTTAAAATAAAAAACATTTGTTTTATTCTGTGAGTCAGAAACATAAAATGGCTCTTATGGAGCTAAAATCCCGCTGTTAACAGGTATTTTGCCTCAAAGGCTTGGAGACAATCTCTTTCCTTGATTTCTAACTTATAGCAATCATTTGTATTTCTTATTGCATGGCCCTCTTTGTTCACCTTTTAAAATCATCATTCCAAATTCTGTTTTCATCTTTTTCTATGAACCTCTTATTTTCCTCCCATGAAAAGGTTATAACTCTTTATTGTGTAATTCTCTCTTACATTTTCTCAGCAATGTTTTATTTTATTCAAATATTTTGCATTTATTTATTATGTCACACACACACACACACACACACACACACACACACACACACACAAATTAAAACTACTTTGAGATTTTATCTTATCCTAGGTCAGAATGGCTAAGCTCAAGAAAATAACTGATAACAAATGCTGGCAAATATGTGGGGAAAGTGAAATCCTCATTTACTGTTTGTAAGATTGAAAACTGGTCCAGCCACTATGGAAATTAGTGTGGCGAAGTCTCAAAAAACTAAAAGTATATCTGCCATATGACCCAGATATACTACTCCTTGGCATATGCTCAAAGGACTCAACATTTTAATTCACAGATGCTTACTCAGCCATGTTCATTGGTACTCTTTTAACAATAGCTAGGAAATTGAAACACACTAAATGTCCTTCAACTCATAAATCAATGTTGAAAATGTGGTACATGTCTCTAAATAAAAATAAAATCATGTAATTTTCAGGCAAATGAGTGGAACTAGAAGATATTATACCAAGTAATCAGAACCCAGAAATAAAATGCATTTGCTCTTATTTGTGAACCCCAGTTTCAAATCTTTATTTCTGAGTATATAACCTGGAGTAGCTACAGATACCAGGAAAGTAAAAGAGAAAACATAGCAAAAGGTCTTTAGAAAGAAATAGGACACAGATGCTATAAATGGGGAAAATGGGAAAATATATTGGAAACTTAATCTGGGGATGTGAGAAAGAAGACAATATGGAGGGAAAAGAAAGAGGGGTAAAGAACACCAAGGATGATTGAAAATATAAAGAAACATTGTTTTATGTTTACTTAAATGCATATATACTGTATATAAGTATATGTTTATACATATATAAGTTACTTAAATGGAATTATGCCATTTGAGTTGATAATCATTTTCTATGAGCCATAGACTTCATGAGTTCTTTATATTAGCCCTCTATTGATATTAGCCCTCTATTGAATGTAGGGTTAGTGAAATGGTTTTTTTAAATCAATCTGTAGGTTGTTGATTTTTCCTATTGACAGTGCCTTTTGCCTTACAGAAGCCTTTTCAGTTTCATGAAGTTCCATTTATCAATTCTTGATCTTAGAGCCATTGGTATTTGTAGCAGGATATTTCCCCCTGCTACATTTTATAATAAAGCTCAGTAATTTGGGAGGAGCTAATGTGGGAGGAGCGGGGAGAGGAAAAGAAGGAGAGAAGAGATGAAGGAGGGAGGAACAGGAGAGATGTAGCAGCCATAGAGAACCATGCATGGGTCCAGAACAAATAACAAATTTTATCTAAGGTTAGGTATTGGGTAACGACTCTAATTGTGTGGGCAAATTGTTAGTTGAGGATTTCCAAATGTATAAAGCCTTTGGATAATAATTAGGCTTTTGAGTCTCATTTCTACTGGGTACTGGTAGATTGGCAGAGCCATCATCTCCCATGCTGGCATCTTATGGGTGCCAGGGCCTATGCTTCTGGCTGGCCTGAGCCACAGTCTTGGGGGTCTAGTTTTGGCGAATGTGGCCTGAACTAAGCAGAGCCGGTGCCACTCAGATAGCCAGCCTGCACAGTGGGGTTTTAAAAATATTAACCACAACCGGTATTCTGTTCAGGAAATCCTCCACTCTCATTCCCACCCCCACCCAGTGCCAATGTGGTCAAGACTCTTTCCCACTTTCTCTTCTACTCAATTCAGTGTTTCTGGTTTTATGCTGAGGTCCTTGATCCACTTGAACTTGAGCTTTGTACAGGTGATAAATATGGATCAATTAATTTGCATTCTTCTATTATGCAGACCATCAGTTAGACCAGCACCATTTGTTGAAGATGCTTTCTTTTTCTACTGTATGGTTTGGCTTCTTTGTCAAAGATCAAATGTCCATAGGTGTGTGGATTTATTATTGGGTCTTCAATTCTATTCTGTTGATCCACCTGTCTGTTTCTATACCAATACCAAGTGGGTTTTATCACTATTGCTCTGTAATACAGCTTCAGGTCAGGAATGGTAATTCTTCCAGACGTTCTTTTATTGTTGAGAATTGTTTTTGCTATCCTGGGTTTATTGTTTGTTTCATATGAAGTTGAGAATTGCTTTTTCCATGTCTATGAAAAAATGTGTTGTAATTTTGATGGGGATTGCATTGAATCCATAGATTGCTTTTGGTACAATAGCCATTTGTACTATGTTAATTCTATCAATCCATTAGCATGGGAGCTCTTTCTATTTTCTAGATCTTCTTCATTTTCTATCTTCAGGGACTTGAAGTTCTTGTCACATAGATGCTTGGTTAGAATTACACCAAGATACTTTACATTATTTGTGGCTATTGTGAAAAGTGTTGTTTCCCTAATTTCTTTCTCAGCCTGCTTATCGTTTGTATAAAGGATGGCTACTGATTTGTTTGAGTTAATTTTGTATCCAGCCACTTTGCTGAAGTTGTTCATCAGCTGTAGGAGTTCTCTGGTAGAAGTTTTGGGGTCACTTATGTATACTATCACATCATCTGCAAATAGTGATACCTTGACTTCTTTCATTCCAATTTTTTGATATCCTTTTGTTATCTAATTGCTCTAACTAGAACCTTGAGTATTAATTGAATAGATAGGGAGAAAGTGGGCAGCCTTGTCTTGAATTTAGACTGCAAAAAACCATCCCAATTTAAAAATGGGGTACAGAGCTAAACACAGAATTCTCAACACAGGAATTTCGAATGACTGAGAAGCACTTAAAAATATTCAAAATCCTTAGTCATCAGGGAAATGCAAATCAAAACAACACTGAGGTTCCATCTTACAACAATCAGAATGGCTAAGATCAAAAACTCAGGTGACAGCAGATGTTGACAAATATGTGGAGAAGGAGGAACACTCCTCCATTGCTGGTGGGACTGCAAACTGGTGCAACCAGTCTGGAAATCAATCTGACAGTTCCTCAGAAAATTGAAAATAGATCTACCAAAAGACTCAGCTATACCACTCCTGGGCATATACTCAAAAGATGCTCAACCCTACAAGGACACGTCCTCCACTATGTTCATAGCAGCCTTATTCATAGTAGCCAGAAGCTGGAAACAACCCAGCTGTCCCTCAACTGAAGAATGGATGCAGAAAATGTGGTTCATTACACACAATTTAATGACTGAAGAGTATTCAGTTATTTAAAATGAGGACATTAGGAATTTTGCAGGCAAATGGTTAGAACTAGAAAATATTATCCTGAGTGAGGTAACTCAGACCCCAAAGAACATGCATGGCAGGAGCTTAGCATGGCTGTCTTCTGAGATGATTTACCAGCAGCTAACTGAGACAGACACAGATACCCACAGCCAACCATTGGACTGAGGTAAGGGACCCCAATGGAAGAGTTAGAGGAAGGATTGAAGAAGCTGAAGGGAGTGGCAACCCCATAGGAAGAACAACAGTACCAAATAACCAGGACCTTTCAGAGATCCCAGAGGCTAAGCCGCCAACCAAAGAGCATACTGGTCCTTAGCTCCCAGTATGTGTGTAGCAGAGGACTGCTTTGCCTGGCCTCAGTGAGAAAGGATGTACCTAATCCTATAGCGATTTATGCTCTAGGGAACGTAAATGCTGAGGAGGGTGAGGTGGGGGTAGGTGGATGGGTAAGGGGGGTGGATGCGTGGGTGGGGGAGGCACCCTCTCAAAAGCAAAGGGGAAGGGGGGATCGAGTGAAGTACTCTGGGAAGGGGGACCAGGAAGGGGAGCAACATTTTGAATGTAAATAAATAAAATAATTTAATAATTAAAAAGAGCCATAGATTAACAAAAACCCCAGAGCCAGGTACTTTTCTTCAAGTTGTTGGTCAGGAGAGTCTAAGAGACTTCCAAAACAATATAGGCTATTGCCATAGCCTTGGCTGCAATCCAGAAATTGAAAGTAAAACCCTATTACTAAAGATACCAGATGCTTTGGACACACGACTTGGAGGAATCAAGCTGGAAATGACCTGGAAACCTTCTTGTAGTTTTAATTTTTCAAAACCTACTTTTAATGATGGTTCTTAAATACTTTTAACCTCCCTTTTAGTCCACCACCCACCAGAGGTAGTGGGAAAGAAAGGAGATGGAGAGTAGCCCTGTTTAGAAAGGTTCTTAGAGTAAATCCCAACTGCATTGCTAGGAAATTGGCCGTTCAGTTCACAGGTCAGCAGTGGCAGCTTGATATACTCAAAAACACTTCAGGGATATGCCAATAGTCCAATTGGGTAGAGTCAGGATAGCTGCAGCGGTCGCAGGAATAGCTAGACCTCAGCCAAATAAACATGAGTCAACAAGAGGGATTCGGACCACAAGGAACACCAGGAAAAGTTCTCTGCTGTGCCTCTCTCAACAAAGCAAAGATCAGCAAAGACATGAGACCAAGAATCCTTGTAGCTACGTGTACAAGCAAGCCCTCTCACTGTTTGTTGAGTCCTGTTTATACCATCCAAACATCACATTTCCTCCATGGGTCTTGCCTCAGCATGTGAGTCTGACTTAGTAAAATTCGAGTCTGTATCAGCTGACATCACTCTGCCAATTGCCCAGAATCCATAACACACTACCAGTTTGGGATTTTGTTTGTTTGTTTGTTTGGATTTTTGTTTGTTTGCTTGTTTTTTCTTTGTTGTTTTTTTTTGGGGGGGTGGTTATGTCTTTTTCTCTACGGAGTCCTGACAAAAGGAGTTCAACTCCACAATGTAAGACAATCCAATATGTTAAGGTTAATATTTAAAATGATGGCTGTCTTGTTGTTATGGTGTCGACATATTTCTGACTAGACAAGGCCTGAGGCCATGAGCAGTGGTGAGCTCCCACTGGCTCAGACGGGCCAGGAACAATGACCCTGGCACCTACAAGACACCAGATTGGCAGAGCCATCTCCCACACTGTCTTCACAATGCTTGGCTGAGCCCAGACCATCCCACCATCCATGTGGTACCTGGTAGAAATGAGACTCTAAAGCTTAATTATTATCCAAAGGCTTTATATATTTGGTAATGCTCAATTAACAAGATGCCCACACAATTAGAGTTGTTTCCCAATATTTAACCTTAAGATAAAATGTGTTACCCAGGACTGCCCTTGATGTATTCATACTTCTCCATGGCTCCTACATCTCTCTTCTTTCTCCTAGCTCCTCCTCTTCCTTCTCTTCTTCCTCTCCTCACTCTGCCTACCTCTCATACAGCCCAATCACAGAGCTTTATGCAAATATAGTAGGAAGATAGCCCACTACACCAATACGTGCATGTTGTAGCAAAGAATCCTCCATCATGTGTCTTTTCATGTGCTTGTTTTGGCAGAATATCCTTTTACCTGTGTCTGCTTCAGCTAAACATTCTTTCATGTTTCTGCTTTAGCAAAACATTCTTTCATGTGTGTCCACTTCAGGAAAAACGAAAAACACTCCTTCACATGTTTGCCCCAGCAAAACACCATCCATTACAACCGATTTTTCAAAGAACCCTTAAGTTTTCACTTTACCTTCTTCCTGAAGACTGTGTGTGTGTGTGTGTGTGTGTGTGTGTGTGTGTGTGTACATATATGTGTGTATAATTAAATAAAAGGAGGTCATGAATTTGAGAGGGAGTGAGAGATACACAGCAAGGATTGGAGGGAGGAGAAGGATGGAGGCATGATGTAAATACAGTATTTATATATAAAATTCTCAAAATAAATAAATATTTAAAAAGATATATAAACAGTATACTGATAGCACAGGCTCTAAGAACAAGAATTAGTAAATGGGACCTCACGAAACTGAAAAGCTTCTGTATGGCAAAGGACACCATCATCTGGGCACACTACAGAATGGGAAATATTTTTATTTTTTACCAACTACACATTTGATAGAAAGCTAATATCTAAAATATATAAGAAAATAAAAAATTGGAGATCAAGAGACCTAACAACCCAATTAAAAATTGGGACACAGATCTAAACAGAGAGTTCTCAAAAGATGAAACACAAAAGGCTGAGGGATACTTAATGAAATGCTTAAAATCATCAGCCACCAAGAAAATGCAAATCAAAAACACTTTGAGATTTCCTCTTTCCCAGTCAGAATGGCCAAGATCAAAAACAAAAGTGACAGCTCATGCTGGTGAAGAGTAAGGGGAAGACTCATCCATTGCTGGTATGAGTACATAGTTATACAGTCACTATGGAAATCAGGGTGGCAATTTCTCAGGAAGCTCAGATAGATCTACCTCAAGTATATCACTCTCAGACATATACTTAAAGGACTCTATATCCTACTATATAGATATATGTTCATCTATGTTCATTACTGCTCTATTCATAATAGACAGAAATTAGAAATATCCTAGATCCCTGTAAACAGATAAATGTATCAAGAAAATGTGGTATATTTATGTAATACAATATTACTCAGCTGTTAAAATAGACTAAAATCAAAAAAAAAAAGAAAAAATAGACTAAAATCATTAAATTCACAGGTAGATGGATGAAGCAAGAAAAAAGTCATTCTGAATCAGGTAACCCAAACCCAAAGAGACAAAAACGGTATGCATTCACTTTTATGTGGGTATTAGCTTTTAAGTCTTTGATAAAAAGACTACAATCTGTATAACCACAGAGATTAGGTACAAAGTAAGGGATGAATGAGGGTAGATGGGAAGGACCTCCTAAGGAAGGGGAGATAGACTATATAGTTATGGATTAATGAGATGAACAGGGTGAGATTGGAACAAGAGGATTAAATGGAAAGGACAGAAGAGTGTAAAGGAGAGAACAAAAAGAGGGTTCTAAGGACCATTTGAGGGGGTCATATGGAAACCTACTACAGCAGAAGCTTCTTAAAAATTACACACACACACACACACACACACACACACACACACACACACTTCTAAATGGAATCACCAAATAACAAGATAGACAAAGCTACACCAGACAACAGAAATAACCTATTGCCAAGACTGTTGGTGGCTCTCCACAAACCGATGGTAAAGCCCTATTGCTGAAGATAACACCTCCACAACTCACTGAACACTGAGTACACTGAACTCCACAACTCACTGAACACTGAACACTCAACTGAGTAGTTGAGCTGGTGCCTACCTGGAGCTCTCACCTCTACTGATTAATGTCCACAGTATTGGAAGATACTCTGAATAAAAGTAAGCACCAACCAAGCTACAAACCCTTTTATCTGCAATGGTGACCTGCCTGCATGATACACTGGTGCAATAGTGGCACAAACCTTGTGGGAGTAACCAACCAGTATCTAATTGGATTTAAGGCACATTCCATGAGATGTATCCCATGCCTTTCTCTGCACAGTTGGCCAAGAACCTGAGCCTAGATAGACCATAGACCTAGAGAACAATCAAATACTATATCCTGCTAAAAGAACATAGCAATAAAATGACTTCTAATGAAGTTCTGCTATATGCACAGATCAGTATTTTGCTCAGCTATCATCAAAGAAACTTCATCCTGCAGGAGATAAAAAACAAACACAAAGACCTACAACTGGACAGTGTGGAAAGGGTGAGAGACTTTGGAACATTCAGTCTTAAATGAGATGTCTTTATAAAATCCCTCTCTTTGTAGACTTAGGGACTTTGTGGAAAAGGAGGCAGAAAGATTGTAAGTCCCAGTAAAGATGGAAGGGCTCAGGGGACTATGTGGAAGAGGAGGCAGAAAGACCCAGTGGAGATGGAAGATACTAAAGAAATAAAGCCTTCTAGATGCACCTGACAGACATATTATACAAACTCATAGAAACTATAAAGCATGCTCAGGGCCTACACTACTCTAAGCTAGATGAGGTTCCATCATTGAAAGGGAAGTGGACACAAGCCCACATCCCAAACCCAGAACCTATCTCCAATTGACAACTGCTTACAAAGGGAGACTCTCCAACAGGGTCTCCCTGGATATACAAACCACACTTAAGTGCAGTTGATACTTAGTACAAAGTGAACTCAGTGATATTTTTAGAAGGTTGTTTTTTCTTATAACAGTCTGGACATTTTCGTCGGGGGGGGGGTTTCAGGGAGATAGCGGTAGACTCATAGTGCTTTGTCTGAGTTTTTTTTCTTAACTTACAGGTCTTTTCCTTATATGTTATAGTTTATGATTTTATTTTTTCCTTTTTTATTGGATACTTTATTTATGTAAATTTCAGATATCATCCCCTTTCCCCATTTCTCCTCCCTAAGACACACCTATCCCATGCCCCCTCCTCCTTTTTGCTTTTATACCATTTTAATTACATGCAAGTATTAAGGTCAGTTCTAGGTTGAGGGTCTAGCAATACAATAGATGCAAATAGTCAAGGAACAAGCAAGACAATAAACACAAATAGTAAAAGAACAAGCAAGGCAATAAACAAAGTTCCATGAACACTCGGGTGATCAGTGTTTCTAAGGGCTTATCAGGATGACCAAAATATCTGAGCCAACTTTCCTGTCCTAGCCCAAAGTCATTTTCATGTCTGAAGCCTACTTGCTTGGTCTAGCGTAAGATTTAGATTCCTGCCTGAAATTACTTCTTTGTTCTAGCCTAATATTTAGATTCCTGCCTGAAATTACTTCTTTGTTCTAGCCTAAGATTTAGATTCCTGCCTGAAGTTACTTCTTTGTTCTAGTCTAATGTCAGATTTCCACCTGAAGCCCATTTCCTTGTCCTTGGCCAATCAGGCTCAGTCTTGTTTATAAAATAAAAAAGGAGGAGAGTCAGAGAGCTTTGGGGGCTGTTTGGCAAGAATCTGACATGGGCCAAGGACAAGGAAATGGGCTGCTTGGCAGGAATAAAAGCGTTCTTTTTTTATTGGATATTTTATTTACATTTCAAATGTTAACCCCTTTCCCCATTTCCCCACCACCCAGGAACCCCCTATCCTATCCCCCCTCCTCCTGCTTCTATGAGGATATGCCCCCACCCACCCATGTACTCCCACCTCCCCACCCTAAAAATTCCCCCACACTGGGGCATCCAGCCTTCAGGGAACCAAGGATTTCCTCTCCCACCTATGCCCAACAAGGCCACCCTCCCCTACATATACAGCTGGAGCCATGGGTCCCTCCCTGTGTGCTTCCAGGCTGGTGGTTTAGACCCTAGGGAGCTCTGGTTGGTTGGTATTGTTGTTCTCCTCATGGGGCCACAAACCCTTTCAGATCCTTCAGTCTTCTCTCTAACTCTTCCATTGGGAAACCCTTGATCAGATCAATGATTAGCTGTGAGCATCCACATCTGAATGCATCAGATTCTGACAGACTTCTAAGGAGACAGCTATATCAGGCTCTTATCAGCATGCACTTCCTGACATCCACATCAGCATCTACCTTTGGTGACTGTTCCTGGGATGGATACCCAGGTGGAACAGTTTCCAGACGAACCCTCCTTCAGTTTCTGTCCCACACTTTGTCTTCATATTTGCTATGTGATTTCTGTGTGTGTCTCTGTGTCTCTTGTGCTTTATTTATTTACTCATTTTTTTCTGTTTTGATCTATTCTGTTTATTTGTTTGTTTGTTTTTAGTTGCCTATTTGTTTTCTAATGAAAGAGAAAAAGGGGTGTGGATTTTGGTGGTGGGGGAGAAGATCTGGGAGGAGTTGAGGAAGGAGAAACTGTGATCAGAATATATAGTAAAATAAAAAAATAGAAAAAGAAAAAAATAAACTCTTCACTTAGTCATTGGTTTAAACCACTGCTGAATTCAAATTTTAAATAGACTATTGGGAGGTGGTACAACTATAGAAAGTGGAGCCTAGCTAGAAAAGTAGGTCTCAGGGAATATACTTTTCAAGGGTAAATATATCTTTTTTTCTCCTTCCTCTTTCTCCTGGGTGTCATTAGGTAGATAGGGTTTCTCACTTCTGTCTTTCTGCCAAGTTTTTTCTCCTTTGCAATAAGACCCCCAAAAAAGAAAAAAAGAGCCAGCTGTCTGTGGAGTAGAGCCTCTGAAACCATGAACAAAATGAATATCACATTTTTAAAATTGTCTTTCTCAGATACTAGTCAAGTGTTGAAACATTTGACTAACCTGTGGAGATGTTAGCTTTCAAACCTGGGACAAATGGCTGAGGTGCCTATTTAACATATCAAAGTAGACCTGGCAGCAAGTTTTCCCAGCAATCCCTCAATTACAGGGACCTGCTGTAGGAACTCCTGGCTAACATTTCTGCCCCCTATACTCTCTTATACTGCCTGTCCCCAGCTGCCCTTCCCTATATAATCCAGCCATTTTAATTACCTGCTATCCTTTTACCTTTGGGCCTCCTGGCTTCTGCACCTGGTTTCCCTATCTCCCCTTTCCCTTCTCCTCTCCATCTTCCACAAGGCCTAGCTCAGGATCATGTACATTCTGAACTCTCCCAGAGGTCCCTGCATCTCTGTATGCTCTCCCACATATCTATAATAAGCTTTCTCCTTCACACCATACCTAGGAACAGTCATGTTTTCCTTTTTTTCTTTTTCTTTTTTTTTCATTCAGAGGGTATATAGAAATTGGGTATTTTATACATTACTGGTAGAAATGCTAAATGGTAAAAAAAAAAACATTTTGGAAAATAGTATCACAATTTCTTTTATAAAACAGCCATTATATTTTTGAATATTTATTCCAGACAAATTACTTATAATCATGCAAAAACATGCACATGAATTAAGTAGTAGTGGAAAATTTCAAATATCATTCAAAAGGTGAGTGATTGAACAGGCTTTGTTATATCTATACTACAGAATACAACTCAGCAATAAAAATAGACTACTAATAAAAATACAAATTTGCTACCATTCAAGTTACTATCCTTAATGAAAGGTCAATTCCAAAATGCTACATTCCATATAGCTCCACTTCTGTAGTATTCTTACAATGACAAAACTTTGGATATTAATGCTAGTAATTTCTAGGGGACAAGAATGTCTTTTTAACTCTCAGCACACTATAACATAGTGAACAGGACTGATCCCATAAGTTAGGCCAGCTCTAAACCAATGGCATTGGAGAGGATCCACCTGGGCTTCTGTTCCTCAGCTTTTTGTGTAATGCCATTTTATTGAT
Organism: Arvicanthis niloticus; assembly: GCF_011762505.2. NCBI lineage: Eukaryota > Metazoa > Chordata > Mammalia > Rodentia > Muridae > Arvicanthis > Arvicanthis niloticus. The sequence continues at coordinate 130,179,709 of NC_047679.1, forward strand.
TCGAGACTACACTTCAAAGCCAACTTTCTGCCTTTGAGAAAGCTGAAGAACTGTAAATGGTCACTTCAACCTATAGCCTAATCTTCTTCAGTCGTCTCTGCAGCAGCCACAGCCTTAGCAAAACTTGGTTCCTGGCCTCTGCACATTGATTTGGGATGGGTAATTGGTTTTCTTTTCTTTCTTTCTTTTTCTTTTTTTTTTTTTAAAGATCATGGTAACTGTGAATTGGCTGGGGTTTGGCAAGCAAGTTGTCTTTGTGGACTCTGCCTGCATGGCTTAGTAGTAGAAGGAAGTTGTTTTTGGTTTTGTTTTTTATAATTCAGTTTAATCAATAAACATGCACTTATTGACAAAAAAAACAGAATGACAGTATGTCACAAATAGTGAATAATAGTATAAAAAAGGAGTTTCTTCATGCTTATGGAAGAATTCTGTGTCTTTATTGTGATGATCACGTGAAGCCATATATTTGATAAAAAAATTTTTAAAAACTAATACAGATTTTAAATAGTGAAGACTGAATAAAATCTAGTTAGGAATAACAGTTTAAATGTTTTTCTAAAGACAATATATTGCCATTAGAATCTAGTTGAAAGGCTCACAACATTTTATGGATTGTTTAAATTTTTTCTAATTCTAAAAAGGTTTTGTTAAAAAATTAAGACATTTTAGATAGATCTAAAATCCGTTTTGGTCACCATTCCTGATTTTATTTACTTTATCTGTATACTAAAACCTCAGAAACTACTACTATCATAAGCTTTTTGTTCATTTGTTCATAATTATTTTATGTTTTATGAACACATATATGTAGTCAGAAAATATATGAAGATATATTTTTGTTCTCTTTATATCAATGTTATTATAAAGTAACTTGTTTTTTCATCCAATATTATATTTTCAAGATATATTTATACTAACATTATTTATTGTGATTCCTAAGTAACATTCCATCAGATTAAAATTTCATTTATTTCTCTAGTATAAGACATTTAGACTGTTTTCAAATTTTAAAAAACTATTTCAGGAAACATTATTTTACATATATATGTTGTTTTTCTCTAGAGAAGAAGTGGAAGTGGTATGTCACAGGCTATTACCATCTTCACATTTAATAGAACTGCCAGATATAGCCCAAGGTTTTCCATAATTTTGGTTAAATTAAGAATTTTTTCCTCTAAATATTATTCAATAAAGTCAAGCAATCTAATGGCAGTTTCAAAATTGGGTCATATCCAAATATCTGTTAAAAATATTTTTTAAAACTACAGCAAATTTATGTTTTAATTTTACCTGTTAATAAATTTTACTTATAATACAGAATAAGTGATCAATCAAAAATAATTTTCATGTATTTACTTCTTTACATTCTGACTCAGTATATAACTGATACTCCAGACTCTTTTCCCTCAAAATACCTAATACATTCACATCTACTGTAAGTTAATTTTTTCTTCCTTTATAGATCTCTGCCCTTTCCAATGTAAATTAATTGAACAAAACCTGACTTGTTTTAGTTTTCTGTCTTAACCATTGTCCTGATCTTTGGAACAAGCTCCAGAACAGAGTGTGCAGGGACAGAATTAGTCCAGGTTACTAATACTTTTATTTTCATTCTTTTTCCTAGCATTTGAGCTTGTGCAAAACAGGAGGTTAGTTTTAAGTTTAATGTTTAAGCAGAAGAATGCATTTCTGCAAGAAGAGCTTTAAAATTCCTCTCCTGTGTGCACAGTCCACAGGAAAAAAAAAATATGATAAAGGAAAAAGAGAAGACAAAAACAAACATAGGGCAGCCAGGGCAAAAACAGGTAAGAATTTGCCTAGATCAGAACTGCTGAAGTAAGAAGTACTGGCAAAAGTATTTCAATAGTTTGAAACCCTCAGCAGTGATTTCTGTATTTCCATGTTTGGTTAACAAATATTTCCAAAATTTGTTCTTTGTTCAAAGTCCAATCACCTAGTTTATGAAAGAAGTGTAACAATTATAGGAGAAACTTAGATCTTAAATACCTTTTGGTTTAGAATGGCTACAATTTTTTATTTAAAGTTTTTAGTACATGCTAATTATACATATTAATGGAGTTCACTGTGATAGTTCTACACAGACTACAACATGAGCTGATCAAATCAGAATAATTAGCACTTTTCTCTCCTTAGAACTGCTTAAAAATATTTTATGGTAATGAGACTCAAACCCAGAGTCCCACATATCTTATGCAAGTACTTTTCTACTGGGCTGTGGCTCCAGCACCCTCCTTATCATTTATGTTTGGAGCCTACAAACTCCTCTGTCTTGGATATTCATAAAATACATAATAAATTATTGTGAACTATAGTTATCCCACTGTGTTATAGCTCAGCAGAGTTTATTGTAATTCTGTTTTTATACCTATTGTCCACCTTCCTTATCTTTTCACTTTCCACCTCTACCCTTTACAACCTCTGGTAATCACTATTCTATATTTAGGCTTATGATTTTATTTTAGAAGTGAAAAGTAGCAAATATTGGTGAAGTTGTGTAGAAATTGGAAACTATTTATTTATGATAGCAATGGTTCAAGCTTTGTGGAGAAGTTTGATAAGTCCTCAGAAAGTTAAAGACAGAATTATTTAGCAATTGTCCTCATTAGCATGCATACAAAAGAAGTGAAAACAGGTTTTAAAAAAAAACCTGAATGTACATGAGTGTTCCTAAGTCCTATATTATAATCACAAAATGAGGGAAAAAAACAAGTGACCACCAATGGGTAAATATATAAATAAAATGGGGGCATAACTATAAAATAATGTACTAGTCATAAAAATAAAATTGGAAAAAGTCTATGACATGAATGAACCTGAAAACATACTAAGTGAAATGTGCCAGACACCAAAGGACAAATATTATAAAATTCCATATATATATTGGATGGCTAAGTTTGTATTTTGAAGGTTGTATTTTGTCCCCTTCTGTTCAGGGAAGCCAAGATAACCAAAGGAAACATGAAATGTCATAATGTAGCTGGAAAACTTTAGAAAGAGAGGATGCAGAAATGAAAAGGAGAAGGGAGAAGAGTCCAAGATTCAAAGTGTCTCACCACATTGAGATTTGAGAAGTAACACTACCTGTGAGCCAATGAAATTTGAGGAAATGAAAATATGAATGTCATACAGTAGAGGACCCAGACAAAAGCTAAAAGTAGTCAAGAGAAACGAAGTGGTGACACTCTGTTGTAAGGCATGCTCTTGCAAGTGTAAACACAAAGACATCTGTAAGCTCTCCCTAGACAGCTTTGTGGAAGAGAACTGTGGGACCTGGGTTGTTATCATGGGAAAGAAGTGGTTAAACAAAAACAAAAGGGCTCTGGCTTGGCTTCATGAGACTATTTAGGTGACATTTCCCTGTAATCATCCTGTGGGCTGTGTCTCTACAAATTGTGGTGTGTCCATTTTCACTTCAGATTCCAAGTGAGAAGAGACTTTTTCTTGCATATGTTGTTTAAAATATGTCTGTCCATGCCACACTATATAGAAAAACACTAATTCTACAGAGGAGATTGGTCACAAAAAGCAGAGAATAAAGGCAAGCAGTGTTGTATACCCGAGCACTAAAGTCAGAGAGACAGAGTACAATCTCACACAGTCATTGGTCACTTTAGTCAGGGAATTAAAAGAAACATAGAAAGTCTCTCATAGATACTTTCCCACTCTTAGCAATGACCACATTTGCTTAGCTTGGGGACCACTCTACCAGTGGATTGTTTTGTAGCAGCTACTCTGTGCAGTATCCTTTCTACGTAACACCTAGGTTTTCATGTTTCCCCATTTCCTTGGATTGGGTTTCAATGCAATTTCTGACATGTGTCTGATTCAAATTGTATTTTAGGGATAAATGGAATCAAGAACAAATAAAATACTCTAGTATTAAGTAAAGATCCCCTTTACTAACAATAGTGACTGAATGCATGACTAAGGAATATAGAATTCCTTAACAATTCTTAATCTCATTTTAGAACTACTCAAGTGTTCCTTATAGAAATTAGAGATCCTATTCGACTCTAGGCCTCAGGAATAGCTGTTGCAAAAATTTCTCTAAGCTTCTGAGTCTTATACTAGGTGAATTTGTATTCTCTACATTTTTTTACATTTTAAACAGACAACTAAAGGGAGCAAACTAATTAGTGATTAACATTCTAGTTTTCTTGAAACAACAGTAAAGGTCTTTTATTTCTTAACTATTTCTGTGACTTAAATATATTTTAAAAAGGTGATCCACATATTCTGTTGCAATATTAAGTTACATGACTACTGAGGAACCTATGAAACTGAAACTGACTTAAAGACTATCATGATGAGTAACTAAGGAGAGGTATAGACAGCACTTTAGAGCATTTTTGCCTGGCTAAAAACAACCTGCGGGAATAACAGACAAAACTTATATTGGGGAAATCATCCCTGAGGACAATAGGTAGATAGATATAAAAGCTTGACAACTTATTGCTCCATGATACCTACTCTATATTTCAAACAAAATAATCTTTTTCTTCAGAAAAATATACTATTTTTTTATCAGACTTCAAATTGTGCAGATTAAAATAATTTGACCTTCAGTAATTTATTTAACTTCATTGAACGTCAGTTCTTTACCTGAACATACAAATTTTAAAATTCATAGATATATTGTAAAATTTAATTGGGGTAAACTATGTAATCTGCTTTACACATGGCTTAACACATAGTAAGTACCAAATATATATTCGTTTTTTATATTTTTCTTTTCACTAGCAAACATAGTGGGGTGAAAGCTCAAAAATACTGAGTAAGAAGCCAGCCATAGAGACCTTTAATTATAACATAGTCTTCAGATCCCTCATCAGGAGAATAGGATCAGGAATAAGAGCGTTACACTTGGAATAAGTCCAAACTGCATGACTGCACAAACACTGTAACTGTTCTGTATTCAGACACATTTGAAAGGATTTTTCCAGCATAAATTTCTAAATGTGATGCTTGTTTTGTAATTCAATCTAGGGCAATAGCAGCAATGCTATCATTGTTTATATTTCTACCTTTCAGTCTTGATCTGAGGTATTTGAGCAGTATGAAATGACTAATAAAAAATTGTTCTCTTTTCCAAAAATAATATTTCATGTTACTTTATTTTATACATGTGTAACAAGTAATATTAATCTTTTACATGTTTAGTCAGAAATAATTTATACAACTAAACTACCTAATTCTATTTACTGTAGGTAATTTGACATTGCTTTGATTTTAGGAAATTACTTCAGTGAAAGAGAAGTATATTCACAACATACTGAGTTTCTAATTCTGTTAATTTTTAAATTTTTAAATAAAAAAGGCAATATAAAGACCTTATAAATAATTGGAAAATCTTCTCACCCTTAATTAACTTTCCTGTTTTACAAGAATTAATACTGACAACTATCATCTAGATAGATATCTGTTAATCTTAAATTTATAATGAAAAATATTTTCATTCATGTTTAAGTCAAGATACCGGGGTTAGGTGAGATAGCTTACCAGATAAATGTGCTTGCAGCCAAGCCTGATGACCTAAGTTTGAAACCCACAAATTCCACTTATATGGTAGAAAGAGAGAACCAACTCCTGCAAATTGTCTTCTGACTCCCATATGTTTACAGTGGCATTATGCAAATGCATATGTGTGGTCATATGCACATTAAATAAACATTAAATGTATTTAAAATATTGTATTTTAAAATAAAAGTTCTTTATCATACTTTGCTTTATTATTATTGTTTATAAATCTTATATTCCTTATCAGTAATAAGATACACATACGCATCAATCTTTCTTCATTAGAGTAACCTCAAATTCTGGAAAGATTAAATTGATTAATCTGTAATGTACTGCTGCACATTACTACAACAAATTAACTCCCATGCAACTAAATAGTCTACAGTAGAATTATGAAAAAAGCTCATTGTTGAAGGGTTAAATAAAGATGTTATATGTAAGAAGGCTACAGGAAATGGTCATGTTACACATGAGTGTGTGTGTGTTGGGGGGGGGGGTGACTGACTTTCCACTTTTTTCTTTATTATCACTTCTTGGCTCCAAACTATGGATCTGTTATCATATACATCCTCAAGCAAACCTTCATCTTTCAAATGGCCTTAGTCTTATATGCTTTCTTGTGGGAAGCCGACAGAAGGCAGCTATCATCCGTGCAGCCATCTTGAGCCATATACCCTGACAAGAGACTTGATTACAATAGCCTACAACAGCTGAGCACACTCTGATAACATCTTGCTTTAGATACCCAGGATCTTCCCTTGGGTGTGTGAGACTTAAAGGTATAATTTAGAGCTGAGACTTAAGGGTGTGACTTAAGGTGTGATTTAGAGATAGGACCTAAGGGCATGACTTAAAGGCGTGGCTTAGAAGTGAGACATATAAAAGGAGAGAGACAGACAGAAGAAATTAATATTATTAAGTATTAGGCACTTGGAGTAGGCACTTGAGACACGAGACAGGAACTAGGAATTAGACACTTGTACTTGGATGAGACTCAAGGCTACAACTTGGAACTTGGAGGCACTAGGGACTAGGAACTAGGGACTAAGAACTCAAGACTTGGGACTTGGACTAGGAGGAGAGACTGAAGAATAAATGGGATTGAATCACACTCTGTCTGGTCTCCATTCTTCGAGTCCATCCTCACTCTTTCTCTCTTGCTGAACCCCGAAGTGGACTGAAGCAGTTTGGGGCAGTGCGGGCTCTAACAACTTAGCCCCCAAGGCTTTTGGCAGTGCAGGTTCAAACATTGATAGAGCAGCTCTCAACATTTTTGGCCCCCAAACGTGGGGCAGCTCGGGCTGCAACACTTTCTGATTCATAACAGAAGTTTTCTACAAATTAAATGGAAGTCATGAGGCCTATCCCTTAATGGATCTTGATTCAAAATTTGTTTTATTTCTTTAAAGCTCCCTCTAATTTTCAACTCATTGCAGGATTCATTATTAGAACATCAATAATAGTTCATATATCTGTCATTGATTAAGCACTTCCTAATTTTTTAAAAAGCTTCCTATATTAGCAGTTAGAAAAATGTTTCTGAAAAAGAGCTAACATTTACTTTGTTCTACCAAATTCTTGAGTGCAGCATGTTTTAACAGTAAATATTCCTAGTTATTCCATCTCTATTAATCCACATTTCAAAATATTGCACCTTTGTAAGTTACCAAACTCAATGTGATATCCCAAACATCAGTGCCCAAACCAGAAATGCATACCCTTACTACATTAATAATAATTTTACAGTATGGTGTCAGGAAATGCACTTTCTGTTCACTGGCTACAGCTATTAAACTATGTGGAAATGACTTCCAGGAAGGCAGCCAGGTCCTTTGGCTTAAAGGCCAACCTTAAGGAAAACAAAGGTAATACAAGAAGTGAAACTATACCACCTAATCTAAAGCATTATTAAAATACTCTTAGAGCAGTGATTTTCAGCTATCTTTGGTGAACTAATTTATTTAAAAAAATTTAGTCTGCTATGAACTTTGATAAAATAATAAATGATGAACATAGATGTAGTATTATCATGAAACAATCTAAAATTTTCTAAATACAATCTAAATACTCTAGTAGTATACTCATTATTTTTAGCTATTCTATATGAATATCATACATAGACCAGTAATGCTTTGGGACTGGTCCCTGACTAACACTGTTTTACAGAGGGAAAAAGGTAGTAATTATGTTTTTCATTCTAATACTTTAAAAAAAGTTTCTACAGACACTATATATATATATTCTAGGTGTTTGTGTATCTTAGATAAAATTGGTTACCATACATAATGAAATAATAAATACTTGATATGAGGATAATATCAATAAAACAATAAACATTATAAATAATATTTAAGTAGATTGTATCAAATATCAATTTTCATAGTTATTTAAGGATTGAGACTTACATTGCTTTAGTTTTTTTCCATCTAAAAATTAAAATACCACCAGAAAATATTAAAAAGAATCAATGAGTTAGAGAAGTAGAGTCAACCTAGAATTCAAGTAAAGATTTTTATGAGGAAGAACATAGTATATTATGTGAATGATACTAATAGATCAGTTAAGATAAAGGCAAACTTTAGTAAATGATAATAGCAACAAAATTAGTTTAGAGACTGAAGAAAAGCCCATCATCCAAAGACTGTCCTACATAGACTCTGAACCATCTTCAGACTCTGAACTCAGACACTATTGCTGATGCCAAGAAGAGCTTACTGATAGGAGCCTGGTATAGCTGTCCACTGGGAGGCTCTGCCAGAGCCAGACAAATACAGATGCACACAGCCAAACATCGGACTGAGCAAGAAGACCCCAATAGAGAAGTTAGGGCAAGGATTAAAAGAGCTGAAGAGGTTTGCAACCCCATAGTAAGAACAAGAGTAGCAACCAGCCAGAACCCCTAGAGATCCTAGGGACTAAACCACCAACCAAAGAGTACACATGGGGGGACCCATGGCTCCAGCTGCATATGTAGCAAAGGACTGCCTTATCTGGCATCAAAGGGAGGGGAGGCCCTCGGTCCTGTGGAGGCTCTATGACCCAGGGTAGGGAATGCTAGGGCACTGAGGCAGGAGTGGGTGGGCTGATGGGGAACACCCTCAGAGGCAGGGGGAAGGGTGAGGGGATGGGAACTTATGGAGGGTAAACCGGGAAGGGGGATAACATTTGAAATGTCAATAAATAAAATAATCAATAACAAAAAAAAAATGACCATTAGAGTAAGAATCCATTAACAGATATTATAGGCTTAAAATAATAGATAGTATAAAATAGCCATCAAAGATCTGGTTATGAAAAGAATGTGAATTAGAACAGATTAAAATTAAATGAAGACCAAACCAGTTAATATAGAAATGGAATAGATTGAGTGCCGGATTTATTCAGGATCTGCTTTTATTTTCTCATGTGAATATGATGGATTGAGGAAGAGTAAAGGTGTCAGTAAGCATATGTTTGAGAGCAATTGTAATTATGGACTCTAAAATCTGTAGTCAAGTAAGGAAAACAAGTACAAATATAGAGATAGTGTATGACAGACAGCAAAAGGTTATTGAAGCCAGTGTATTACAGGATCCATTGAGGTAAAGAACATGTGGGAAGTGGCATATTATAAGGACTGAGCAAAAAAGGGTTAGAAGAGATTATGTGAAAAAGAGATTTTGAAATTGAGGTTATGTATACAGTACAGTTATTTATGAAAGGAAGGCTACACAACCAATCTTGAAGTTTAGTTTCTGGAAACAATGGTCAGAAATACTGCTACTTTCCTTATAGGAAAAACTATTACTTCTGCATTACAGGCCAAGAAATTTACTGCAACACCTACTGCTGCCAGCACTGTGCCACCACTCTATTAAGAACTTGCCCTTGCAATTTCTGTCATCTCCCAGAGCCAAATTTCTTTTCTACCTCCTATTCCAACAAAAATGGAAGTCATATAATGCTGCTTTATGCACATTGAAATTTTGCATCCAAGTCTCATATTAGGGTATTTGATTGTTAGAACTTAAATCATATACCTACGTTGTAGTTTCAACACAGACCAGAAGTCTTTTTTACTTCAACATTTAAAAAATACAAATTATTATTTAAGAATTTCCTAAATTTATAAGGTATTATATGTTTAGTACTATATTTATATATCTATGTTTATATTTAGTACTATACTAGTATTGTATGCTCATTACAGGCAAAAATATTCCAAATATCTAAGATTTTTAAAACAGTTGCCAAAAGTTTATACCTTACTAGAATAGTGACTAGAAATCAAATTTGATAATACACTTAGTTGTCAAGAGTATGAAAAACTGAGCATTCTAGAAAACTCCTAATAGGTACTATAAAATTATGGAAACTGTTTGGAAAGCAATTTGGAAATTTTGACCAAATAAAAATCTATTTATTCTTTGCTCTAGTATTTTTAGACTAGAAGTTTAGCTTATAAATATTTTAGCAAAATGTTTAACATGTATAATGTTTATTTTATTTCTAATTACAATATCAAAATCCAAATAATGTCCAAATGTTTTTCAGACACTGAGTGGCACTTTGATAAAAGAGTCATTTATGCCAGGAGTCTTTTACATGAATACTAATGAGCTACCTCGATGTATTATTTTAAAACATACAGTAAAAGTTACTCATTTAATATAAACAATTCAGTGGTTTGAGTTATAGTCACACAGTTTTACACTCTTAATACTTTCTAGTATCAACAACAATCTCATCAACTAAGAAAGAAACTTCATGTTCATTATCAATTACTCCCCCCCTTTAGCCTCTCAAACCTCTATATCTTTATATATTTGCCTACTATGGACATTTCATATGAACTGTACCATACAGTCTGTGACCTTTTGTGTCTTGCTTTTTTTAATTTCAAAAATCATGTATGTATTATTTTTTACAATCTAATGTTATTCCATTTTGTTTATCTTCTTAGTGTTGCAGCTAGGCTTATTTCCATCTTTTGGCTAATTCTCAATAACTTTACTATTAAACATTAATGCATATATTTTATATAGGTATATGTTTTCAATACTTTTGAATGTATACATACTACTAGAATTGCTAAATCATATTACAACTTCATATTTAACTTTCTGAGAAATTTTCAAACTGCTTCTAAAGTGGCAGCATCATTTTACAATCTCAGTAAGTTTTCCAATTTCTTCACTAGCACTGTTCCTAACAAACACCTATATGGTGCTTGTTTTGATTTTAGCCATTCTAGTGGATGTGAAGTTGCATGTAATTATCTTTTGGGTTGCATTTTACTAATTACTGATAATATTGAGTGGTTTTACATGCACACATTGGTTGCTAATGTGTCTTATTGAGAAGGTTCTGTTTAAATTCTTTGACCATTTTTCCATCTCATTTCCATTTCATTCTTGAGCTGAAAGAGTTCTTTATTATAGATATAAGTTACATTTACAAATATCAATTGCAAAAGTTTTCTCTTGTTTCAAACATGTGCATTACTTCACCAGAAAAAAAATATTGTTTTTTAAGGAGTTTTTAAAAGATTTCAATTTGTCTACCTTTTCGTCTGTCCCTTGTACTTTGTTTTGCACATAAGAAGGTTTGCATAATCCAAAGTCACAAATATTTACTCCTATGCTTTCTTAGCTTTAGCTTATGTATTTAAGGGTTGCTTAATCTAAGGTCACAACTATTTACTCCTATGCCTTCTTAGCTATTATCTACTTCTAGTTAATTTTTTTCTATATGGTTTGAAGTTATGGCCAAACTTCATTCTTTGGTGTGTGGCTACTCAGTTTCCTAGTACTGGGTGTTAGAAAGACTATGCTTTTCTCAGTATGTAGTGCTTGTATTATTTTAGACAATCAACTGACAGTAAACTCAATTTTTCTTTTTAGATTCTCATTTTTATTCTCCTCTGTCTCTGTGTCTCTCTGTGTTTGTCTCTCAAACCCATATACAAACACACACATGCACACACAAGGTTGGGGGGGAGAGAGAGAGAGAGAGACTATTTGTAGCAATAGTGGAAAAAATAAAGTACTTATGGTATTTCATGAAAATCCATTGTATGGTTATAACTACTTTCATACTTCCTCCTATAATGTATGCAGAACTTACAATATCCATAAAAATTTGCTCTCTGACACAATGTGATTTACTATACCTTTGTTGGCTTCAAATGATCCATCCTAAAATAAGAATGGTTGGCACTTTCATTTATGGATACATAACTATATCTATATAATATTTCCTTGAATGTATAATATATTCTAGAAAAGAATAAATAATCAACAACTACAAAATTGTCATTAATATTATATTTGAACCAAATGACATATAAGAAAACAAATATAACAGTCTTTAGCCAGAGAAGATGTTATAGATAATTAAGCAAAACTTATTTTTAATCTTGAGTATTTGTCCTTTCTTGACATATTAGAAAAGTATTCCTAAGGGAATAAGTTAGGAGTATCAAGAGGAAAATCAGAGTGGAGGATAGGAAAAAAGAAAGGAAAGAAGAGAAATAGAAAATAAAGACAAGCAGAAAGTAAAGAATCCAACAAGGCAAGAGAGAGGAAAGCTGTTGTGGTTGGAGTGAGGAAGTTTACTATGAATAATGTTAATTACTGGTAGGAGGGGGTCAGAGAGACCTTGAAATACAAAGCTAAAGCTTTTGAAGTTTGAAAAAAAAGTTTAAAATGAAAATAATGGTTAAGCTTAGTCCTGGGTAGGATGTAAGTACTGAAAATAAACTGCTTCCAGAGCCAAATGCAATCCTTAATGCTATTATCACCTACAACAAGCCAACCTGCTTGTAAAAGAAGAACTTCTAGGGGAATCACTATTCCTGACCTCAAGCTGTACTACAGAGTAATAGTGAAAAAAAAAAAAAAAAAAAAAAAAAAAAACAAAAAAAAAAACAAACAAACAAACAAAAAAAAAAAAACCTGCATGGTACGGTCCTTGTTCCTGGGGCAGACACCTAGCTGGTCTGCTCCTGTGAAGACACCATATCCTGAGACATCCTAGAGGAGCCACTGACCTCAGAGAGGCAGGTAAGAAGGCAGGTAAGAACGCTCTCCCACTACCCTAAGCCCCAGAGCTACAACTGGGAGCAGGGGGCACTCAGGCACTATTTCTATTTCACCAGGCACCCAAACCCCGCCCCTGTGGAATACCACTCCCCTTCACCCCCATCGATTGGTCATTGTGGCTGGGGCAGACACCTAGCTGGTCTGCTTCCCTGAAGACACCAGATCCTGAGACATCCTAGAGGAGACACTGCACTCAGAGCAGCGGACACCTATCTGGTCTGCTACTGTGGAGACACACCAATACACCCTAGAGTGCAATACACTGCACTCAGAGCAGCTGGTCCTCAGGATCACAGGATTACAGAGACATCTGGACCCTGAGGAGTTCTGATACAAGAAAAATAACTGGAAAGACAGGCTCCAGTCAGAGACAGTGAGTGCAGGTAGCACTGGAGTTAACCAGATGGCGAAAGGCAAGCACAAGAACATAAGCAACAGAAACCAAAGTTACTTGGCATCATCAGAACCCAGTTCTTATACCATAGCAAGCGCTGGACACCCCATCACACCAAAAAAGCAGGATTCAGAGTTAAAACCACTTCTCATGATGATGATAGAGGACTTTAAGAAGGATATAAATAACTCCCTTAAAGAAGTACAGGAGAACACAGGTAAACAGGTAGAAGCCCTTAAAGAGGCAACACAAAAATCCCTTAAAGAATTGCAAGAAAACACAACGAAACAGGTGAAGGAATTAAAGAAAACTATCCAGGACATAAAAATGGAAGTAGAAGCAATAAAGAAATCTCAAAGGGAGACTACCCTGGAGATAGAAGACCTAAGAAAAAGATAAGGAGTCATAGACGCAAGCATCACCAACAGAATACAAGAGATAGAAGAGAGAATCTCATGCACAGAAGATACCATGGAAACCATTGACACAACTATCAAAGAAAATGCAAAATGCAAAATGCAAAAGCTTCTAACCCAAAACACCCAGAAAATCCAGGACACAATGAAAAGGCCAAACCTAAAGATAATAGGTATAGATGAGAGTGAAGATTCCCAACTTAAAGGACCAGTAAATATCTTCAACAAAATCATAGAGGAAAACTTCCCTAACCTAAAGAAAGAGATGTCCATAAATATACAGGAAGCCTACAGAACTACAAATATACTAGACAAGAAAAGAAATTCCTACTGTCACATAATAATCAAAACATCAAATGTACAAAACAAAGAATACTAAAAGCAGTGAGGGTAAAAGGTAAATAACCTATAAAGGTAGACCTATAAGAATTACACCAGACTTCTCACCAGAGACTATAAAAAGCCAGAAGATCCTGGACTGATACCATACAGACCCTAAGAGAACACAAATGCAAGCCCAGACTACTATGCCCAGAAAACTCTATCACTATTGATAGAGAAACCAAGATATTCCATGACAAAACCAAATTTATACAATATTTTCCCACAACTCCAGCACTTCAAATGATAATTGATGGAAAGCTGTAACACAAAAAGGAAAATACAACCTAGAAACAGCAAGGAAGTAATCTTCCAACAACCCCAAAAGAAGATAGTTACACAAACATAATTCCACCTCTAATAACAAAAATAACAGGAAGCAACGATCATTTTCCTTAATATCTCTTAATATCAATGGACTCAATTCTCTAATAAAAAGATGTAGACTGTCAGACTGGATATATAAACAGGACCCAGAATTTTGCTGCATACAGGAAACACACCTTTGTGAAAAAGACAGATACTACCTCAGAGTAAAAGGATGGAAAACAACCAAAACAAATGGTCCCAAGAAACAAGCTGAAGTAGCAATTCTAATATCAAATAAAAATGACTTTCAACCAAAAGTAATTCAAAAAAATAAGGAAGGACACTTCATTCTCATCAAAGGAAAAATGTACCAAGATGAACTCTCAATTCTGAACATCTATGCCTCAAATGCAAGGGCACCCACATACATAAAAGAAACTTTAATAAAGCTCAAAGCATACAGTACACCTCACACAATAATAGTGGGAGATTTCAACACCCCACTCTCAGAAATGGACAGATCATGGAAACAAAAACTAAACAGAGACACAATGAAACTAACAGAAGTTATGAACCAAATGGATTTAACAGATATCTATACAACATTTTATCCTAAAACAAAAGAATATAACTTTTTCTCAGTACCTCATGGTACCTTCTTCAAAATAGACAATATAATTGGTCAAAAAACAGGCCTCAACAGATACCAAAAGATTGAAATAATTCCTTGTACCCTATGAGACCACCATGGACTAAGGCTGGTCTTTAATAATGACAAAAACAATGGAAAGCCCACATACACGTGGAAACTGAACAATGCTCTACTCAATGATGATTTGGTCAAGAAAGAAATAAAGAAAGAAATTAAAGCCTTTTTAGAATTTAATGAAAATGGGGACATATCATACCAAAACTTGTGGGACTCCATGAAAGCAGTACTAAGAGGAAACTCATAGCCCTAAGTGCCTACAGAAAGAAACTGGAGAGAGCATACACTAACAACTTGACAGCACACCTGAAAGCTCTAGAACAAAAAGAAGCAAATATACCCAAGAGGAGTAGATGGCAGAAAATAATCAAACTCAGAGCTGGAAACAACCAAATAGAAACAGAAAGAACTATCCAAAATCTCTACAAAACCAGGAGCTGGTTCTTTGAGGAAAATCAACAAGATAGACAAACCCTTAGCCAGACTAACCAAAGGGAACAGAGACAGTATCCAAATTAATAAAATCATAACTAAAAAGGGAGACATAACAACAGAAATTGAGGAAATTTTTAAAAAATCATCAGATCCTACTACAAAGGCCTATACTCAACAAAATCTGGAAAATCTGGATGAAATGAACAATTTTCTAGACAGATACCAGGTACCAAAATTAAATCAGGAGCAGATAAACCATCTAAACAGTCCCATAACCCCTAAAAAAAATAGAAGCAGTCATTAAAAGTCTCCTCACCAAAAAAGTCTGGGACCAGATGGTTTTAGTGCAGAATTCTATCATATCTTCAAGGAAGACCTAATACCAATCCTCTTCAAACTATTCCACAGAATAAAAACAGAAAAAACACTACCCAATTTGTTCTATGAAGCTACAATCACGCTCATTCCTAAACCTCAAAAAGACCCAACAAAGAAACGGAACTTCAGACCAATTTCTCTTATGAATATCGATGCAAAAGTACTCAATAAAATTCTCACAAACTGAATCCAAGAACATATCAAAACAATCATCCATCATAATCAAGTAGGCTTTATACCAGGAATGCAAGGATGGTTCAATATTCGGAAATCCATCAATGTAATCCACTATATAAACAAACACAAAGAAAAACAGCACATGATCATCTCATTAGATGCTGAGAAAGCGTTTGACAAAATTCAACATCCCTTCATGGTAAAAGTCTTGGAAAGATCAGGAATTCAAGGCCCATACCTAAACATAGTAAAAGCAATATACAGCAAGCCAGTAGCCAACATCAAACTTAATAAAGAGAAACTTGAAGCAATCCCACTAAAATCAGGGACTAGACAAGGCTGTCCACTCTCACCCTACCTATTCAATATAGTACTGGAAGTCCTAGCTAGAGCAATTAGACAGCAGAAGGAAGTCAAAGGGATACAAATAGGAAAGGAAGAAGTCAAAATTTCACTATTTGCAGATGATATGATAGTATACTTAAGTGACCCTAAAACTTCCACCAGAGAACTCTTTAACCTGATAAACAACTTCAACAAAGTGGTTGGATATAAAATCAACTCAAATAAATAAGTAGCCTTCCTCCACTCAAAGGACAAACAGGCTAAGAAAAAAATTAGGAAAATGACACCCTCCACAATAGTCATAAATAATATAAAATGTCTTGGAGTGAATCTAACCAAGCAAGTGAAAGATCTGTATGACAAGAACTCCAAGTCTCTGAAGAAAGAAATCAAAGATCTCAGAAGATGGAAAGATCTCCCATGCTCGTGGATTGGCAGTATTAATTTAGAAAAATGGCCATATTGCCAAAAGCAATCTACAGATTCAATGCAATCCCCATCAAAATTCCAAGTCAATTCTTCATAGAGATAGAAAGAGCAATCTACAAATTCATTTGGAATAACAAAACACCTAGGATAGTGAGAATTATTCTCAACAGTAAAAGAACTTCTGGGGGAATCACCATCCCTGACCTCAAGCTGTGCTACAGAGCAGTAGTGATAAAAAACTGCATGGTATTGGTACAGAGACAGGCAGGAAGATCAATGGAATAGAATTGAAGATCCAGAAATGAACCCACACAGCTATGGTCACTGAAGCTTTGAAAAAGGAGCCAAAACTCTCCAGTGGAAAAAGGACAGCATTTTTTTTTCAAAGAGAAAAAGGTATTTATTCATCTCTCATAAAAGGGGAGCTAAAGAAAGAGGGGATAGGTACAGATAGATTGTGGAGTAGGAATTTAGAAACATTTTAGTACAAGTTCAAGATTAAAAATAAATACACATTTAAATGTAATATAAAACCCAATATTGGCTAAGGACAGCATTTTTAACAAATGGTGCTGGAGGTCACCAAATAGAAGAATGCAAACTGATCCATTCTTATCTCCTTGTACAAAGCTCAAGTCCAAGTGGATAAAGGACCTTCACATAAAACCAGATACACTGAAACTCTTAGAAGAAAAAGTGGGGAAGAACCTCGAATACCTGGGCACAGGGGAAAAGTTCTTGAATAGAAAACTAATAGCTTATGCTTTAAGATTACAAATTGACAAATGGGACCTCATAAAATTGCAAATCTTCTGTATTTGCAAAGCTTCTGTAAGGCAAAGAACACTGTCAACAGGACAAAACAGGAACCAACAGATTGGGGAAAGATCATTACCAATCCTATATCTGATAGAGGGCTAATATCCAATATATACAAAGAACTCAAGAAATTAGACCCCAGAAAACCAAATAACCCTATTAAAAATGGGGTAGAGAGCTAAACAAAGAATTCTCAACTGAGGAAACTCAAATGGCCGAGAAGCACCTAAAGAACTGTTCAACATCCTTAGTCACCTGAGAAATGCAAATCAAAACAACCTTGAGATACCACCTCACACCAGTCAGAATGGCTGAGTTCAAAAACTCAGGTGATAGCAGATGCTAGTGAGGATGTGGAGAAAGAGGAACACTCCTCCATTGTTAGTGGGATTGCAAGCTAGTACAACCACTCTGGAAATCAGTCTGGCGGTTCCTCAGAAAATTGGACATAGCATTACCTGAGGACCCAGCTATACCACTCCTGGGTATACTCAGAAGATGCTCCAACTTACAACAAGGATGTGTGCTCCACTATGTTTGTAGCAGCCTTATTTATAATAGCCAGAAGCTGGAAAGAACCCAGATGTCCTTCAACAGAGGAATGGATACAGAAATTGTGGTACATTTTCACAATGAAGTATTACTCAGCTATTATAAATAATGAATTAGAGAATTTCTTAGGTAAATGGATGGGACCAGAAAATATCATCCTGAGTGAGGTAACCCAATCACAAAAGAACACACATGGTATTTACTCACTGGTAACTGGATATTAGCCCAAAAGCTTAAAATAGCCAAGATTCAACTCACAGACTACATGAAGCTCAGTGAAGAAGGAAGACCAAGTGTGGGTACCTTGGTCCTACTTAGAAGGAGTAACAAAATACTCAAGGGAGAAAATAAGGAGCCAAAGTGTGGGACAGAATCTGAAGAAGGGGCCATGAGGAGACCATTCTACCTAGGTATCCATCCCATGTGCAGTCACCAAAGGTAGATGCTGATGTGGATGTCAGGAAGTGCATGCTGGTAGGAGCCTGATATAGCTTTCTCCTTAGAGGTCTGCCAGAGTCTGACATACACAGAGGCAGATGATCACAGCTAACCATTGATCTGATCAAGGGGTTCCCAATGGAGGAGTTAGAGAGAAGACTGAAGGAGCTGAAAGGGTTTTGCTGCCCCATGGGCAACAAAACCAACCAACCAGAGCTCCCCAAGGTCTAACCACCAGCCTGGGAGCATACAGTGAGAGACCCATGACTCCAGCTGTATATGTAGGGGGACGATGGCCTTGTTGGGCATAGGTGGGAGAGGAGATCCTTGGCCCCCTGAAGGCTCAATGCCCCAGTGTGGGGGAATTTGCATTACTGAGGTTTACCTATGATAAATAAAATGGCATTCCTATAAAGCCAAATGCCTTTTTCTCTTGCGTTGTTTACTTATTTGATTTCTATGGTACTGGGCACACTGGATCCAAAGGCTCATACTACTGGGCCTCCAAGTCCTTGCTATCCCAGGGATTTTCTTTTAAGACTCAGATCAATTTCATCCAATGGGAGAAGCTTTTTATTACTACCATATATAAAATAGCAATTTGCTACACTTTTTATACTGCTTGATAGCAAAAGAAAGGTCTTAAAGAGATGGCTCAAGCATTAAAGGCTAGGTCCACAACCAAAATGTCAAGAGAAAGAAAAACAATGAATGTCAATATCTGATATAAAGTTAGATATGTGAGTCTAGAGTTCAGTTAGGAAGTCTGAAACAGATTTGGAAGTTCCCCATGTTCCAGGCAAGGTGACAAAAGGTGTCTAGAAGTGACAAAAAGCATGATACATTCAAGAATTATGTGAAACTTTTGATGATGGATAAGTCACTAAGTGTCCTTTGTTCTTATTTTCTATATCTATCAGTAACTTTTCTTTGTCTATACTATCCTTACTATAATTAAGATCATAATCATGCCTAATTCTGGCTCATTGACATATTATATTACAGTTTATATAATTATATTATATTACAGTTTTTATATTCCCATTATTGTATACTATGAATAATGAGGATAAGACCATTAATCAGTTCATTCAAACAGTATGTATTGATTCTTTATAACAGTGTATTCTGTTACATTCATCACTGCATCTCTCGCATCAAGCATATTAGCTGATTTTAAGTAGGTAATTTTTATACATTTGTTTTATTGAATTACATTGAAACATCCTATATCACAGTTAGAGGCAGATTTTTTCTCTAGAAGTAACTACAATGCATGTCTCATTTATATTCTGAGAATATACTGAGCTTATTTAGAGCCAACTTTATATCATAGTCTAATAAAGCATCTAAAATAATCATTATCAGGCACTGTATTTATAAAACTAATTGAATTCTCTATTATAAACAATTTTGTCTTATGTAGAGATCAGAAAAGGGAACCAGATCCTCTGGAACTGGAGTTACCAGGGGTTGAGGTCTGCCACATAGATGCTGGAATAAACTGGGTTCTCTGGAAGAGTAACTGGTGGTTTTAACCACTGAGCCATTTCTCTAGCATCCTCAAATTTGTATTTAAATGCTATTTTTACTCCCAATAGTAGATTATATGTATTTCCTTTTGTTTCTTTCCAAATCACTCAATATCCTTTAATATACTTATCTATTTTCTATCTTTACTACTAAATTATGATATACATGGAATAAGATATTCTTCTGTTGTTTATATCTTAATTAATACTATATAGTTATGTAATAATATTATATTTATATTAATATATATTTTAGCTGGACAAAGTGTTACATTCTTGTAATCCCAACAACTTGAGAGGCTGAGAGAGAAGTATTGTCATGAGTTCAAAGCTAGCTTGGGCTACATAGCAAGTACAAAATCTACCAGAGCTACATAGCATGATCCTGTCTCAAAATTAAAAGTTAATACATATAACTAATTCATTTATTATTATACTTTAATTTGCATCCCAATTCCCAAAGCTGGTACAAATTTGGCTCTCGGTATGTTTGCTGATTGTTTACTTAATCAAGGTTCTCATACTTTACTAAAGAAAATAATAGAATATTTAAATTATATTAAAGTATGATAAAGAGAAAAATGGAAGTAAGTTTGAGAGTTTTATATATATATATATATATTTACTTACTTCTTTTCTATAATTAACATTTATAGAATACTTCTCTTAGAAGAGTATTATATTCTGCATGTATTGTGGTCACTGGATTAATGTGTATGCCTGTTCCACATGCTGCTATCTTGAGAGTATGCCATTTCGAGTTGAATCTTCACAGTGTTTGAAGTAGTCTCTCAGAAAATAAGACTCATAGTAATATCTACTATTTATTTAGTGCTTATATTACTTTCTATTTATATCATTTCAAGTTACTCAGTTTTTTAACAAATTAATGTCTCAAGTTTCACAAGTGTATAATGTGAGAGTCAGAAGTTTTAAGTAACTAAATCAAACATCACACAGCTACTAATTAATGTAACCAGTTGTAAATCTAGATCTGACGCTAAAGCCTTCTCTTGAATAGCTTAGCTCCAGAGTTGTTTTCTGTGACCCTTAGAATTCACTAGGATCAAGCTATGGGAGACTCCTTAGTTGTCATAGTCTTATCCAGACTTCAGGTGCTTAAGTTCTTTTTTTCAGCAGTGTAATTCCAGGTAAAATTGTAACAAGAGTAAAGCTTGTGGCTGTCCTTTGCTTTAAAATGTAACAAAGGCAGAGCTTGTGACTATCCTTTGCTCTAAAGTACACAACATGCCTTGGTTCAGAATGTCAATCCTTGCAAATTCCACTGGAATTTAGCTCTAACAAACACTTTAAACCCCCTATTCATCTCTTTTTTCCAGTAATTCCTTACTTTTATTTCACAATTCACTAGCTTCCCTGTGTTGATGAAGTCTTATAACCAGGCTGAGCTTTTTGGTTTCCTCTCAACCTATTGATGGTCAAGTTTCTGCTGTATCATAAAACCTTTTCTCAGGTACTCACCTATAGTGAGTATAGCCTATAATGGCTAAATTAAACCAGATACTTTAAACCTTTCTTCTAATTTCATGTATTTTTTGAAATACTATAACACTGTGCTGTTTTGATCTCTTTCCAACATACAACAACCAACAATTTGGTTTCTCTACTGGTTCTTTATCTTTTTGCCCTCTAACTTTCTACATGGTCCACAATCCTTTATATTACTTTCCTGTTTTTCAGAAGTTTCATCCATTTTCAAGAAACCCAATGATCTCTTTCATGTTAACATGTCCTAAATTTCTGTGTTCTGGATTTTCTTTCAAAATTTAGTCTCATACTATTAAGTTTATACTAAATGTTCTCACTTGAAGACATCTCATGATTACTTCAAGTTCTATATTTGCCCAAAATAACTCAAAGATCTACCCATCTTTTGTGTCTGTTGCACAACATAAAGAATGTTGGCCCTAGCATCAGAAGACATGGGTTTTTGCTGGCTCTGTTTCCCATTTCCTGTTTTATTTCAACAATACAGTAAAATCACAATAATCACAATTAAAAGTACCTTAGGGGCACATCGTTTAATATTCAGTGAGCTAATTTTAGTTGTAAAGATAAGACATACATAAGCCATTACAGTACAAATTAAAAGTGATAAATACCTGTCTGGGAAATATAGCTCTCAGTAGAGTGCTTGTTTAGAATGCATGAAGCTCTCTGTAATTCCAGCACTCAAGTGGTGGAGGCAGCAGTATCAGGAGTTCAAAGTCATCCTTGATTGCAGAGGGAATTCGAAACCAGCCTAGACACATGTAAAAATAAAATATATCTTTAAAAAAAAGATAAGTTCTATGAAAGCACACTCCTCTGTTATGAAAGTTCAGAAATACAAATGATAAGATGTTGAAAATGTTATACAGGACACCATATTTGAAGTGGTCTCTAAGGTAGAATAAGATTCCATATATTAATGTAAAAGAACAATCAGGATAAGCAAGTAGGTTGGGATTTTGAGTGTAATTTTATAATGGACGTTTGATAATATAGGTTGTAAAGTTTTTTTCTAGTCCAAATATTGTTTTAAGCTCATCTTCACCTTCTTACTTCTCCATGTGGCAATTGTTACTGTTATACCATCCCCACTTGCCATGTTCACTATCAGTTTCCTAACCCATCCCTTACCATTTTTTGTTTAAAATTTCTGCAGGGTGCTCTAAATTTCTAAATTAGTTGACCTAATTCAAATATCTTCCTAACCAATGTATTGTGTGTTCTGTGTGTCTTTCTTTTTTAATTTTAATTTCACATTATTTCTCTCTGTGTGTCTGTGTGTCTGTGTGCCTGTGTCTCTGTCTGTGTCTCTGTCTGTGTCTCTGTTTGTGTCTCTGTCTCTCTCTGTCTTTGACTCTGTCTGTCTCTCTGTCTCTCTGTCTCTCTGTCTCTCTCTCTCTCTCTCTCTCTCTCTCTCTCTCTGTGTGTGTGTGTGTGTGTGTGTGTGTGTGTGTGTGTGTGTGTAGAAGACAGTTTGTAAGAGTTGGTTCTCTCCTACCATGTGGGTGGTTCTGGAGTTTGAACTCAGGCCCTCAGGCTTGACAGCAAACACTTTTACCTGCTGAACCATCTCACTAGCCCCATCCCATCTACCTCTTCTTTCTTAACATGGTTTATTTTTATACTTTATTACTTTGTTCAAGATTTTATATCTGATTTCTAAAACATTAATTCTAAATTATTCTGCCTGTCATTCAAGTTATTCTCCAGCACTACACATTTCATTCCTATTTTCAATATATCTCTTACATAAGACAGTTTGAGTGTGTCATTCTCAGAATTCCATGTGCTATTTGGCTCTTGACAACTAGTTTCCACATGTGCCCTTCATGTGAATTATGTATGCCTATTCAGGCTTTTTTGTTTCCCAGATACTAATTTTTCTGTGAGTCTTTCACTGCTTTTGTAACCCCTACAACGCTTTTACTAGTGTCTTATCTTTTTTAGTCTGTATGATTAGACATATTCTTTTACCTTTAAAATCTCTTTGAGTTAACTGTCATAAAAGAAGTGACCTGAGCAATTGGTTATTATAAAGTGTTTAAATATGTGATTAATTTATTGTAGAATCAAAATTGAGATTTTAGAATAGTAAGGGAAATATTTAGAGGGCAGAGTGATTTTATGGTCTTCTTCAAGGTTATTCATTTTTTGGAAATCAGCAGCTTGCTGAAATACATGGGCTGATATGTGTTGAGATAGTATCTACAAACTCACATGGAGTGGAATTAAAGTTATTAAGGTATTTTATAAACAAAAAGAAGGGGCTGGATTCAGAAACAAGAAAGTTGTGTTTGCTTCTCGTTCCCACACTGTCACAAACTACTTGTATTATCTTCAGCAATTTAATGAATCTGTTCAATGTATTTCCCAAAAAATATACCATTAACAGCTTTTCTGAAATGCACTGTTAGAAAAATCTAATAGTTTTGCTAGATAATCCATGCTGAGTTTTGTAATGTCTCATCATGAATTTCCTGTATAAAATTGTACTTCTCTGATAGTCTATCACAAATCATCAAACTACAAAAGTAATTTGGGAACATAGTAGCTTAAAATGCAAAGATCAAGAAGTTATCCAGGTTTATTTCCAAGAGTCATTTAAGTATTCATTCAATAAGCATTAATTGTGTGGGAAGTGTATCAATCCCTAGAGACACAGCAGTAAAGACAAATGCAGTAAATGTTGTATGTACCACCAATGATAACTGTCTAACATGGGAAACAGTCATAACAAAGGTTGGAAAATTCTGTGATTGATAGTATTCAAGTATAAGGAAGCCAACTGCAGCATTAACAAGAATACAGAGGTGATTAGACAAAGCTTCTCATACAATGTGAATCTTCTATGCTTAGGTATAAGAAATATACATTAGAGAGGTGTTTTGGGAAGACTGAGCAGGATATTCAAAGGCAAAGAAGCATACAATAATATAAAATATTCAGAGTTAATATCTTGTTTTTCTAGCTGCTATAACAAAATATCTTAGACTAGATATACAATAAACCACAAAACTTATTTATCACCATTCTAGAGTCTGGGATGTCTAATATCAAGTTACTGGTAGTGTCTGGTGAGATATAACTTTCTGATTCATGGGTGGTGCCATCTCACTAAATCCTTATATGGTGTAAAGGGTTCATTCATGAGAGCTACAATTTCATGACCTAATTAACTCTCTTAATGTCATCATATTGGCGATTAGTTTTCAACATAAGAATTTGGGGGAGACACAAACATTCTAAACAAAGTAAATGTGAAATAATTTGTCATGTTGATTACTTAATTTCTTTCAACTTTTGTTTCTCCTCTGTAAAATAATACTAATTTGTAGGTAAACTATGTAGGATTGTTGTAAACCAGATAAAATGTTTAAGATAGTATTTTGCAGATTATAAAAATTTCTCCCTACCTAATTAAATGTCAATTCTATAAGGGTAGGGCATCTAGCTGTTAAAGAATGGGCCGTTTGCTAATGGTTGGCTCATAGAAAACATTGTGGAATGAATGATCATCAACATAATTATTTTGGCATAGGTATCCTAAACCGTGAAGTTGAATAATCTTGGTTGGTTTTGTTTCCTTAATATAGATTCAAAGAATAAAGGAAAAAATAATTAGGTAACTCATCTGTTCAAATTTAAATATGTATCTTAAAACAATGAAAAGTGGGCCTAGAAAGATAGCCCAGAGGTTAAGAGCACTTGCTCTTGCAGAGGACCCTGGTTCAGTACACTTACATACATGTAGGTGAGGCACTCATGCACATAAGATGAAATTTTTAAAAATGAAAAGATTTCTAGCTAAAATCATCTCTTGCTTTTCATATGAGATGAATTAAGGTAAAAACAACTTTTAAAATTCACAGTCACTATTCCTTGAGTGCTTTTCATATGCCAGTCACATGTGTAGGACTTTATTCAAATTACAGGACAACAACATAATCCTATGATATAAAAACTACTTTTATTTCTATTTTAATAAATAGGCTCAGGGGGATTAATTGAACTTTCCAAAGTCAGATACATACCTCCTAAACTGTGAAGCCAAAATTGTGAATGTTGATCTGTTGTCCTGAGTCTAGCTAGTAGTAAGTGTTTGGCACATAGTTAATATAAAGTTATTAAGTAAATATGTTACTAATCTTTTACCTGCATATGAACCAATAGTTTAGTTTTTATGGTTTCCATAATTTCAATAAGTTTAAGTGTAGTGACAGAATTTAACCATAAAAGAGAGGAATTTACATAGGAAAATCTCTTGACTGGTAACTCTGATTAGAAAAAACATTTAGATTTGCTTATAAGTTATATATGTGCATAAGTATTATACATACATATGAAATTGAACGCTTATAGAGCACATACAGACACACAAACATACATTTTAAAGTTTCTGTTGTTCTAATACTCCTGAAAGCATGTAAATAATATAACAGCAAAGCTAGACTGGGCAATTACCAAATCAGATTTCCTTGTGTTAATGTAGAAATTAGGGCTCTAGAGAGGTAGTAAATTGCAAAGGTCACACAAGGAATTAAAGTAAAATTAAGAATCTGAGTTTCCAGACTCACAAGTTTGTTTTAGTCTGAACTGTCACCATTTGCCATCTTAATTTTATAGATGAGGTAACTAAAGCATCCTAAGAATGTTGACAGCCAAGTTCCTGCCACTGAAGCAGGACTGAAAATTTGATTTTAAATATGAGGCTTGACTTTATTCTAATGCTTCTTTCTGGGTGTGAGAAGAAAGACATCTCCCTTCTTATTAACCAAATAATGGGCTGAAGATAATTTACAAAAATATTTGTCTTTCTCTCTAAAAGTAAATTAAGGTTGCTTTATTGATTTATTTTCAGAACTTGGACAGTCCCAAGGAGGCTCTATAAAGGCAAGAATCCAAAACACCTAGCACAAAGGAAGGCACTTAATAAATATTTGTTGTTAAATCTATGACACACTGAAGGAAGAAAGAGAATGTAGGTTGGGTAATGGTTTCCCAGAGGATGATGGATGGACAATCATTAGTGCTGAAAAAAAGTGGGAATGAATGAGGAAAAGAGGTGGGGGGAAAGCCCTTAAAGGAGAAGTTCAATCTTTATCAGATTGAAACTACAGATAATCAGCAAATGTTGAGTGTCTTATGATTGGTAGAGATATTTAAATAAGGCCCCCTTAAAATTATTATCCACCCCCGCAACCCCACTCCCCTTTAAATTTTGTTTCAATCATTACCCAGGGACCGGATACAGAGATTCCTATGGGGAGTTCTAATGGGTCGATTCAATTTCAGCTGGATGACGCCACTTAGCCAAGCATTAAGAGCTACAGCTCCGGGAAAGCCGCGGCACAGAGAGGGGGAGAGAAAGAAATTATAGCAAGGAGCAATAAATCCCTTCCCATCCTCCCCTATAACCCATTCACAAGACCTCCAGAAACCATCTGCATTCACAAAACAGCCAGCTAGCTGAGCTGAACACACAGTGCAACCTCACCCTACACACATACTGCCGCAGATCATATACCAACACACCCAGAGCTATATAAATAATCACTCCACTAGCGGTATCTATTGCTCCGTTGAGATACCCTGTGTCTACAACTGCAGTTTCTGCTGCTTCGGATCTTCTGACAGATTGGAGGAGACGGAGGCGGAGGTGGAGGTGGGGGCCAAAGGGAGGTGGGGGAGTAGGTAAGGAAGGAGGAAGGGGAGAAGGAGAGGGGGAGGGGAAGAGGAGGGGAAGAAAAATATTGGAGGAGGAGGGGGAAAAGAAACTGGAGGAGGAGGAGAAGGGGGAGGAGTAAGAGGCGGAGGAGGAGGGGGAGGAGAAAGAGAAGGAGGTGGAGAAAGAAGAGGAGGAGGAGAAAGAAGAGGAGGAGAAAGAGGAGGAGGTGAACTTACCCTGCTGAGCTTTCTTTGGGGAATACAATATCAAGATTCAGCTCTGCATGTAAAATCTATACGGTGTGTCTGCTACTACAGGTCTGATTTTCACCGCCCCCTCCACACAGCGCTCTCTCTCTCTCTCTCTCTCTCTCTCTCTCTCTCTCTCTCTCTCTCCCCTCTCTCTCTCTCTCCCGCTCTCCCCCGCGTCTCCCTCTCTCTCTCTCTCTCTCTCACCCCCTCTCTCTCTCTCTCACGCTCTCCCCGTCTCTCTCTCTCTCACGCTCTCCCCGTCTCTCTCTCTCTCACGCTCTCCCTCTCCCTCTCTCTCTCCTCTCTCTCTCTGTCCCCTGCTGTGTCGGAGGGACCAAGACAGAACTATCTCTGTTTTATCTTCTCTTCCACTAAAGGAGTTTTCATTCAGACTTTCCGAAGAGAGGTGGAGAAACCTAAAGACTCAGGAGAAGAGATCCTTTGAGCCAGATCGAGCATTAGTTTTCTCGGCATGGATAAACCATTTTCTCAAGGTAAGCCACGGGGATTAGCTCTTAAAGACTCCAGAATTCCTTCTATGCAATGCACAGATTGCCATTCATTCCAGCCTGCGGTGTGTGTGTGTGTGTGTGTGTGTGTGTGTGTGTGTGTGCGCGCGCGCGCTCGTGTGTGTGTGTGTGTGTGTGTGTGTGTGTGTGCGCGCGCACACACACACACACACACACACACACACACACACACGAAAGCGCCTGGGTAAAATAAAATGTAAACCCTTAAGATGACATTTAAGTGAATCAGCTCTTGTAGAAAATTATCCATACTGGAAATCAAAATAAGAATTCAGTATAAACCTTTTTTATCCAAATGCCAATTTAATGTATAGTCTGTTGCCCTTTAATGCATTTTGGTGCTTAACTAAGCCCCTTACAGCGCAGCCTAACCACCCAAGGTGAGGACGTAGGAAAAGCCTGTGCTGAGGCCAGTCTGGCTGCCCAGCGGGCATCCTTGTCAGCGTGGGGCTAGTCTGCTATTGGCTCACAAGTCTGGGCTGTGCATCATTCGGATTTCATCACATCACCTTGCCTTGGGAAGAAATGGCGCAAGCTGACACGGCATAACCCCCCACTTACATTGAGTCAGAGCAATGATTTAGAAATTTCTGGATTCATGCCTGGGTATATGTGTACATATCTGTATGTGGCATATGGGAATTTTGTCCAAAATAAGAACTTGTGCACATATCTAGTTAGTCAAAAGACATTTGCTAGGACCTAGGGGAATGATTTAAAGTACTCTTCCTTCCACACATCTATTACTCACCTATGAATGCTGCAAATCAAGCTCAATAAACAGAAAACAAATCTTGAAGCCTATACTAAGTTACATTTTGAAATGCAAATTGTTGTTGCTTCTCTGCACATATTAAAACCTCCCTGTAAAGCAATGTGTTATCACATGAATTGGAGTATATAATATATTAAAGCATGTTCTCAACAAGTCATCTGCATACATAAATACAAATAAGGCACAGACTAGCCGTTCATCCACATTAAGTATACCCTTGTCTCTTTGATTTTAACATTCAGTAAGACTTTATTGTAAAATTCTATACATTTTGTTTCTTTGTGTTCTGTTTTCAGGTCTGTAGCTGCAAAACATAATCTAGTGAGCTGAGTGACTTGGATTTAGAGATATTTATTCAAAATTAAGTAGTAAGGAAGCAAAGAATTGAAAAGAAAGGAGACTAATTCTTCATGAAAGAATTTAAGACTTAGATACACAGCCAAAACCCAGCACAGAATTTAGAACAGGGCAAAATGGGCTTTAAAATTTTTACTTATATATCTCTTCATTTGCAAATGAAGAAACAGTTTACTTGCCTATAGTAACGCAGCAAAGTAAAGCTAGCATTAAGACCATAATGCAAGCTTCTTGCATCTTAGAAAAAATGGGGCTTATAAAAAGATTCTAGTGTCTTAAATGAATAACTAACTTCTTAGAATTTTCCTCCCCATTAAAAGCTTATGAATGTGTTTGGTGTTACAATTTTTCTCTACATCACTCATCACTAAAGCACCTATATCTTTAATAATGTCAACTTCTTAAAACTGCAAGACTCAGGGGCTTGAAATAAACTATATAAGTCTTAATGAAACTATTAAAGTAATGAATAGGATTGGGGAAGCAATGTGACAAGTTAAGAGTTAAATGTGGTGAGGACCTGGCAGCTCTAGCAAGATGTATGTGGTAGGAGGGAGGCCCTGGTCAGTAACAGAGAGGTCAGTAATGTAAACTATATACAACTTGGTATTTGTAAGGGGTGTGTGCTTTGATAGAGATGCAAATGCTTTTGCACAGAGAAGGATTTTTTAGAGAGCAGACTTTGGAATAGTAGAACTAAGAAAACATATAAAGCCATAGCAGAAATTCCCCCTATGTTTGCTTTCAGTTATTCTGAGAACAAGTGTATGTAACAGCAGAGTACGGAGTGGGGAAAAAAACACATCTCACAGCCATTACACAGTAAGGTACAAAACAGCATTGAGCCTGTAAGAGTAGGAGAAAACAGCAGTCAGTCCTTCCTTCTTTCTTCTCCTATCTTTTTTTTTTTTTTAAAAAATCAACATTGAATCACACTCTATCAAAAAAAAGATTTATCATAGAATTCAGAAATGTCTTAAAACATCAGCATGCTTTAGGCAGAAAAGTTTTCAAGTTTTGTCTCAACATGGCAGATTTTAGGTTTTAAAGAGAAAAATACATTTTCTTTTATTAATAAACATCATCACCATTTCATAAATAGGTTTAGCTTTCTAGTTTCTAAATAAGAAAGGAAATTTCTGTTTAGGTCAAATATAGCAAATTTCATAGCTATAGAAAAACTATTCAGAAAGCTATGAACGCCTGGCCAGCAAGACTGACAGGGGTGGGTTACAATGCATCATTCATTACTGCAAAGGTACTATGTGACAAAAATCACTAGAATCTATCACAATATCGCCAGTACTCATAATCACATTGACTGTTATTCAGTAATATGTGATATGTATATTCTTTGTCATTTACCAAAATACCAAAATGACCACAGGCAGTTTGCTGCTCACAAAGAATACCTTTTTAATGGGTGGACTCCTGAATAATAAACATGCATGTAGTGGTAGTTTCTCATCTAGTCTACTAGTAGTATCTTGCTTATTTGTTTTTCAAGATTACCCCATTACCTTCTGCTGTAGAATATGACTATTGTTTCAGTTTATCTTTTTTAGCTAAATTGATTCAGCAGGGCCAGAATATCAAAAAAGTTTATTGTTATCCAGTCTTTAATTACTACACCAAACCCCAATATTACTATGATCCTTACTACCCACATTAGATCTCAAAATCTATTCTAATAAAAAAATTGAGAACAGAAACTAATTTTATACTGTCAGCCTCCTTAACTGAGGCCAACAATGCTTCATTATTGTAGATTTCTTTAATCATCCAACAAAATCTCTTATTCATGAAAAGTCTAACCACTACTTTAATATACCTTTTTACCCTAAACACCATGTGACCTTCTGGTACCAGATAGAAACCCCCTTAAGATATTTTTATTGTTGGTTCTGAGATGTTTATATTATGACCTAGATTCTATTGAGTTTAGCTTTCAACTTTGTGGGCACACCTCTGAGTATTCAGTGGCTTCACTGTAATCCTGTTTTAGGAATATAACATGATTATCACATGTAACTATTTCTTGACATTTTCATGTATTTTAGAAATTGACATATCTAACTATATCCAGTATATGTTGCTATATTTAAAGCATATAAGACTTGAATGACTCCACCCATTCTGTATTTGATGAGTTGGACATAAGCCCATTTCTTATAACTTTTTCAAATACTTTTTATATTCCAAAGCTTTCATGTTCACATATAATCTACAATCCATATAAACAGTATGTCCTTGTTTATTCAGATGTCCAATGAATACTGTCTATTTCTTTCCAATACTAAGACTATGACTGTATAAAGATTTAGTAAAGCTATGGGTGGAAGGTTGCAAGGACTTTAAGTGCAAGGAAGTGAATCTATTTTTGTTTTTTAATTGTCCAAACAAACAGGGGCCTTTGCCCAATTTACCCTCAAGAACCTGAAAATGTAGATGGTGTGGATGAAAAGAATGATTAAATTACATAGCTATAGAAATATAGACCATTATGGGGCAGTATCCTTGAAAATCTAGACCACCCCTATAATTATATAGGTAGTGAAACTGAGGCCAAAAGAAAGCAAATGATTTGACAAAAGTATCATACATAATTGAGTCATGGAGCATCCGTTATGTTTATCTAATTTTTAAGCAGATGTAAGTTTAGCTAATCAGATTTATATGAGAATATAGCCTCCAAAAAGTGTAAAAAAAAAAAGCCTCCAAAAGCCTCCAAAGTGTAGCCATTATTAGCTGCTGAACTCTTTATGAACTGTATCATTATTTTTCCCATTATTATTTTACTTTGGACCTATTTCAGCGTTGTTTGCTTTATTATAGAATCCTAATCAGATATTGTTTTCTATCTCTTTGTTCATTTGTATTTATTCAATCTATCCAAATTATTCCACAGTATGAGTAATTGGTTTATTCTGAGGATACTTAAAATCTGACAGATTTCAAGTAAGTACTGTGTTCATGCTAATGATCTTTATGTCCTGATGTTCCATGTTGTCTCATTGATTCATGTTTCCATTTCCTTTTTGAACATTCAGTCTTCTAGGTACAGGAGTCTACTACTTGTAAAATATTTTCTGCATGGTCACAATTTGTTGATTCTCCCTATATCAAGGCCTTCAGGAGAAGGACTACACAGCCATTTGTGGAACAATGAAGATGTAAGAATACATTTTCTAATGGCCAACTAAGCTTAAATATAGTATAAGAACATCTCTTTACAAAAGCCATTTTTGGTGTAAAAGAGAAAAGCAGTCTGTGAAATATTTGTTTGGTAAATAAAATTATATAGTTATGGTGATATTTAAAATAGTTCAAGGCTTGTATTATAGTTTGATGTAATTGTCACTGCACAATCCAGTGTGGTATATTTTAAAATGTATGATTCTGGAAGCTGAGTGTGGTAATGCATACCTATAGTTCCAGCTACTCTGGAGGAGGCAGGAGAATGGTTGAATATATACATGTTCATATACACATATGAGCAGCTTCTCTTGGTAGACCTTTGAAGTTTCCTCTATTGCTTCAATATTGCTTTAGGAAATGACCTTTGTTTTTAACATTTGGCTCTATTTTTATTAGAATTCAGATGTTCAAAACTTAGGTTAGCCACACGATAGAATACAAAAAAAAATTAATTATCTAACATTTGCTCCCAAACTTATTTATCCTTTAAATAGAATGACCAGACTTTTCTGAAAATGAATGAGTTCACTTACAAAATAAAAGTATTACATAAAACCTACAATACAGCATTTGAAAGATGAAAGTGGTAATAAGTCCTAACTTTTTCTTGGTTCCCCTAAACTTGTGACTTGTATGTTCTCATACATTGTTTGTATTTCTTTTCTCTTAGGATTTTCTGATATGCTTTGAGGTCCATTTAACTACAAGGGCTTTTTTTTTTTTTTTTTTTTTTTTTTTTTTTTTTTTTTTTTTTTTTTATCACCGCAAGTGCCACTCTGACCTCAAATCACTTAGAGCTCAAAAATCTAGGCAAAATGGATGCCACAGCAATAGATGAGCTCCAACAAATTCTGCCTATTGAACAGCTGCGCTCTACTCATGCTAGCAATGATTATGTGGAACGGCCTCCAGCACCCTGTAAACAAGCTCTTTCCAGCCCTTCCCTTATTGTGCAAACCCACAAGTCTGATTGGTCCCTGGCTACCATGCCTACTGTTCTCCCACGCAGTATTAGCCAGTGTCATCAGCTGCAGCCCCTGCCTCAGCATCTGAGCCAATCTAGCATTGCCAGCTCAATGTCCCAAAGCACCACTGCCTCTGATCAAAGGCTCTTGGCCAGCATTACACCCTCTCCTTCAGGCCAGTCCATCATCAGAACCCAGCCTGGAGCAGGGGCCCACCCAAAGGTCGATGGTGCTCTGAAGGGAGAAGCTGAGCAATCTGTAGGGCATCCCAGTGATCACCTCTTTATCTGCGAAGAGTGTGGGCGCTGCAAGTGTGTCCCCTGCACAGCGGTTCGCCCTCTACCCTCCTGCTGGATGTGCAACCAGCGTTGCCTTTGCTCTGCTGAGAGCCTCCTTGATTATGGCACTTGCCTCTGCTGTGTCAAGGGCCTCTTCTACCACTGCTCCACTGATGATGAAGACAACTGCGCTGATGAGCCCTGTTCCTGTGGGCCTAGCTCTTGTTTCATTCGCTGGGCAGCCATGAGTCTCATCTCCCTCTTCTTACCCTGCCTGTGCTGCTACCTGCCTACCCGTGGATGCCTCCACCTGTGCCAGCAGGGCTATGATAGCCTCCGTCGACCAGGCTGCCGCTGTAAGAGGCACACCAACACTGTGTGCAGAAAAATCTCTTCTAGTAGCTCACCCTTCCCCAAGGCCCAGGAAAAGTCTGTATGACCTTCCTACAAGATGGATCCAGAGTGTTTTCCTTCTGACCCTCTTCAGTAACGCATAGGCCTCATGTTTGGGGGAGGGTGTGAGATAATAAACTAGCCAAAGTTAGGACCTCACCTCTTTTGTTCCTGCGGCTTCAAGATAATGGCAAAGTATATCCTAGTGCAGGATGCCTTGCTCTTTTTCACAATATCTATCCCACTCTTCTTCAGTCTTCTGACACCCAGCCTGCTCAGCTTTTACGGCTGTCATGGCATATTCAGGTGATACATAGGCATGAGTTTTGGAAACTGAGGACTGACAGGGCCAGCAACGTGGAGGTTTAGGGGCTCCCCAAGGTAATGCCTCTTGGTGCAGGCTCTGATTGTCACTCTGCTTTCCACAGTGCCTTTGAAGACTTTCTTCTAAGATGGTCATCACAGGTGCATGTGGAACAGTGTTCAACCTTCCAGGGAATATGACTCCCTCTTCCTGCCCTTTTGTCCCTCCTTCCCCCACCCTCCCTCCTCCATCTTTTCTTCCTTTCTATCTCCCTGTCTCTTCTTTCATTATCCTGTTCTGTTTTTTTTTCAGCCTCTCCTTTTACTTTGCTACATTTCTTTATTTCCTACCTTTCTACTATTCTGCTTTCTAAGACTAATTTTTGTTTATGGTTTTATTTTGTTTGATATCTATTTGTTTCTCTCTTCTTGCCTCTTTTTCTCTGACACATTCAAATGTACGGTTTTTCCATAGGTGTTTTCTTAGATGCCAAACTTTGCTATGCTATACTATTTACTAAATTGTATTAAGGGAAATTGATTATTTTAATGAACTGATTGCTAGCAATAGTCGGTATCCCAATGTGTGTATGCACTTACACCCATACCCACTTGTTTGTGCGCATATGAGGCTCTCCTACATTTCCAAATTCAATTAGTTGGAGTGTTTTTTCTCCTTTTGCTGATAAACAACTTATAGTACTGACAGATTCTACTAGCATGCTGAGTAGGATAGTAAATCAGGATGCTCATAACTTTGTATGTCTGACCCAAGTGCCAAAGGCAGACGTGCTTTATAGCTAAATGAACAAAGCAAAGGATATTACAGAGGTACGTTTTCTCTTAGCTAACTGCCCTGAGACTGCATGGCTCAGGCCTTAATAATGGATGTTAAAAGTCATAAAATTTTAGAGCTGGAAGGAATCTTAAATATTAGTCTAGTTCAATGTTGTAATTTTACAGATGGGAAAACTGAGGTCTGGAAATAGGAAGGGAATTGCCCAAGGCCACATACTAGAGTTGATAACAGAATTTCACAGGAACATGGGCCTTCTGACTCCTACTTCATTGTTTCTCCCCTTCATTATATTGGCTCACTGAACTTTTTCTTAGGACTCTGTTAACAATTCCAGAAAGTGATTCCCTTCCAATTACTTTTCAGAAACCATAAGAAGTTAGTGTAGTGGTCTTTCTGCAGTGAAAAAAATGAGTAGTTAATTAACTACTGGGTATTGAGGCTGCCCCCAGTGGACACCACCTTTGATTCTGTCACCATGTAGAAGCTCAAATGTGGGGGAAAATATAAAGAAACCCTAACCAAGTTGTATCTTCGCCATTGCATCTACACTTTGCTGCACATACTGTGCTCCCTCCTGGCTTTGTCTGCAATGGTAGCTGCCTAAGAACCTAGATTTCAGCAACAGTGAACTACTGAGATGAAAGATATGTAATGCACAGAAGTGACTCCCCTCATAAAATGTACAAAGAGCCTGTGCTACGAACCCCTGTCAATAAGGAAAAGGCTGAAATGGTGATGGCAGGGTACAAAAGACTGCTACTAAGAGACATGAGAATTATATAGTTTCCCTCTGTAAGTAAACTCAAGATTTACCAAGGAATACAGATATTGGGGGCACTTGCTTGAAATCAAGGTGCTCCAACTTAGTTTAAGACTTCCAGACTCTATGTATCATCTCTTTTAAAGTATTCATGGATGTGTGCTGCAGGGTGAAGTGAGTAGAAGTGCATAATCATGCACAGGAGGAAGAAAGGGAATTCCATGTCCCTTTATTGGATACATACTGCAGAAATATATGCCACAAAGTCTTTATTGGCTATGGCACTTCCTGAGGTGTATTGACATTGGGTTGCACACAACCACATAACTTCACTTACATCTCCTCTTGTAGAATTGCTTTGTCCTATTTTTGTATATATAAGTATGTTATGATGATTATTAGTATTGTTAATGATATTGCTGCAAATGGTGCCATATATAAGGTTAGGCTTCTTGGGACATTTATAAACCCTGAACCAATACCTGAATACCTATAACTTCTTATGTTGCTTTTAAATCCTTTAACTTTAAATAATTTGTGTTTAATCTTTAAAAATCTTCCTAATGTATTTCAAACTTATTTATCCCTAAAAGCTATACCCAGTTATCTGGATAACACTGGATGATGATGGGCAGCAACACACACTTCTCGCTGCTTCTGTCCAAAATTTGCTTAGAGTCTAGACATCTAAGGATTCTCTGACACTAGTGCATTGTTTTGGAGCTAAAGTTACACTATGGATGCTTGCTTATTAGTTTCAAGCCCCTTCTTAATAGCTCCTAGATATTTCAACCCTGCAGTCCTTACTCAGGCAAATTGTGCACTGCCAGAAGGGCCCTGGGCTCTGCCATACACCCAGAGGAATTCTTCTCAGTGTATTTTTAAATGGCCTTATACTTGGTAGAAGAAACTGAAGGGTTCCTGAATGCAATCTGCTGCCGAGTCAAGGCTTTTACTTATGTCCAAGTTGGCCTGATATGGACTGCATCTGGTTTACATATAGATGGGTCCTGTTGAGGTATGCACACAGACATGTGAGTGTGCATATGTATCCCTTCTGTGGTTTCATATAGATATGTATATATATATATATATATATATGTGTGTGTGTAAATATATAATCACACATCTCTATATATTTTAATGTATTGCACATGTATATTTAAAATATATACAAAATAACTCTAAATCCTTCAGAGTGGCTCTGCTTTCATTATTTCTCTGCTTTGTGATATGTACCGCATAAACAGGAATGTATAGATGGCTGTTTCCTGCTTAGCATTTCCTTTCAGTTAATTCAATCTATACCTAATTCTACTGCTTTCCACATATTGATGTCTTGATATGTGTTCTATGCCATTAGATGAAAGTTTTCTTTTAATTTCAGGTCATTCTTTCTATCATGCTAGCTATAATAAATATAATGTACCCTTATACACTGCTATGTGGTAAGCATGATAGTATATTGTCTATATTTAACAACAACTATATTATCTCATTTCATTCTCAGAGTAACTACATTACTCTCTTCTCCATTTTACAGATGAGAAAATGAAGCACAAAATTATTAAGTAACTTGTTAAATGTGGAACTAAGATTCGAACCTAGGTGCTCTGCTCTCAAGTCCATGTTCAAGAGTCAGGTACAAAAATTTGAAGTACACTATAAACCATTCTAGAGTAACAAGTTTCAGTGGTGATTATACTTCTCTTTATTACACTCCATTTATCACTTTAGTTAAACATGATCCTATGTTAAGAACAAAACAACAATCACAGAAATATTTTAGTTGTATTGTTTCCAAAAATATTGGCATTACAAATTTCTGACTTGAATCCAGAGTTATTTTCATTTTAAAAATTTCAGGTATCTTAACTTAGGTTCCTAGAAAATAGAACTTGAAGCTAAAGCTGGTTTATAATCCATGTAAACAAAATGGGGACAATAGTGATGAGTTAGGGATAGCAACTATTAGGAAATATAATAAGTTAGCATAACCTATTTTATGACAAGTTAGTTTCTCAACCTCTTATAACAGGCCATATGAAATTACATCTCTACACATCCCATATTTGGGGAAGGATTTATCTGCTAGCTCTCATCTTGTATACACCTTCTTATGGCATAATAAATCCTCTGTGATGCTCGGTAGTATACCTGTGACTATCCGTATACATGCAGCATATAATTTGGCAACAATGAAGAGGCACTGTTATTCTACTACAGAAAGCAAGGCATATATGTGGGTATGAAGTGTTATAGATTTATAGTGCTGTTAGACTGGTACCTATTATTTTACCACCTTCCTTTATTTTAAGATAGTGTCTTGCTATATATTTCTAGCTGTCCTGAAACCTACTACGTAGACCAGGCTGGCCTCAAACTCAGAGATCTACCTGCCTCAGCTCTCTAAGTGTTTGAATTAAAGCTGTGCACCACTATGCTTTGTTTTAATCATATTATTTTAAAGTGAGTTAGAGACAATCTACTATCTCTAAAGTACACAGGACTATACTGTGCTCACAAATGATTTGTTCTGAAGGTCTTTTTCCCCAACATGGACATGAAGTCCCTAATTCAACTAAAGGAGTTGAAAAAAGTTTCAAAATATCCTTATTTTTAGCATAGAATTTTATTTCATTTTTGTGAACTACTCAAATAATACAAGCATGAATATATATATATATATATATATATATATATATATATACATTCATTTAGGTTACTAAGCATAATAACAGGAAAATGGGGTAATAAATTCAGCAAAATTGATTAAATTAGGTATTTTTGAAACAGGAAAATAAGTTTCTTGACTGGTATATTTTTCAGCTTTATCACCATAACAAGATATCTAAGATATTCAAATTTGAAAGAAGAAAGGTTTGTCATGGCTCATGATTTCAGTCCATAGTGGCTGGGCATTGTTTTTTAGGCCTTTAGAAGGCAGTAAATTATGGCAGGAACGCTTTGAAAATGCAGTGACTTACCTCATAGTAGATAATAAACATAGGGAAAGAAGAAAGGACCATTGTCCAAACTGTCCCTTCAAAGGGATACACAAGTATCTGAAAGTCCTTTTATTAGGCTACACTTCAGAAAGATTCCAGATTTTAGCATAAAGCTCAGTTATAGAGTGCTTGCCTAGCATATAAAAATCCTTGAGTTCCATTTTTAGCACCACAAAAATGTTTCTACCACCATGCATTAATACCACAAGAGGGTGACCAAGACATTAACACATGGGCCTTTGAGGGAATCATGTAAATTAAGGTTACTGACTTTAAAAATATTTCTGCCACCTAGTTAAGACATCACAGACACATTTTAAGAGTGATAATATCTTTTATTTTGATATGTAATGGTTCCTTGCATTCTATATACTGTACATACATAAAATCAAAGCATTTGCTAAAAGCATTTCATTGATGTGCTTTAATTTTTATTGGTAACAAAAGCACATAATGCAGCATTGTACTGAGTTAATAAATGTATAAGAGAATTCTGAAAAAAACTACATGAATGAATAAATTAGGTTGTTACTCAAAATGATCTGACAAAACTATTCTACCAATTACTTTTACTTCATGAAGTCCAGGTTAATTCATAGTCCTTATCATATCTGACCCATCTGAACATCTGACTATAGTGCATCTAAAAGCATGCTCATTGTTTTGACTTTAGAATATTATTCTTTTCTTGATTTCCTCTTATTTCACTAACTGCTCCTTCTGTGTATCCTTTGTTAGGTCTTTTCTCCCCATCATTTCTTCATATTCAAGTATCCATTAGATAGCTTTTCTTTGAGTATCATTTATGTAAGAGCTCAAAATAATTTTCCTGTAGGTACTACTTCCTTGAACACAACTCTTTAAATGCTCAACTGCCAATTTTACATCTGTACTCCAACATGTATTAGAAAAGTCAAACATATACCTGTGTACTCTTCGTTATTTTTAACACAATTCCAAACTCCTAGTTGTTCAGATTAAAAACTTTGCCCAAGCTTTTTATTAGCTGTGAATGTAACCAAAATTCAAAATTCTAAAATTCCAAATCTTCAGTTAGTCTTCTCTGATGATTTAGTGTGGATCACATATAGTCATCAGTATGTCTTTTGAACTTCTGGACTAAGGTTTGATAACGTTTAACTAGACTACAGTCTTTGACCCCTTTATCCTAATCTAGGCCTATGTCCCTATCTTCTCCTTATCCAGTTGCTTTCAAAGGTCAGGATGCTTTGTTATTTTCAAAGGCCAAGATGGATAAGACAAGGAAAGATATTTTGAGAATGCTGCTGTTCAAGATCTTGCTGTCATTGCAATCCAAGTTTTATGTGTTTGCTCTCAGATATATTTGCTAGTCAGTCTCCTGAAAAAGAATAGGTCCTCAAGTTGTCATTCTTCAACTATCAGAAAATCCTTTTGACTGTACCAGATAATAATCATGTTGGTAAATCACTGATGGTAAATGACACTGATAACAAGAATCTGAAAGCTTCAAGTCCTGAAAAACTTAACTAACATATTTGTGACAGAGTACTAAGGGAAAGAAGTATACATAGCCAGATAGGCAAATACTCTGCTTTATTAATAAAGAGCTTTAAAGCAAGCCACACTCACATTTTCTACCATAATAAAGCTGGGGTGGAGTATGTATGCACCCTGAGAAATCATTTTGCACCTATTTGCTAAAACTAAACTAAGGAGAATAAATGGATCACTTGGCTCTTTTTCTATGACCAAGCTTTAATCCTTACCTTTGAAGTTTACCACCATGCTGACAAAAGTGCTGCAGAAGAAATCCAAGAAAAAGCTTATTCATCTTTATGATAATTTTATTTCATTTTTCCCTCAATGGCTTTCTTTCAATGAAGATTAACACCCCTCCTAAGAAGAATGACGCAAGCCTATCATAAACCATATTGAAAGAAGGAAAAGAATAGAAGACATTCTAAACATGGGTCCAGAAAGAAAAACAATGCTTTTTAAAATTAACAATATAATACTATTTTTTAATTTGTTAACTCTTCAAATTTCTTTTATAAACACTCTTTTCAAATCCCTATAATTCTTCAACTAGAATGAGTGTATGTATACCTACATGCTGAGAGAGAGAGAGAGAGAGAGAGAGAGAGAGAGAGAGAGAAGAGAGAGAGAGAGCTTGAGCACTTCCTCATACTCTGCAGCTCTTGATTCTTATACTAAATGACAAGGTTTCACTTCCTTCCAGACTGGATTTATGGTTTCCCTGGATTAGTTTCTTCTGAGTCATTGTAGTGTTATGGAAGTCACAATATTCTGAGACCAATTAAAATCAAAACATTTGGAGGTGAGTTAAGAAATGTATTTTAAAGCTCTTGGGTGATTATAATATGAAAACAGACTCGAGAAAGCCAAATCACCTCATTCTGTAAATTCAGATAGTGAGGTCTAGGGAGGGGATGTGATTTAGTCATAACCACATGGTGAGTTAGCAACTAAGGAGCACAGGAATCCAGATCTGCAGATATCTAGGCCAGAGCTCTTGTCTTGATACTATCTGCTTCTCTCTTTATCCCATGCTTTTTTTTTTTTTGCTTTGCTTTCTTCCTTTGTAAAATGAAGGTAACAAAGCCTAGAGATTTTAGAAGAATAAATAAAGCAGAAGCAATTTGTTATATATTTTTCATACAAATGTGAAGGAATATTATGTTTTTTGGGAATTAATACATAACACAGATGTGACATAGAATCTCTAAAACAAAAGTTTTTATTGCATGTTGATAAAATATAATTGTACACATTTATATACAAAGGATGTTATGGCTTTGAATATAGTAATGACCAAGTTTAAACCAACTAACTCAGCCATTACTTCAAGCATTTAAAACCCTCTGTAATGAGAACATTTGAAATACACAGTGATAGTGACAGTGAAATATATAATATTCAATATTAGCCATAGTCATATGGTATGCAATAAATAATCATTTGACTGATGTATCTATCAGATAACATGCATCAATATTAATCCCTTGCATAAATCGTGTTTTAAAACTGAACTTGGCTTCAGTGGCAATTAAATTTATAAGTTGAGGATTATATTTTTCCTTTGCTGGATTAAGAACTGATAGATAAAAATAGAAATGCAATGGATTGCCTATATCATGCAACCACAGCATTGACCTTAAGCTAAACCCAGAATTCTATGGAACTCATAGATCTCATTCTAGAAGTTTCTCTGAGTTTGTGGGTGATAAGTTATCCACTGAAGAAATGAATCCATTTAAGTCAAATTAAATCATAAAGGTGGGTTTATTGGGGGCAGAGAGAGTGCAGAAAAAGAGAAGGTAAGTGCATAAAGAGATTGGAGAGAGGCCTTAAACTCCTAATTTTTCTGTCTTTACTTCTCAAGTGTTGATATTACAGGCTATATGAAACATTGTTGAAGATTTGAGTTTCTTCCTACTATTAATAACCATGGCTAATAACATAATTTTTATCCTTTCCTTAAAACTGTAGATTATACCTTGTTTTTTCATCGTGCTCATCTACTACTTTATGGAGCTTATTTCTAAGATTTTTATGTCAATTATTGTTAGGAAAAGCATTTATTTGGTACTGAAACTATTAGTAAGGAATGTTTAAGTGTAGTTTAAGGCTACACTGAGAGTTCAAGGCTAGT
This sequence comes from Arvicanthis niloticus, assembly GCF_011762505.2. Lineage (NCBI taxonomy): Eukaryota > Metazoa > Chordata > Mammalia > Rodentia > Muridae > Arvicanthis > Arvicanthis niloticus. Next base: position 130,222,095 of record NC_047679.1, read on the forward strand.
CTGGACTACTTGAGACCCAAGGGAGGGGGCATGAAGTTCCACCCCTAGCTGAGGAGTTTTTGGCAAATGATAGCTGCCAATAGAGGGAGAATTAGCTCTCTTTAAGTGTGTAGCTCTTGCCTCAATTAATAGCCACACACATAAGAGTATATAGGCAGCACTAATGGGACTTGATAGGTTTTCCAAAAAATGAGAACTCAAATGTGGGTAATATGAAATGGCAGGTGATTCTGGGAGAAGATAGAGGAGGAAGATGAAGATAATCAAAATACAATGTATAAAATTCTCAAAGAATTAATAAAAATTAAAATGCTTTATACAAACATGATAAATATAAAAAGTGAGAATAATAAAGTGCAATTATTAAATAAATGAATCTTGAAACCTTTGTTAAGTTACTTAACCTTTCTGTGCCCGGTTTCTAACCAAGTAATCAGAATGCCAAAGATTCTGTGCTCTTACCCTAACCCTAACCCTAACCCTAACCCTAACCCTAACCCTAACCCTAACCCTAACCCCTAACCTCTAATCCTAACCCCTAACCTTAACCCTAATCCTAACCCTAACCCTAACCCTGATCTTAACTACTGTAGTCTACTCTTTAGTATAAAAATGGCTATTTGAATGGAGACATAATGTCACAAATTTCTTAAGACTGTGTTGGTTAATACTCATATCTCATAATATTTATTAAAAACTTATATTGGCATTATATACATATATATATATTAGTTTAATATATATAATATACTTACCTAAGATATTTATTAAACAGATCTGGATTATAGTCACATAGTAAATAAAACATAATAGATGATTTAGAAAGAAACTCACACATTTAAGGTTAGCTGGTTTTCTTTTTTATAAAGGTGCAAAGAAAATTTAATGGAAAAAAAGAGAAAAACCCTTACAGCAGTTGGTATTGGAACAACCAGATATCTATATATATTTTTTTAAAAAAATAAGAAAACTCAATAAGCATTACACTTTGTGCATACAAAAATGAAATGGACAATAACAAAACCTAAGTTAAAAAGTTTTTCACTTTTAGAAAAGTAAAAATATCTTAGGATACAACGACCATAATCCATAAAAGATAAAAATAATGATAAACTGAAATTTATCCATGTTTATAGCTTTCATACTGGGCCTCAACCTTACACAAAGAATGGCAGACAACTAAGAAATACTAAGAGTGGGAGATTGTACAAGATAACTATCTAAGCTTCTGAGTCTCTTCCTAGCTCAGCAACGTGGCCAGAGGCCATGTGAGTGCCACAGCTAGAAATGGCCAGCCAGAAACACCAGCCCTGCCACCCATGAGACGCCAGCGTGGGAGATGGCTTTGCTAGTCTTTCATGCTGTCTCTGCAAGGCTGGGCATTGCACAGACCATCACACCAACCACACTGGCTCAGTACAAATGAGACTCTAATGCTTAGATTATCCAAAGGCTTATATATTTAGTAATGATCAATAACAAAATGCTCTTACAATCAGAGGTATAACCTAATACCCAACCTAATTATACCAACTACCTTTGACTGCTACAGACAAGAAACATCAGCCTCCATGTCCACTTCTCTCCTCCATCTCCCCTACTCCTCCTCTTCCTTCTCTTCCTCTCCTTTACTCCTCCTCTTCCTCTCCTTTACTCCTCTTCTTCCTCTCCTCTACAGGAGATATATAGTCTTACCCAGAGAAAACATATTTGGTTACTCAATACCAAGTGCTCATCCTCAAAAACATATACATACAAGTAACATTATATAGCTTGAGTAAGTTGTGTTTATGTACTTAGGAACATATATACACATATATGTATATAGCAACAATTAATAAAAAAGAGGCCTTGGGTTTGAAAGAGAGCAATGAGTGGTATATATAGGGTTTGGAGAAAGGAAAATGAAGGAGAAAATGGTGTAATTATAATTTCAAAAAATAATTTTAAAAGTATATATTCTAAAAATTAAAACACAAGTAAACATGGAGAATACACCTGTAAAACTTACAGTTAACATAAGATTTATATGTAGAATATACAAGTGACTAAAAAATAATCATAATGATGATAATAATGATGGTAAGCAAAACAATAAAAATGGGTCAAAATGTGAATAAGCCTTTTATAGAGTCAATAGTGCAAATAACTATGAACTGAAATCTCTAAAACTATGAGTTAAAATAAATTCTCTCCCCTTAAATGCTTTTATTTTTATGTCATATATTTTGTCATTAGCAATGGGAAATTAATGTATTATATTAACATTCACTTGGAAAAAAGCAAAATGTTTAATTAACAGAAAAACAAATAAACACATGGTAATATGTCCATACAATGGAACACCACACAGTAATAATAAAGAATGAATTACTAATACACAAAGAGAAAACAGTGCTGAGTTTTTTTAAATGTTAAGTGTAAAGCCAGACACAAAAAAGTTTTGTTATATGACTCAAATTTTCACAGAATTTAAATGCAAACTTAGCTACAGTGGCCAAAAGTAAATGGGGTTGAGGACTAGGAAGCTTGAAAGTATTTTGTGAATGATAGAAATGATAGTTACATAATTATAAACTTTTCTCAAATATCATCAAAATATAATTGGTGTATTTAAGTGTACATAAATTATATATCATTTAACTTTATTTTTAAATTAAAAGAATTATGTTTAATGAGTGGTTTGCCTCCATGTATGCCTGTATATCACATGCATGTAATGCCTGTAGAGGCCAGAAAAGATCATAGGATTCACTGGAACTGGAGTTACAGGTATTTCTGGCCATCATGTGCTCTTAACTTCTGAGCCATCTCTCCAGTCTTAATTTTTAAAACTTAAAATAAAGCAAAACAAAACAAAAATCAAGGCAGAACAATATTAAAATAATACAATATTTGAGATATAGAAGATTGGCATTTAAAATACAAAAAAGAATGGGTACAGTTATAGAGTTAACAAATTATACAACACAATTGAAAAACTATCTCAACGAAAAATGGAAATACAAAGGAAAACAGTTGGGCCAGTAGCATGACTCATTGGGTAAAGGTGCTTGCTACCAACTGTGGTTGAAGAGGGAACCAAGTCTTGCAAGTTGTCCTCAGACCTCCACACATGTACCATGGCACATGTATATGCATATGCACACATACACACAAAAAATTAAGTAAATAAGAAATAAATGTAATAACATAAAGTCTTGGAGATATTTTTGATAGAAGTTATATTACATGGGTAATATCAGTCCCAGAAAGAGAGAAAAAGGAAAACAGAAGAGCAAATATTTAAATAAATAATAACTATAATTTTTGAAATTAAAGGTAAACAATTATTAGTAAGGAACTCTTAAAGGGAAGAGGAGAAAATTCCTATCTGGAGAAATAATGTAAATTAAAATTACCTTAGGAGAAAAGTCTCACAGTTTATAAAAAGAAAGAACAAGTTGCCTGAAGGTGGTGTAACTAGGGAATTTATCTGTAATACTGTAATAAAATATGAAATATAAATAAGTAATGAGTCATTTAATTATAAAAATGTGGTCTAAGAAATGTGTCATTAAGCAATTTTATTGTGTGAACATCATAGAGTTAGATAAGCAAGAAAAGCTACCAAATCACTAGGTGATATAATCTTATGGGGCTACCACTGTACATATTATTTAATACTATTATGACTATATTTTATCTCTGATCCTAAATACTGGCTCAAAGATACTAAAAATCCTTTGACATTGTCTTAGTCACTGTTTGAGTGTTGTGAAAAGACACCATGACCAAGGAAACTCTTATCAAAGAAAGTAATTGAGGGCTTGAGCATGCAGACAGGTGCTGGATCAATAGGTGAGAGTTACAAGGAGGGGGGAAGAGGAGGGAGGGAGGGAGGGAAGGAGGGAGGGAGAAAGAGAGAGACTGATGTAAGCTTTTGAAACCTCAAAGCCTACTCCCAGTGACACACCTCCTCCAAAACAAGGCCACACCTCCAAGTCTTTCCCAAACAGTTAATCAACTGGGGACTAAGCATACAAACATATGAGTCTATAGGAGCCATTCTAATTTAAACCACCACAAATATATCCAAAGTAATGTGACAGTCTTGTGTGATGAGATGACTAATGACTAGATACTCCTAGACTGCTTCAGAACAGGGTTTGGTCAGCAAAAAGACCAGAACATGATTAGAAGGTTAGATCTTTAGTCCCATTTCCCAACTTTCAACTTCAGAAAGAGGAGAGAGATTAAAATTTTATTTGATTATCAATGGGTAATTATACAAGAAATCATTTAAAATAATATAATGAGGCCTTCATAAAACCCCAACTCTACAGGGCTTGGGAGATAAGGTTCAATTGGTAAAATGCTTGGCTTGCAATCATGAGAATCTGAGTTCAAGCCCAAGAAATCATATAGGAAGCCTGGAACTGTGCTTTGTTCTTGTACTCCCAGTGCTGAGAAATTGGAGACAAGAGGATTCCTGGGACTTGCTTGCCAGTCAACCTAAAAAAATTAATAAATCCTAAGCCAATAAGGATCATGTCTCAAAAATCAAGATAGATTTCCTATGAAGAACAACACCTAAGGTTACCTATCCTTGGTTAGCTGCTCCTTCCACATGCACTCTTACATATTTTGTATCCTGTAACACACAAAAAGGCAATCCCTCAAATACCAGGTTTAAAGGGCTTTTGGATTGAGGTCCACATGGAGGCTTCCCACAGAGAGGATCCTGGAAGGTAACACATCTAAAGAAGACATGGAAATTCTGTATTCTTTCTTCCATAACTTACCTTATTCATGTCTACCTCTGGCTGTTCACTTGTATCCTTTGTAATATTTTTATAATAAGTTGTAAATGCAAGAAAGGTTTCTCTACTAGACAATGAGATGGCTCAATGAGTAGAGATACTTACACATGTGCCTAATGACCCAAATTTGATCAAATTCTTCAGTGATAAAGAAGATACAAGATGGTAGAAGGCAACTGAACTCCCAGGAGTTGTCATCTGATACTACATACATATATGGCATGAATGCATGCATACACACACACACGAATAAAATAATATAATTAATTTTTTGAGACAGGGTTTCTCCGTGTAAGCCTGGCTATCCTGGAAATAACTGTAGACCAGGCATCTCAAACTCACAGAGATCCACCTACCTCTGCCTTCCGATTGCTGGGATTAAAGTCATGTGCCACCACTACTCAACAAGATAATTTTTAAAAAATAAAATACTTTCTATGAGTCCTATGAGCTACATTAACAAATTCAACCAAATCCAGCATGTTTTGTTCAGTAGAGAATTTTTGGTATAGAAAGAAAACACCATACATTTAGTATAAAAATTGATGTGAATGACTGCATAAGACAGTTCATATTTTTCACAATACCATTTTTTCATGGTCTCCTTCATAATTAGTTATTTTCATGATAGCTATGTACTAATCTATGAAAATTATTACATTATTGTCTTGCTTTCTCTTTTTCATTAATTGTAAAATCATGAGTTTTATTATGACATTTTATACAGGTGTACTATATAGCCCACTCAGCACACTCTCTTGTTCCCCACTTTCCAACTGCTCCCTCCTCTTAAATAATCCCTTTCTACTTCTACTATTTCAAAAAATTGAGGTTCCATGCATGAGAGAAACATCTGATATTTGTGTTGTTGAGCCTGACTTCTTTTACATAACATGAACATCTGTTTTCCCCATAAATAGCACACATTTGTTTTTCTTTATTGTTGAACAATAATCTATCATATACATAAATATACACATATATGCCATATTTTTTGTTTTCTGTTTTTGGATACCTTGGTTGGTTTCATAATTTGTAAATTATGAATAGTACAGGAATGAACATAGTAGTTCTATTTTAATTTTTTGAGAAAGTTCTATACTGGTTTCCATAGTGGCTAGACTAATTTAAATTTCCATTCACAACCTACAAAGGTTATTTCCCCCATTCCCCTTGTATCCTCACCAGCATTTGTATTCCCTATTTTATTGGTGATAGCTATTCTGACTAGAGTGAGATGGTATTAATATAGGCTTAATATTCTTTGATAGCTAAATATGTTGATTGTTTATTCATTTATTTCTTGGCTATTTGTACTTCTCTTAAAAACTATTAATTTTCTCATTTGTTAGTTGGATTATATGTTCTTTTAGTGTATACCTATTTTACTTCTTTATATAGTATGAGTAATAATGCCTTGTTGTACGAATATATGATAAGTATCCCCCCCATTCTGGACAATGTCATCACTCTGTTGATTTGCTATACTTCTAAATTTTATAAAATCTCACATAGGAATTCTTGCTATTATTTCCTGTTATTGGAGTCATATTTAGGAAGTAATTTTCTATATTTTATCTACTATATCACCAGGCTTTCAAACTGAAACTCCCTATCATGATCATGTCACAAAGTTTATGAAAGTTGTAGCCATGTTTCATTTGTATATTTTCAGTCTCTAATGTTCTTTCCTCTGCTTGATCTAGTCTACTGATTGTTGTAGTAATTATTTTAAAAATGTGGCTGCCAGTTAAGCCAACTGGCTAAGCTGCTGTGGCTCTGGCTAGATCAGATGCCATGTTCTATGGCTGGAGGCCACATGGGTGCTGCAGCTAGAAACTACCAGCCAGAAACACCAGCCCTGCCACCCATGAGACACCAGCATGGGAGATAGCTCTGCCAATCTTCCACGATGTCTCTGCAAGGCTAGGCACTGCCCAGACTATCCTGCCATCCATGCAGGCCCAGTAGAAAAATGAGACTCTAATGCTTAAAGATTAATCAAAGGCTTATATATTTGATAATGATCAATAATAAGATGCCCTTACAATCAGAGGTGTAACCCAATACCCAACCTAGATATACCAACTACCTTTGACTGCTACAGACAAGTGAACATCAGCCTCCATGTCTTTCTCTCTCTCTCTCTCTCTCTCTCTCTCTCTCTCTCTCTCTCTCTCTCTCTCACACACACACACACACACACACATATCTCATCTCTCCCTTAGCTCCTCCTCTTCCTTCTCCTCTTCCCCTTTACTCCTCCTCTTCCTCTCTTTACTCCTCCCACCTTAGCTCCTCCTACAACTGATAATGTTTTTTACTGATTTTTAAAATTTGACTTAAGTTTTCCATTTCCAACAAATAAATTTGTTTTCATTTTTCACTTTCAGAAACTCAATTTTCTAATTTAATTTTTAACTCATGTTTCCAAATTTCTCATCCATGCCTTGAATTCTGCTTTTGTATTACAGTTTGTTCACCCGTTGGTGTAAAAAGTCTCTTTCAGTTACCTTTAATATATGATGATATTCATAGTGAGCAACTTCCTCTTGAGATTAGAGTCTCCATTTCCACTCACATATGAAAAAGCAGATAGCAATAACAAAAAACAACTGTTTAAAAACAAATGAAAAGCAAGATGTACCTCATGTCTATAATCCCAGAACTCAAGAGCCCAGTGTGGAATACATAATGAGTTCCAGGAAAATAGAAACAAACACGCATTAAGAAAAAAACAGGGGCATCAAAACGTAGTAGAAAAAGAAATACGACTACACAACAAACAAGGTTTAAAAAAATGAAAAAAGAAAGAAAGAAACGTATTTACCAGCTAAACTAAGAGTTTAAACATTATTAAAGATGAAGGTATTAATAATTAGGCAACAAAAGAAGGGACATGGATAAATGAAAAAAGAGAAACAACATAATAAAGAGAAATATATGTAATGGAATGAAAGTATAGCAAATAATGGTAACGGATAACATAGTAAATTAAGTAAAATAATATGAAGCAACAAAAATGAAACTAAAACAAAAAAACTCAACCACTAAACAATTTACCAACCAATTATTTCTTCCTTGCTAAGGAGAACAGGCTGTATTTTGTACACCAGGTTTGTCTTTTACAATTTACTTTGATTGGGAAGAGCAACTAATTTTCCTCTCTAAATTGCAGGCTAGCTAGAGCAGAAAGAGGGCTCAGCCTGGTGCAAGTTGCAAGTTTCCAGCAAACTCTCTGGCCCTCTTAAGAATGTACAAGGCAATCTGTACTTTCTAGGCTAAGCATGGGTCTTTTGTTAATCTTTTTGTGCCTTGGCCTTAGATCACAATCTTAGAATTTATGCTTGCATTTACATGTAGTTGATCTTTTTCATCTTACCAAATGTAAACTATATTTCCATGGACATTTTTGCTGTTGACTTTCTTCTGTGGTGTAGCTTGCAGCTCAGACTTTTAATTCAAGTATATCTGTGTCATTGTATCTGAGTTTAACTTAGAACAAGTTTCCTGAGTCCACACCAATTCTTGAAGTCATTATTTGCCCCGTCTGTAGAGGATAGGCCATTGGAGTTCAGAGAAATAAACATACAAGATCTTCTGGTTTGACTGTAAGATATCTAATAAAATGTTCCTGTACACGTGCTAGTGGGTAAATGAAGTATAGTGGGGCCCTTCATCAGCATCTGCTTGCTGTGCAGGATATTGATCTTCCATGTTAAATTTTATTTTCACAAAGAGTTGGCTTGTGAATTTTGATAGCTTCCTGGGACTTTCTTTTCTCATTTACTTGTAGTTCCACTGAAGAGGGTGTATTTTCTCTCTTCCTTATCGTCTTGCTTAGTTCTCTATGTTATTGTCTTTTACTTCTTTTATGAATCTAAAATTTTATATTTCTGGGTTCCACTCAGTCTTTTTCTGTAGTGTACTGTTGGCATTCCGTTGCCTTTCCATGCTACCCACTTCTCCACATTGCACATACCAGATATTTCGTTTGAGATTTGTGAAAATGCAAGGAAGTTCTGTGTAACACTTAATCAACCATTTTCTTTCTCTCTTTAGTTTCAGAGTAATTTTAAGTCTAAATTTTCATTTTAGACACATAATTAAAAAACTCTGTGAGACCTAATATTTCACTTACTGAACAAAAATATTTATCTTGCAGCTAGTATTCTGTTCTAGTGCTTTGATTTCTTTAAAGACATGATCAAATTAAATGATGAAGTCTAAGTGGCTCAAGGTTTTTAAAAAAAAATTTACCTTGTACTATCAATCACTTTATTTCAAATTTTTCATTTAAATGTAGAAAAGTGTAATAAACCATAGTGGTTAGTGACATCAACTGTGCCTGCATTCAGGCTTAATGACTATAAAATATTTAAATTAATTATTTAAATGAGTCTACATGTATTAAAGGGTTAATATCTAATTAGGATTTTTCTGAAAAAAGTTCAATATAGCACTAAAAGGTAAATGATCAAAATGTGCTAATTTAAAGATTAAGTCAAAAGTTATTGCCTTAAATACTAGCCCAACTGAAAACTAATTTTCAACAGAAGTTTTAGAGAAATATAGATTTAGCAAATATTGAAGATTAAATGCTGATACATTAAATGCATATGAAATAAACCTACACAAACATAATTTTAAATATTGAAAGGATAACTACCTAATGGTTAATATTCAACTAGCTACAAAGTTATAAAAATTTATGCATATTTTCATTAATTAAATAGTATAAAATGTAAAGTAAAATTAATAAGACACATAAGAAGAAACTGAGAAATTTATCACATAAATATTTTAGCAAACTTCTTTGTAAAATTAGTTTTCTTTTTAAAAGTTATTTATTATGTATAGTGTTCTATATACCTGCAGGCCAGAATAGGGCACCAGATCATATTACAGATTGTTATGAGCCACCATGTTGTTGCTGGGAATTGAACTCAGGACTTCAGTAAAAGTATCTAGTGCTCATAACCTTTGAGCCATTTCTCCAGCCCATTTTTTTTATTTTTGAAATTATAATATACATCATTTCTCCTACCCTTTCCTTCCTCCAAATCTTCCCATACACCTCTTCTTGCTCTCTTTCAAAATTATGGCCTCTATATTTTATTAGTTGTTATCATATACATATATGCATATACATATATATTTCTAAATATGTAAATAAAACCTTCTCAGTCTGTATGTTACTTGTATGTATGCTTTCAGGGATGACCATGTGATATTGGATAGCTATTTGCTATATTCTTTTCTGTGGAAGATTATTTCTTCCACTTTTCAGCATTCCTTAGTTGTCTGTAATATAAGGTTGAGTCCTCTTGGGCTTTCTACTGTCCAGTTTAGCATGTTTATTGCTGTTATCCTTGTTCAACTTATGTTTAAGCAGTCATGTTGGTGAGACTTTATGGGAGTAGTGTCTGACATTCTTAGGAGACGTAATCTCACAGCAAACTCCCTAATCCTCTGGCTATTACAATCTTTCTGTCTCATCTTCTGCAATGTTCTCTGAGCCTTGGGTGAAGGAGCTGTTTTGTAGCTATATCTGTTGAGACTGGCCTCTACAATTCTGAATTTTGATTGGTTGTTAACACACTTTTTAAAATTAGATCAAAGATACAAAATTATTCAGAAGAACATGGAGAGTATCTTTATCACTACTAAGAAACTTCAACTTTATCAATATTGACTCACTCAAATTAAAGTGTTAAATGGTGCTTGATCATGATTAATGAATTTAAAACTATCTTTTAAAACTCCCTACACAAAATATTTCTTGTTCAGATAGTTTTACAGGCAAGTGTAAAGTACAGTTTTTAAGGAAACCATGCTGATTTTAATTTTATCTTTCTAACAACAGAAAAGAATGTTTTCTAACTTATTCTTTGAAGGTAACATAATCACAGCATCTACAGCAGGCAAAGTCATTCATGATCGTGACATATTCAACTCATTTACAAATATAAATGCATAAATCCTATAAGAAATATTAATTGAACACAATGGTTAGCTTTATACTACTGATGCAGAAGTGGTTAAATATTAAGAAAATGTATTAAAGTAATTCACTAGGTTAATAGATTCAAAGAAAATTACATCATAGTAGATATTATTATAGAAAATGTTTTGTTAAACTTTTATATATAAGAAGCAATATAATCTACACTTGGTCTTCCTTCTTTATGAGCTTCATGTGGTCTGTGAGTTGAATCTTGGCTATTCCAAGCTTTTGGGCTAACATCCGCTTATCAGTGAGTAAACACGTGTGTTCTTTTGTGACTGGGTTAACTCACTTGGGATGATATTTTCTAGTTCCATCCATTTACCTAAGAATTTCTCAAATTCATTATTTTTAATAGCTGAGTAATATTCCATTGTGTAAATGTACCACATTTTTTGTATCCATTCCTCTGTTGAAGGACATCTGGGTTCTTTCCAGTTTCTGGCTATTATAAATAAGGCTGCTATGAGTACTCGGTCCTACTTAGAAGGAGTAACAAAAATATTCAAGGGAGCAAATATAGAAACAAAGTGTGGGACATAAACTGAAGGAGGGGTTGTCTGGAGACCATTCCACCTGGGTATCCATCCCATGTGCAGTCACCAAAGGTAGACGCTGCTGTGGATGTTAGGAAGTGCATGCTGATAGGAGCCTGATATAGCTGTCTCCTTAGAGGTCTGCCAGAGTCTGACATATTCAGAGGTGGATGCTCACAGCTAACCATTGAGCTGATCATGGGGTTCCCAATGGAGGAGTTAGAGAGAAGACTGAAGGAGCTGAAAGGGTTTGTGGCCCCATGAGGAGAACAACAATACCAACCAACCAGAGCTTCCCAGGGTCTAAATCACCAGCCTGGGAGCACATAGGGAGGGACCCATGACTCCATATGTACATGTAGGGGAGGATGTCCTTGTTGGGCATAGGTGGGAGAGGAGATCCTTTGTCCCATAAAGGCTGAACACTGAGTGGGTGGAATTCGAGGGTGGGGAGGTGAAAGTGGGGGGTAGGTGGGGGCATATTCTCATAGAAGCACGAGGAGGGGGATAGGATAGGAGGTTCCTGGGTGGTGGGGGTAAAGGGGTAAAGGGGATAAAATCTGAAATGTAAATATAATATCCAATTAAAAAAGAAGCAATATAATCTATTTCCTACTACATATTATCAAGGCAGAATGTAGTCCTGATTCCATTCTGCTTTTAAATAGATCCATCTTTAGTGTGACATTAGTATAACTGATTACAAAATTCAAAAAACAGATGGAAATATGAAAATTATTTGAGACTTACCTTGTAGTATCAAAGGAAAAAAATGTCTAAACTCAGAATGTTACTGTCTCTAACAATTAACTATCAGTATCAGAACCTGATAACCAACAGGATCTTAAGATAAGTAAATCCATGTTAAGATATGCTGGCGTGATCTAACCTGTATTTCTTTAATCCATATAACTGTGCTATTTCACATACACACACATACACACACACAGAGAGAGAGAGAGAGAGAGAGAGAGAGAGAGAGAGAGAGAGAGAGAGAACCAAAAACCAAAAGTTCTCCTGTTTTCTTCTAGGTTCAGAGTTAAGACCTAACTTGAGTAGGTCTGAGGATAGGATTAACCTATTTCATACCATTTTAAAGGTTTGACATTCAATATTGCCTATGCCCATGGTTAGGGGTGAAAGAATAAATGGACATAATAAAATGGAACATAAAGAGCTTTTTGAAAGTAAATTAAGAACTGAACTTCAAATTTCTATCATATGTGTTTCCAAAATTAACTGCCCTATGGATATCTTATGTAAAATTGTAGCTAGAGGACAAAGATGAATTAGAACAGTTCCATGGGGAAACATAGGAACACTGATATATGTTTATTTTTAATTAGACACCATAAGGGTTAATTATATGGGGTCATTAGAAGAATTACTGCTCCAGATTAACTCTCTGATACGTGCAAAAGTGAGAAGTTGCAATAACATATAAACTTATCCTGCAACAAAAAATACTGAGCCCTAAACTTTACACAGAATATAAGTAAGCTAGAATTGATCCAGGAGGCAGGAGGCATGATAGAATGGAAAAATCAAAGAGATAAAGAAATTTTAGCTTGAAAAATGATTTTAGTGTGGCAAGATCATTATCTGCAAATGTTCAAAAAGGTGTCATAAAAAATGAGACAAAATTTATTTGTTCAGAAAAGGAGCTGGATTTTAAGCTCATAAATAGCTAATTTGAGATAAACAAAAGGCATGGTTGTAGATATCCAATAATTTTGACAGTTTAACTTTTAATCAAAAGTTTTCAAAAAGTTTAATTCACAAAGTAATAAGTTCCCCATTCAAGAAAAAAAAACTTAAGAAGCTATAGAGTATTTACTTTGGCAGCACATATATCAGAATTGGAATGTCACAGAAAATATTAGAATAGTCCCTGAGCAAGGATGGCATTTGTGAAGCATTCCATATTTTTCCTGAGCTGTCTATAGACAGTTAATCGTTGCCGAGGAGTGGAGGCACATTTTCTTTAGTGGTGTTACCATTGGCAAGGAGGCCATGTTTTTGCCAATGCTTTTGCCTGGATCCTATAAGAAATCATAGTAGAATAAAATGGGTTTCAAAAAAAGAAAATAAAAACATTGACATAATAAGAGGACCAGCTGGAGCAGAAGGGGATCACTAAGAGTGGAGTACAACAGAGATTAATGGGTAGTGTGTATATGATAAAAATACTCAATATCTGTTTATTACTGCTGCTGCTACCACCACCACCAGTATTAATATGTGTCTCTATGATGTGTGGGGAAGTGTATGCATGTGCATGCCATGATGTGTATGTGAAAGTCAAAGGACAATTTCTGAGTCAGTTATTTTCTTCTACTATGGTCTTGGGGATCAAACTCAGGTTATCAGGTTTTCATGGCAGGTACTTACCATCTGAACCATCTCACCAGCCCCCAAATACATTATATACATGTATGAATATGTCACAATGAAACCCATTATTATATAATTAACATACATGTAATTAACATATGTAAGAGAGAACTGAAAGGGTAAAGGAAAAAGGAAGCTATAGAACATTTTTGATGCTTTAAATGGTGCTATACCATTAAGTGGCTACTGAATAAGAAAACTTCAATATCTAATTTGAGGTTAATGCAAAAATACTCTTTCCCTTTTATTAGATTTTCAGGCAATAAAAATATTTTTTAAAAATTTGGTTTTTCCTTCTGGTTGTAGATAAATGGCATATCCATTAGGCTATTGGGTTTCCTTGTTTCTTTTTCTGATTTCCTTGTCTCACTGAGCAACACTGTCATATACTTCATTGCTCAAGGAAGAAGACTAGATTTTTTTAAATCAGTTTTTGTTGTTTGGATGCACAGCTCATAACAGATCACACCAGGCCAAACAGTTCCATGTGAGGTTTATTCAGGAGATAAGGGCAAAGGTGACAGCAAGAAGAAGGAGAAGTGAGAGAGAGATCAGGATGCTTTGCCTATTTATATGGATAGGGAGGTGAGCCAAGTGGATTCTGGGAATGTATGGGCAGTTGTCACCTAGATGTGTTATCTAGGGTTCAGAGCCTGATACCAATATATCTCTCTTTTTCTTATCATAAAGAGAAGAAAAAAGGGGAGGAAAAGCCGATGGTGAAAGGGGAGTGGGGGCGCTGTGTCTCTTAAACTACTTCCTGCTATGCAGGAAGTAGTTTCCATTTTGGGGTATAGCTGACTGTCACCATCAGGGTCCACTTAGTATACATTCACATCAGGTTCCTCTGTGGATAGCGAATGGTAATCCTGTAACAGGAACTGATTAATAGTTTGGTTAGAAATTTTTTGTATTTGTCATTGAAGGAATGGAGAAGCGAGATTAATGAGGCAAGGAGTGAATATTAACACCAGGAAGATGACTAGGAGAGGTATTATGAAAGGGAGTATCCACTTCCATATAGGGTTTTTGAAAATCTCAGAACTGGAGGTCTCACGTTCCCTGAAATTCTGAATGTCTGACTGTAGCTCCTGGATTTTATTTCTCACTATCCTGGATTTGTTGACGTAGAAAGAGCATTCTTCTTAGAGGAACAGGCAAAGGCCACCTTTTTTTTAGCTGTCAGAACATCTAGCCCCTATCAGTTCTGAAGCACCACAGCTGCCTAAGAATCAATCTGTTTCTGGATAGTAAGCATGGTTTCAGACATTTCTTGAAAATCACTTTTGAACTCAGAAGTGAATTTATCATATTGGGTCATGAAAGTCATCCCTGCAGTTCCAGTACCAGCATCTATGGCTATTCCAGCAGTGACCAAGAGTGGCATGACCTTTTGTTGGGCAGCTATCATATCTACAACTGGGGTTGGCAAGGGCTCGTTTCCCTGGATTACTCCTACTTCAGGGAAAAGGAGTACCAGCGCGCAAACTCCTGACCAGCTGGTAGGTAGGCGATGATATACCTGAGTGCCACAAAGAATTGATGTGTTTTGGACTGCAGGGCATTCTGGCAGAGATGATATATCAAGGGCTTTGGTTCTATTGCAATCTAGGGAGCTTAGTGTTCCTACAGAATGTGTCCCAGAAGTCTTAAAACAGCTTGCCATGCCAAAGAGAGGGATAGAGGTAAGATATAGAGTCATGGCAACATCAGAGTCAGGGCAGCTGACAAAAGGTGAGGTAAGGTTACTTGGTAGTATCACTGGTCTGAAGCAAAAGGTGAAATAACAAGTTTTAGTGCCAGTAAGGACCTCAGAGGAATATTTGATTACTTCCCTTATTTTTCCAATATCTAGAGGTTTGGCAATTGATACCTATTTTCTCTGGATGTGGATAGTACTTACTGGGGACCAGGGTTGATTTTTATAATAGAGCTTACCAACAACTCTTGTCTCCCACCTGGAATCCCATGTGTCTTGTATGTAGAAAAAGTGTCTTGCAGTGTTGGTAGAATAAATGGTTAGTCTGTGATCCTAGCTTATGTATCTGACAAGACCAATATGGGCAGCCCCCATATTTGTCTGGCCATTTTCTACAATAATCTTTTATCTGGTCAAAGAGAAAGCAAGTGTAGAGATCATAATATTTAGATGGAATAACAGATACAGGGATGACAGCAATTTGGATCAGTTACTGCCAACCGGTCATGGAGCAGTTTCCTGACCCTATCTGGAAAGACTGTTTGTTATCTGTGGGGGTTTCTTGAACCTTGAATCTCCAGATGTAAGGACTTCCCTGGATGGAAACAAACAGCAGGGGGAGGATGAAACTAAAATGGGGAATGTTAGCATTCTGTCTAAACTCCACCCCCACAGTTACCTGGCAACAGCCAGGTATGCTCCTCCCCACAGTTAGCTAGCAATAGTAGGCCTTGCCCATTGTAAAAGGTGCTGCTTGTCCCCTTCTCTCTCTCTCTCTCTCTCTTGCACTCTTGCTCTTTTGATCTTCTGTTCTCTTGCCTTCTTGCTCCCCCTCTGTCCCCTTGCCCCTTCCCCCTTCTCTTCCCCCTCTCTCCAGGTGCTCATGGCCAGCCTCTTCTTCTCTCTCTCTTTCTCTGCCCCTCTCAGCCTCTACTACCCTCTTAACTCCCCTCCCCATGCCTGAATCCCTCAGGGGGAAGGGATGCCTCAGCATGGGCCTGCTGAGACATTCCCTTCCCCCACATCTCACCACACACTCATAGAACATATTCTATATCTTTTTATCCTTTTATAAACACATCAGTCTTCTTTCCACTAAACCCTTCAACTCATTAATTATCTTTAATTTTGATTTTACATTTTATTTTTATATTCTCATTTTTATTTTATATTTTTATTTGTGAACAGTATCATACCGTTCACAAATATTTTAACATGTATCTGTAAAGGATAAGGATTCATTTTAAAATATAACCATGATATCATATCCAAAAATAATCATTTCTTTTCTGAAGTTTTATATTTTAACTATTTATTTGTTTTTACTTTAGATGTATGAATGTTTTGCCTGCATGTATGCATGTGCACCACTTTCATGCCTGGTGCCAGCAAAGGTCAGAATAGAGTGTCAAATATCTTAGAACCAGAGTTAGAAATTCTTGCTAGCTACTATATCAGTGCTGGGAACTAAACCTGGGTCCTGTGAAAGAGCAGTAAAGTAAGTGCTCTTAACCAATCTGTCTAGCCTTTAGTATTATAATGGTGTGTGTGTGTGTGTGTGTGTGTGTGTGTATGTGTGTGTGTGTACACATATGTATGTGCATGTGTGTGCTTAAGAAGCCACAAAAGAGTGTTGGAGCCCCTTGGAGAAAGAGTTCCAGGAGTTATGAGCCACCCAATGTGGGTGCTAGAAACTTAACCAAGGTCCTCTGCAAAAACAGGAGGTGCTCTTAAAAACCACTGAGCCATCCATATCCTAATTGTATTTAAAGATATTATCACATCTAAAGATAACAGTATTCCCTTAATGTTTTCAAACATCAATTTAATGTTCAAATTCCCTCGTTTCTTGTGTTTACAATAATTTTGAATCAAAATCCAAGCATAGTTCATATTTAAGACTAAATATATTTAACTTGTTTTAATTATAAATTTGCTTTGTTTCAATCTGTCTGTAGAAGAAACCAATTGTTCATTCTATAGTGAGTCTTGACAATTCTTTCTAATTGCCAATTTTATTTAGCTAAGCAGTCCTATATCACCTATCAGAAACTATGTTCCTAAAATAAGATAGCTTGTTCATAGAAATTGTTTCCCATAAAATTCTATTTTAAAGTCCTACTTTTTTCCACCTTTATTAAATTATAATTAACACATGAAAATTATGCGTATACAAGGTATATGGTATGATGATCTGATATATGTACACACTTTGTAATGAATACCATAATCAAATTAATTAACCATACCCACCACTCTCTGCTGTTACAATTAGTATGTGACTCAGGACACTGAATTTTGCCATTTTATCATATTTCAAATTAAAAATTATTACTAGCTATTATAACCATGTTATAAAATTGATGTCCCAAACTTAGTAATTTTTTAGCTGAAGGTTTGTACCATAGTCTTACACTAGTGACTGGGTGCAAATGGTTCCTCCTATGAACTTTAAAAATTCAGATTTAACTATTTAGTCTAGTGCTTCAAGTATGTGTTAGTGATTCTCTGACCTTCAGTCATACAACTATAAGGAAATTAATTCTTCCAGTAATCAGTAAGCTTAAGAGAGTACTCTGAGCCTCAGATGAGATTATAGCCAACACCTTGAGTTCAGCTAGCCTGGTGTGACCATGAACAAACAATGTAACTATCTCATGCCTTGACTCCTCATTCTCAGAAACTATTAAGTTTCTCTTAATAGTTTCTTCACAGCAGCAGAACAGGAGGGTGAAGCAGCCCCAGCCCTCAGTGGGACAAGGTTTTATAGGAAATGGTGAGCAAGTGAGAGAGAGGGTTTTTAGCCTGGCAATCATTGAACTGAATGACTACTGTAAGTCAACAGGTGGGTGTTCTGAAGCAAAACCATGAGCAATCACAAAATGGTCTGAAAGTATACTTGAAACAATTAGACTAATCATGATTGGCTGTTGCTAGGAAGTTGCTAGGGAGTAACTCTGAGGTATGGAATAAGGACAAGCCATGAGGTCCTTCCTAGTACTTGGGTGCAGCTTGGGTTCAGCTGCAGGTCAAGTTCTCAGTCTCTTTTTCTTTTAAGATGAAAGCTGGTCCCAAGATGGAGTAAGTTTGGTCTCTCAGTATATCAATGACATTCTAGAGTGGTACCCATGCTCAAGAGTAGTTGATCTACACAAGCCAGACTCTATAATTGTGGTGTGTGTGTGTGTGTGTGTGTGTGTGTGTGTGTGTGTATCTTCTTTTTGTTTTGGCAATTTTATTTTATTTGTTTTTTGAGACAATGTAGCCTTGGCTGTCCTGTTTGTTTTGACTTTTGGGTTGGTTGTTGTTGTCGTTGTTATTGTTGTTGTTGTTGTTATTTTTGTTTGAAGTGAGATGAACATGAAGTTGGGAGATGAAGAAAATTTTAGAGGAGTTGGGAGAGAGGAAAGAATATGATCAAAATATATTGTATGAAAAAATACAAAATAAATAAATAAATAAATAACCCATAAACAAAAAGCAAATTGTGATGCTGGAAAATCTGTTTTACTAACAATCTTAGGGGAGGATTAATTATCTTAACCTTATGATTAAAGGATTTTTGTACATACCATTTATAAGCCTAAGTTGGAGAAAAGGTTTATTTCCCCCATTTTCCTCCTTACTCCAGAGTTGGTTCTGTCTCTTGCAACCAGAAAATGTCCAGAAGACAACAGGTGCTTTCTAAATTCCAACAGATACTACAGGAGCTTCTCTCTAAAGTTCTTAATATTTTGGTCACTCTTATGGGATGAAGTCCAACAGGAACTTAATGCCTACATATCTAGCAGAGCTGTAAAATGTTGACTCTTTCCTCTTCCCTAAATTCCCCCAACATATTCAGTTATTGCTGCTATTGTTATTGTTGTTGTTGTATCACATAAGACTGGTATACAGGGGAAGTGAATGGCCAGGATATGCAGTGAGAATGAGATTCTGTACCAAAATTTTATATTTCTGTTGGATTTCATGTAAATACTTGCTTGGGTTCAGCAAATAAACTTCAAATATTTTTCTTTACTCTATGCTCTATATGTTCACCACTGACACTATTTTACCTTGTATGTTCTTTAATTTAGCAGTTACAGCCATTGCAACCATGACAGATGAACTCTTGGTCTACTGCCTCATGTCACAAAAATAAGTCTCCATCCTCTCACCTGAAGGTGAACAGAAACCAAAGCACATTGGATATTATTTTCAATCCTTGGACTCATTATAGTCTAAGAATAAGATACATATGCTGGGAAAATGTTCTGTTGGAACCTGGAGAGTCTTCTCATTTCAATGAACACAACTCTCAACCATACTCATATCCAAATTATCTGTGATTTTTCAGTACTTACAAGGTAATAAAACAAACTTGTATATGCTGGTATAAAGCATGAGTCTCCTAGATACATGTGATAGGACATCTTATAGGAGGAAAATACTGTTAATTTGAGTATTTACCATTCTTGAAATAAATCACTGATCTTCCCAGGACAATACACTATTTTACCCTTCTAGATTGCTGGCTGCTAAAGAAAACCCTGAGAAGACACAAAGAATGTTCAGGTCTTTGCATTCTTGTAATATCCAGCAAGAAATTCAAGGAATATGCAGAACACTTCACAAATAGTCTCTTATGCACAATAAATGTAATTGTGATTCTTGGTTGTCAACTTGAGTATATCAGGAATTAACTAAAATCCAAGCAACTGGGTACATTTATAATGTTTTTTTCTTTTTTAAGAGTTATTTATTTATTTTACATGAGTACACTCTCCCTGTCTTCAGACACACCAGAGGAGAACATCAGATCCCATTACAGATGGTTGTGAGCCACCATGTGGTTTCTGGGAATTGAACTCAGGACCTTTAGAAGAGCAGTCAGTGCTCTTAACTGCTGAGCCATCTCTCCAGCCCCGATTTTTCTTCTTAATTGAATCATTTGAGGTGTGAAGATTTTCCCTAAATCCAGATTTTCTGAGGTGGGAAGATTCACCTAAAGTCTGGGCTACACCTAGTGATGGCATTCTATAGAAAGTATGTGGAAAAAGGAAGTGCTGGCTCTTTGCCTACTTGGTTTCTCTCTTGCTGGAAAATTCATTCCTTCACTGTTATGATAGCCTACTTCTTAGGCTTTTTCTTTTCTTTTTCTTTTTCTTTTCTTTTTCTTTTTTTTTTTTTTTTTTGAGCTTACTGTCTGTTACTTCATTATTATTATTATTATCATCATCATCATAAACTTTTCCCTTTTTAAATAATATTTTTATTGGATGTTTTATTTACATTTCAGATGTTATCCCCTTTCCCCATTTCCTCCCCACCCAAGAACCCCCCATCCCATCCCCCCTCCTCCTGCTTCTATGAGGATGTTGCCCCCACCTACCCACCCACTCCCACCTCCCCACCCTCAAATTCTCCCACACTGGGGCATCCAGCCTTCACAGGACCAAGGACCTCCTCTCCCACCTATGCCCAACAAGGCCATCCTCCCCTACATATACAGCTGGAGCCATGGGTCCCTCCCTATGTGCTCCCAGGCTGGTGGTTTAGACCCTGAGGAGCTCTGGTTGGTTGGTATTGCTGCTCTCTTCATGGAGCCACAAACCCTTTCAGCTCCTTTAGTCTTCTCTTTCACTCCTCCATTGGGAACCCCATGATCAGTTCAATAGTTAGCTGTGAACATCTGCATCTGAATATGTCAGACTCTGGCAGACCTCTAAAGAGACAGATATATCAGGCTCCTGTCAGCATGCACTTCCTGGCATCCACAGCAGCGTCTACCTTTGGTGACTGCACATGGGATGGATACCCAGGTGGAGCACTCACTGGACAGCCCCTCCTTCAGTGTCTGTCCCAAACTTTCTCTCCATATTTGCTCCCTTGAGTATTTTGTTACTCCTTCTAGGAAGGACCAAAGCACCCACACTTTGGGTTACCTCATTTATGATGATATTTTCTAGTTCCATCCATTTGCCTAAGAATTTCATGAATTCATTGTTTTTAATAGCTGAGTAATACTCCATTGTGTAAATGTACCACATTTTCTGTATCCATTCCTCTGTTGAAGGACATCTGGGTTTGTTCCAGCTTCTGGCTATTATAAATAAGGCTGTTATGAACATAGTGGAGCATATGTCCTTGTTATATGTTGGAGCATCTTCTGGGTATATGCCCAGGAGTGGTATAGCTGGGTCCTCAGTTTTCTGAGGAACCACCAGACTGATTTCCAAAGTGGTTGTACCAGCTTGCAACCCCACTAACAATGGAGGAGTGTTCCTCTTTTTTCACATTCTCGCCAGCATCTGCTGTCACCTGATTTTTTGATCTTAGCCATTCTGACTGGTGTGAGGTGGAATCTCAGGGTTGTTTTGATTTGCATTTCCCTGATGACTAAGGATGCTGAACATTTCTTTAGGTGCTTCTTGGACATTAGAATTTCCTCAGTTGAGAATTCTTTGTTTAGCTCTGTACCCCATTTTTAATAGGGTTATTTGGTTGTCTGAAGTATAATTTCTTGAGTTCTTTGTATATATTGAATATTAGCTCTCTATAGGATGTAGGATTGGTAAAGATCTTTTCCCAATCTGTTGGTTGTCATTTTGTCCTATTGACAGTGTCCTTTGCTTTACAGAAGCTTTGCAATTTTATGAGGTCCCATTTGTCAATTCTTGATCTTAGAGCATAAGCCATTGGTATTATGTTCAGGAACTTTTGCCCTGTGTCTAGGTATTCGAGGTTCTTCCCCACCTTCTCTTCTGTTAGTTTCAGTGTATCTGGTTTTACGTGAATGTATTTGATCCCCACCAAACAAAGCCCAGGACAAGATGGTTTTAGTGCAGAATTCTATCAGGACTCCCAAGAAGACCTAATACCAATTCTCTATAAACTATTTCACAAAATAGAAACAGAAGGAACTCTATCCAATTTGTTCTATGAAGCCACAATTATGCTCATACCTAAACCAAACAAAGACCCAAAAAAGAGAACTTCAGATCAATCTCTCTTATGAATATCAATACAAAAATACTCAATAAAATTCTTGCAAACAGAATCCAAGAACACATCAAAACAATTATCCATCATGATCAAGTAGGCTTTATCCCAGGAATGCAGGGATGGTTCAATATACAGAAATCCATCAACATAATCCATTATATAAACAAACTCAAAGAAAAAAACCACATGATCATCTATCTCACTAGCTGCTGAGAAAGCATTTGATGAGATTCAACTTCCCTTCATGTTAAAAGTCTTGGAAAGATCAGGAATTCAGGGCCCATACCTAAACATAGTAAAAGCAATATAACAACAAACCAGTAGCCAACATCAAACTTAATGGAGAGAAACTTGAAGCAATCTCACTAACATCACGGACTAGACAAGGCTGCCCACTCTCTCCCTACCTATTCAATATAGTACTGGAAGTCTTAGCCAGAGCAATTAGGTAACAAAAGGAAGTCAACGGGATACAAATAAGAAAGGAAGAAGTCAAAATATCACAGCCTATGTTTTTAGGATTCCAGCATATACTTAAGACCAGCTGAGACATACAGCCTTAAAGAATGGACAAATACTAGATTCTTGAACTTTCCCATATTGCTTGAATAATCAGACCATAACTTGTAAGTCACTCTAATAAATCTCTTAACATATACATGGATATATATATATAAATTCTATCATTTTGTTTCTCTAAAGAACCATGACTAATACAATAAC
Source organism: Arvicanthis niloticus (assembly GCF_011762505.2). NCBI lineage: Eukaryota > Metazoa > Chordata > Mammalia > Rodentia > Muridae > Arvicanthis > Arvicanthis niloticus. The sequence goes on from NC_047679.1 coordinate 130,245,243, forward strand.
CAAAAGATCTACTTATAAAAATTAAATAACTTGAGTAGCTATATGTATGTAGAAAAGAAATGGAATTTATGACTAAATACCTACACACACACACACACACACACACACACACACACACTGTACACACCTTTCAGAATCAGATGGCTTCACTATTAGACCAAACATTCAAGTATAAAAACTAACCTATAACTAAATCAATTAAACATATTTATACGGGCATATAATTGGCCTCATACTCCTTTATTGGACTATTTATCTATCCATTTTCCAATGCCATGCTTTTCTTATAAGTGTAGCTTTACAGCAATTTTTATTTATTTTTTTATATTTTTTTTATTAGATATATTATTTACACTTCAGATGCCATCCCCTTTCCCCATTTCCCCCCCCCTTAGAAAACCCCTATCCCATGCCCCCTTTTCCTTTTTGCATTTATACATTTTTATAAAAAATGTTAATCATAGGCTTTATAAGTTTGGTATTGCTCAATCAGAGGTGTAACCCACTACCCAACCTAGATATATCAACTATCTTTGACTGGTGGAGATACATGAACATCTGTCTCCCTGTCTCCCCCCTCTTTCTCTCTTTCATCACCTATCTTCTCCTCTACTTCTTCTCCTCTTCTTACTCCTTCTCTTCCTCTCAGTACTTCCCCCACCTTAGCTCCTCCCACATATCACCCTTCCTGTTAAAATGAAACTTTTCTCTCAAAATACAATTAGAGCATAATTATGCCAATTTGTACCCGTGAGGTACAAGATAGTCCTCAGACCCAGTCCAACATTTTGTTGACTAACCAGAACCTCTGTCGTCTCTCCTAACTAAAAGACTTAGTTCTGAACCTGGCTTTTTCCTTGGCTTTAGAATGAATGTCAGCTGACGGCCATCCACTCAAATCTTTTCTCTCAAGGTAAATAGCCAGAATTGGCTATGAGGCTATAAGTTTTCAACCCCGTCAGAAATCCAGAATGACTAAGTTAACTATAATTGTGGGAAGCACAAAGCATAGCTTCTAAAACTTAGCCAATTTATAGAGACCTCTGAACACCTGGACACTCCCTCTACTACATAACGTTGGAGCATCTGTTCTTCCACCTTCTGGCCCAGGATCATCTGACAAACCTTAGTGCTGCAGAATTATTAAGGGCTGATTACTCTGTCTAGGCAGATATAATCAGTCGACTATTCTGCGAGTGTGTCCTTTTCTGGACACTAATTTGTCTGTAGAAGGACAGAGGCACTTCTTGTCTAGTGGCTGTCTCACCACAACTGGAGTAACTCCAAAGATGCTCAATTTCTTCTTAGAATTCAATATATGAAGCTGTCAGGAGCAGACAGGTCTCTAATCAAAATGAACATTAATACAGAAATGTTTGTCATGACAATTCTGTGAATTCCTGATGTTTTGAAAACCAACTATCCATATAAGGTAATCTGGACTGTTGTCTGTTAACTCTACTCGGCTATTTCTAAATAAAACATAGGAAACACCCTAACAATAAACTCCAAGCCATGAATTTGCTGTAATCCCTTAACTCACAGGCTGACCATCTCAAATCAGTTAAAAAAAAAAAGTTAAAGAAGGACTGAGTCTAAGCCTTGTATTCCTAAGTGTGTTATACTGGTACAATGCCTATGAGGGTAACAATATTCATCTCACTCTTATATCAATAAGAAGCTCATACCAATGAAAACCTTAAAATTTGTAATCAAAGTAAATTGGTGCCATTTAAGAATTTATATCTTCATCTTGATACTAATTTATACAGATTTCTACTAATAGGTTATGGCTATGCAATAAACTCTAGCTAATCCTCTCTATTCCCACAAAACCACTACTTTCCCCTAGAAAGACAGCCCAACATTTACCAACTTAGTCCCCAAGTCCAGGGAATAGGGGCGCTGACTCTTTATTAGCTTCTTCAAGCTGACTGTGGGCATTGAGATATTAGAAGAGGAGTGGGGGGGAAGAGCAAACTGACAAGCCTCTGATGCTGTGTCTTCACTGCCTCCAGATGGAATTCCCGGACCTCAGAGGTTTGAGCAGGTCTGCCCAGCTTGCTTGTTGAGTAGATACACCAAGGCTGATCATTCTGCAATATACAATTCTCAAAACAAATTTTAGTATCAAGATAGCTTTTTTTTTTTTAAGAGGGCTGACATTTTATTAAGGATGTTGGTTCTAACCACTTTTCTTTTTTCCCCTCTTTAATTGGATATTATATTTACATTTCAAATTTTATCCCCTTACCGCATTCCCCCACCTCCCAGGAACCCCTTATCCCATCCCCCCTCCTCCTGCTTCTATGAGGGTGTTTACCCACCTACCCACCAATCCCCCTCCCCACCCTCAGATTACTTCCCCCCCCCTCAGTGCTCAGCCTTCAAGGTACCATTGACCTCATCTCCCACCTATGCCCAACAAGGCCATCCTCCCCTACATGTACAGCTGGAGTCATGTGGCTCTCCATATGTGCTCCTAGGCTGGTGGTTTAGACCCTGGGGAGCTCTGGCTGCTTGGTATTGTTGCTCTCCTCATGAGGCCACCAACCCTTTAGGCTCCTTCAGTTTACTCTCTAACTTCTCCATTGGGAACCTTTGATCAGATTAATGGTTAGCTGTGAGTATCTGCCTCTGGGTATGTCAGACTCTGCGGGACCCCTAATAAGACAGCCTTATCAGGCTGCTGTCAGCTTTCCCTTCCTGACATCCATATCAGCGTCTATTTTTGGTGACTGCACATGGAATGTATATCCAGGTGGAATGGTCTCCATATAACCTCTCCTTCAGATTCTGTCCCACACTTTGTCTCCATATTTGCTCCCTTGAGTATTTAGTTACTCCTTCTAAGAAAGACTTAGGCATCCTCACTTGTTCTTTCTTCTTCATGAGCTTCATGTCATCTGGTAGCTGAATCTTTGTTGTTTCAAACTTTTGGGCTAATCTCCGCTTATCAGTGAGTAAATACCATGTGTGTTCTTTTGTGATTGGGTTACCTCACTCAGGATGATATTTTCTAGTTCCATCCATTTACCTAAGAATTTCTCAAATTCATTATTTTTAATAGCTGAGTAATATTCCATTGTGTAAATGTACCACATTTTTTGTATCCATTCCTCTGTTGAAGGGCATCTGGGATCTGTCCAGCTTTTGGCTATTATAAATAAGGGTGCTATGAACATAGTGGAGCATATGTCTTTGTTATATGTTGGGGCATTTTCTGGGTATATGCCCAGGAGTGGTATAGCTGGGTTCTCAGGTAGTGCTATGTCCAATTTTCTGAGTAACCACCAGACTGACTTCCAGAGTGGTTGTACCAGTTTGCAACCCCACCAACAACGAAGGAGTGTTCCTCTTTCTTCACATCCTCGATAGCATCTACTATAACCTGAATTTTTGATCTTAGCTATTCTGACTGGTGTCGAGTGGTATTTCAGTGTTGTTTTGATTTGCATTTCCCTGATGACTAAGGATGTTGAACATTTCTTAAGGTGCTTCTCGGCCATTCGTGTTTCCTCAGTTGAGAATTCTTTGTTTAGCTCTGTACCCCATTTTTAATGGGGTTATTTTGTTGTTTGGTGTCTAATTTCTTGAGTTCTTTGTATACATTCGATATTAGCCCTCTATTGGATGTAGGATTGGTAATGATCTTTTCCCAATCTGTTGGTTGCCGTTTTGTCTTGTTGACAGTGTCCGTTGCCTTACAGAAGCTTTGCAATTTGATGAGGTCCCATTTGTCAATTCTTGATCTTAGAGCATAAGCCATTGGTGTTCTGTTCAGGAACTTTTCCCCTGTACCTAGGTATTCGAGGGTCTTCCCCAACTTGTCTTCTATTAGTTTCAGTGTGTCTGGCTTTATGTGAAGGTCCTTTATCCACTTGGAGTTGAGCTTTGTACAAGGGGATAAGAATGGATTAATTTGAATCCTTCTACATGTTGACCTCCAGTTGAGCCAGCACCACTTGTTGAAAATGCTGTCTTTTTTCCACTGGATGGTTTTAGCTCTCTTGTCAAAGATCAAGTGACCATAGGTGTGCGGGTTCATTTCTGGGTCTTCAATTCTATTCCATTGATCTTCCTGTCTGTCTCTGTACCAATACCATGCAGTTTTTATCACTACTGCTCTGTAGTACAGTTTGAGGTCAGGAATGGTGATTCCCCCAGAAGTTCTTTTATTGTTGAGAATGGTTCTCGCTATCCTAGGTTTTTTGTTATTCCAAATGAATTTGTAGATTGCTCTTTCTATCTCTATGAAGAATTGATTTGGAATTTTGATGGGTATTGCATTGAATCTGTAGATTGCTTTTGGCAGGATGGCCATTTTTCCTAAGTTAACCCTGCCAATCCAGGAGCATGGGAGATCTTTCCATCTTCTGAGATCTTCGATTTCTTTCTTCAGAGACTTGAAGTTTTTGTCATACAGATCTTTCACTTGCTTGGTTATACTCACTCCAAGATATTTTATTTTATTTGTGGCTATTGTGAAGGGTGTCATTTCCATCATTTCTTTCTCAGCCTGTTTATCCTTTGAATAGAGGAAGACTACTGATTTGTTTGAGTTGATTTTATATCCAGCCACGTTGCTGAAGTTGTTTATCAGGTTTAGGAGTTCTCTGGTGGCAGTTTTAGGGTCACTTAAGTATACTATCATATCGTCTGCAAATAGTGAAATTTTGACTTCTTCCTTTCCTATCTGTATCCCTTTGACTTCCTGTTGTTGTCTAATTGCTCTAGCTAGGACTTCCAGTACTATATTGAATAGGTAAGGTGAGAGTGGGCAGCCTTGCCTAGTCCCTGATCTTAGTGGGATTGCTTGAAGTTTCTCTCCATTTACTTTGATGTTGGCTACTGGCTTGCTGTATATTGTTTTTACTATGTTTAGGTATGGGCCTTGAATTCCTGATCTTTCCAAGACTTTTAACATGAAGGGATGTTGAATTTTGTCAAATGCTTTCTCAGAGTCTAGTGAGATTACCATGTGGTTTTTTTCTTTAAGTTTATTTATGTAGTGGATTACATTGATGGATTTCCAAATATTGAACCATCCCTGCATTCCTGGGATAAAGCCTACTTAATCTTGATGGATAATTGTTTTGATGTGTTGTTGGATTCAGTTTGTGAGAATTTTATTGAGTATTTTTGCATCAATATTCATAAGTGAGATTGGTCTGTAGTTCTCTTTCTTTGTTGGGTCTTTCTGAGGTTTAGGTATGAGTGTAATGGTAGCTTCATAGAACGATTTGGGTAGTGTTCCTTCTGTTTCTATTCGATGGGATAGCTTGAAGAAGATTGGTATTAGGTCTTCCTGGAAGGTCTGAAAGAATTCTGCGTTGCAACCATCTGGCCCCGGACATTTTTTGGTGGGAAGATTTTTAATGACTGTTTCTATTTCTTTAGGAGTTATGTGACTGTTTTGATGGTTTATCTGCTCCTCCTTTAACTTTGGTACCTGGTATCTATCTAGAAAATTGTCCATTTCATCCAGATTTTCCAATTTTGTCGAGTATAGGCCTTTGTAGTAGGATCTGATGATTTTTTTAATTTCCTCTGTTTCTGTTGTTATGTCTCCCTTTTCAGTTCTGATTTTATTAATTTGAATACTGTCTCTGAGCCCTTTGGTTAGTCTGGCTAAGGGTTTGTCTATCTTGTTGATTTTCTCAAAGAACCAGCTCCTGGTTTTGTTGATATTTTGTATAGTTCTTTTTGTTTCAGCTTGATTGATTTCAGCCCTGAGTTTGATTATTTCCTGTTGTCTACTCCTCTTGGGTATGTTCTAATGCTTTCAGGTTTACTGTCAAGTTGTTAATGTATGCTCTTTCCAATTTCTTTTTGTGAGCACTTAGAGCTATGATTTTTCCTCTTAGTACTACTTTCATGGAGTCCCACAAGTTTTGATATGATGTATCCTCATTTTCATTTAAATCTAAGAAGTCTTTAATTTCTTTATTTCTTCCTTGACCAAGTTATCATTGAGTAGAGCATTGTTCAGTTTCCAAGTGTATGTGGGTTTTCTGTTGTTTTTGTTCATGTCAAAGATGAGTCTTAGTCCATGGTGGTCTGATAAGGTACTAGGGATTATTTCAATCTTTTTGTATCTGTTGAGGCCTGTTTTGTGACCAATTATATGGTCTATTTTGGAGAAGGTACCATGAGGTGCTGAGAAAAAGGTATATTCTTTTGTTTTAGGATGAAATGTTCTATAGATGTCAGTTAAGTCCAATTGGTTCATAACTTTTGTTAGTTTCATTGTGTCTTGGTTTAGTTTCTGTTTCCATGATCTGTCCATAGCTGAGAGTGGGGTGTTGAAATCTCCCACCATTATTGTGTAGGGTGCAATGTATGCTTTAAGCTTTAGTAAAGTTTCTTTTATGTATGTGGGTGCCCTTGCATTTGGGGCATAAATGTTCAAAATTGCGAGTTCCTCTCGGTACATTTTTCCTTTGATGAATATGAAGTGTCCTTCTTTATCTTTTTTGATTACTTTTGGTTGAAAAATGATTTATTTAATATTAGAATTGCTACTCCAGCTTGTTTCTTGGGACCATTTGCTTGGAAGATTGTTTTCCAACCTTTTACTCTGAGGTAGTGTCTGTCTTTTTCACAAAGGTGAGTTTCCTGAATGCAGCAAAATGTTGGGTCCTGCTTACATATCCAGTCTGATAGTCTATGTCTTTTTATTGGAGAATTGAGTCCATTGATATTAAGAGATATTAAGGAGAAATGAATGTTGTTTCCTGTTATTTTTAAAGTAATGAGATTGCTCAAACTTTATTTCCATTGTCAAAATTTCCTTAGCTATTCTGCCTCATTGTTTACCTTATACATTTTAAGATCAGTTTGCCTATATCTACAAAAACAAAATAAAATAAGAAAATCTTACAGGATCCTTGTAAAAAAAATTCATTGCTTTTATAAGTCAGTTTGGGGGAGAAATTACACCTTTACTATGAAGAATCTTTGTTTAGGTATGTGAATTTTCCATGGGCATTTTGTAGTTTTCATCATACCAATCCCATGCAGTCTTAATTAGATTTAGACTTAAACTTTTAGTATTTTTATTATAAGTATAATCAATTACTATTTTTAATTATATTGTAGTATACCAAATATCCTTTTTGTGTCAATATCATCTTTTGATCTACTAACTTTCCTATAATTTTTCTGTGGATTAGTTTTGCATATTATTGGATACAATTTTCTAATACCTTATTATTACTTTTTTTAAAAAATCTGTGTTCACAAAGAATATTGGTCTCTTGCTTCAAGTAATGTCCTTTATAACAACAAGACATCAGCATGCAAACAGGGAAGAACAACAAATCCTCAGTGTAAACTTCACACCTTTTACAAAAGTTAATGAAAACGAATCATACTATAAATAAATGTACAACACAACCAAATACAGTTTTAATTGTTTTATTTATTTATATTTTAACCATTGACTCCTGTCCCCCTCCCACAGTTTCTCATCCCTCTCCTTCCCCTTGCCTCCAAGAGGATGTTCCTCCCAATCAGGCCTCCTCATTCCCTGGGGCCTCAAGTCTCTCAAGGATTAAATACATCTTCTCCCACTAAGGCCAGAACAGGCAGTCCTCTGCTTATATATGTGCTGGAGACCTTTGGACCAGCCCATGTATGCTGCCTGGTTGGTGGTTCAGTATCTGGGATATCCCTAGGGTCTGGGTTAGTTGAGACTGCTAGTCTTCCTATGGAGCTGTCCTCCCCTTCAGCTTCTTCAGTCCTCCTAATTCAAATGTAGGAGTCTTCAACTTCAGTCCAATGATTGAGTTTAAGTATCTGCGTTTGTCTCAGTCAGCTGCTGGTAGGGCCTCTCAGAGGACAGCCATGCTAGGCTCCTGTCTTCAGTCTCTTCTCCATTTTTGTCCTTTCAGTTCTTTTAAACAGGAACAGTTCAAAGTCAGAAATTTTGACTGTGGGTTAGTAACCCAGTCCCTCCACTTGAGGCCCTGTCTATCTATTGGAGGTGAACTCTTCCAGTTTCCTCTCCCCATTGTTGGGCATTTCATCTAAGGTCTCTCACCTCCTGGGTCTCTGGCACTTTGTAGAGTCCCCCCCCCCCCAGGCTGCATATTTCCATTCATTCCCTCTGGGCTTCTGTCCTGATGGTAGAGCCTCTCAGGACAGCTATGCTAGTCTCCTGGCTGCAAGCACAACATAGCATCACCAATAGTGTCAAGGATTGGTGTCTGCCCATGGAATGAGTCTCAAGTTGGGCTAGTCATCCATTCCTTCAGTTTCTACTGCATCGTTATCCCTTCATTTCCTTTAGACAGGACCAAATTTGGGTCAAAAGTTTTGTAGGTAGGTTGGTGACCCTATTCTTCCACTGGGGGTCTTGTCGGGATACTGGATGTGGTCTCTTCAGGTTCCATATCCTCACTGTTGGGCATTTCAGTTAGGAATCTCCCTGATTCCAGGTCTCTGGGACTTCCTAAAGATTCCTCCACCCCCCACCCTCTACCCCCAGCAGCTGCATAATTCCGTTCATTCTCCTGACTCTCTGGGCCTCTTTCCTGTCTTTCTTCATACCTGATCCTGCCCCCCCCCCCCGTTCCCCTTCTCCTCCACTCTCCCATCTAAATCCCTCCTTCCCTCTGCCTCCCAGTACTATTTTGTCTCCCCTTCTAAGTGGGATTCAAGCATCCTCACTTGGGCCTTCCTTCTCTTTAGCTTTTTTGTGCCATGAAGTGTATCATGGGTATTCTGTACTTTTTGACTACTATCCACTTATCAGTGAGTACATACCATGCATGTCCTTTTGGATCTAGGTTACCTCATTCAGAATGATATTTTCTAGTTCCATATACTTGCCTGCAAAACTCATGATATACTTATTTTTCTGGGTTTTTGTTTTGTTTTGTTTGTTATTACAACCTGTCACAGCTGGTAACTTTTAATTTTTTATTTATATATTCACTTTACATCCCATTATCAGCCCCCATCTCCTCCCAGGACCTCCTCACACAGATCCTCCCTCGTTTCCCACTTCTCCTCTGAGAATAGGGATCCCTCCTGGGTCCCCCTCCCCCCTATCTAGCACAGCAAGTCACTGCAGGACTAAGCATAGCCTCATCTACTGAAACCAGACAAGGCGGCCCCAGCTAAGGTAATGAGATCCACAAGCAGACAACAGATTCAAAGACACTCCTCTCTTCAGTTGTTGGGGGACCTGCATAAAGACCAAGCTGCACTTCTGCTACACATATGCAGGGGGCCTAGGTTCAGCCCATGCTTGCTCTTCAGTTGGTGATTCAGTTTCTGGGAGCCTCCAAGGGTCCAGGTTAGTTGACTCTGTTGGTCTTCCTGTGGAGGCCTTGTCCTCTTCAGGTCCCTAAAGCCTTCCCTCAACTCTTCCATAAGACTCCTAAGCTCTATCTAATGTTTGGCTGTGGGTCTCTGCATCTGTTTCCATCAGTGTCTGGGTGGAGCCTCTCAGAGAACAATTATGCTAGGTTCCTGCCTGCAGGCATAACAGAGTATCATTAATAGTGCCAAGGATTGGTTCTTGCCCATGAGATGAATCTCAGTTTTGGCCAGTCATTAGTTGGCCATTCCCTCAGTCTCTGCTCTATCTTTGTCCCTGCACATCTTGTAGGCAGGACACATTTTGGGTCAAAGGTTTTGTGGGTGGGTTGCTGTTTCTATCCTTCCACTGGGAGTCCTGCCTGGCTACAGGAATTGGCCATTTCAGCATCCATATTTCCCACTGCTAGGAGGTTCAGCTAGAGTTGCCCCTGTATCACCCTGGGGCCTCCTACCCTTTTCTCAGATCTCTGGCACTTCCTAGGGATGTGCCCCTGGCTGATTTCTGTTCTCTCTTTCCCGCTCTCCCTACACCTGATCCTCCCCCCACCCTGTTTCCCCCTCTTCTTCCATCCAGTTTCTACTTTCCATCTATCTCTGATATCTATTTTATTTCCCCTTCTGAGAAGAATTCAACTATCCTTTCTTGGGGCCTCCTTGTTATTTGGTTTCTTTAGTTCTGTGAAGTGTAACATGGTTATCCTGTACTTTTGGCAAATATTCACTTATCAGTGAGTACATACCATGCATATCCTTTTGGGTCTGGGTTACCTCACTCAGAATGATATTTTCTAGTTCCATACATTTGCCTACAAACAGAATAGTGAAATTATTTCCCAGTAACCACATGGTGACTCACAACCATCTGTAATGGGATCTGATGCCCTCTTCTGGTGTGTCTGAAGACACCTACAATGTACTCATATTCATAAAGTAAATAAATCTTAAAAAAGAATAGTGAAATTCTAAATACTAATATTTAAAACTAAAGTTAACTTTGAAAATACTTTTAATATTATTTTAAAATTATCATACAAAAATTGTAGTTTGTCTTTGGGTGTATAGCTCTATGAATTTTAAGACATACCTAGATATATGTTATCACCATCACATTAAATACCCCCAGTCCTTTGCATACTTCTTTATGATTAATTGTTGGGAGCTGACTTAAGCAGAAAGCAGCTATCAACTTTGCAGCCATCTGGAACCATATACCCTGATGAGAGACTTGTTTTTCAAAAGCCTACAACAGCTGAAGCACACTCTGATAAATATATTGTTTATCCCAAATAGCTTGTTTTGCTGCTTAGTGACCCCAGCTGCATGGTGCACGTGGTAAAATGTCTTCCTGTATTCTCTTGAAGGGAAATCTGGGGTATTTATAGGCTTTTGCCATGTGCCTTGTAGGCGCGTGAATACCACGTGCCTTGCAGGTGTGGATATGATGTAAGCCTTACAGGCGTCTATAGCGTGGATAGCACGTGCACCGTGTGCCTTGCAGGCATGGATACCACATGCGCCTTGCAGCTGGGGGCAGTAAACAGCAAAACAAAATATGTGGGATATCAGAGTGTGCTTCAGCTGTTGTAGGCTGTTGAAAAACAAGTCTCACGACAGGGTATATGGCTTGAGATGGCTGCAAAGCTGATAGCTGCTTTCTGCTAAAAGTCGGCTCCCAACAGTTAATGCCTCCCTCCATGAATAAAAGCTGACAACTTGTATCCTTATAGTCTTTTGTTTAACAGAATGTTATTCAAATGGCATGATGGTGTATGTTTCTTTTGACAGTAGTTTTTTTTCTATGAAATATAATGTCAACATTTCTTACTCATATATGGGTATATCAATCTGTTCATGCATTAACCTACAGAAGAATTTGGGTTATTTGCAGCTTGGGGAAATTATGAATACAGCTGTTGTAAATACCAGTGTTCCAACACAATTTTTTACTTCTCTAGAGCAGAAATTCAGGAGTGGAAATTCTAGGTCATATTATTAAGTATATATCTAACTTTGTGAAAAGGTACTAAAACAATTTGTAGAGTTACTGCATTATTTTTCTTCCTTCTAGTAATGTGTGAGAGACTTAGTTGCTCACATTTTTGCCAGGACATGGTATTCTTAATATTTTTTCAAGCTGTCATATTATACTTTATGAACATATAATATATACATACAACATATACAATATATGGTTATGAATTAAAACTATTTTTACTTTGATGATGTATGTGTTTTTTTAAAAGAGGAAATATAATATACAAAGATAAAATATGCACTAAAAGCCTTCACTGCTTCTTCTCTCAGAAAAGAGCTAACTGCTGGTGGATTCACATATATCCTTCCAGGAATATTTAGCTCATGCATGAACATATCCAAATATATATATATATATATATATATATATATATATATATATATATATCTTTTCAGTATTAAAAGTTATTTTGTTTCCTAGGGATGCATGTGAAAATCTATCAACATAATCTACCATATAAACAAACTGAAAGAAAAAAAGACACAATATCATCTCATTAGATGCTGAAAAAGCCTTTGACAAAATCCAACATCTTTTCATGTTAAAAGTCTTGGAGAGATCAGGGATACAAGGCACATATCTAAACATTATAAAGGCACTAAACATCAAGTGAATAGCCAACATCAAATTAAATGGAGAAAACCTCAAAGAAATCCTATTGAAATCAGGGACAAGGCTGCCTACTCTCTACCTATCTATTTAATATAGTACTTGAAGCCCTATTCTGAGAAATAAGACAACTAAAGGAGATCAAGAGAATACAAATTGGAAAGAAAAAAGTCAAAGTATTTCTATTTGTAGATTATATAATAATATACATGTGACCCCAAAAATTTTACCATAAAACTCCTACAGCAGATAAACACCTATTGTAAAGTGGCTAGATACAAAATTAACTCAAAGAAAACAATAGCCCTCGTTTATACAAATGATAAACAGGCTGAGAAAGAAGCTAGGGAGACAATACCCTTCACAATAGCCACAAATAATACAAAATATCTTGGTGTAACTCTAATCAAGCAAGCAAAATACCTGTATTGACAAAGACTTTAAGTCTCTGAAGAAAGAAATTGAAGAATATATCAGAAGATGGAATGATCTCCCATGCTCATGGATCAGTAAGATTAATATAGTGAAAATGGCCATCTTATCAAAAGCAATCTACAGATTCTATGCAATTCTCATCAAAATTCCAAAACAATTCTTTACAGACCTTGAAAAAACAATTCTCAACTTCACATGGAAAAACAAAAAAACCACAGGCTAACTAAAGCAATAAAATCCCTGAGCAATAAAAGAACTTCTGGAAGTATCAACATTCCTGACCTCAAGCTGTACTACAGAGCAATAATAATAAAAGCTGCATGGTATTGGTATAGAAACACACATGTTGATTAATGGAATAGAATAAAAGTCCCCAAAATAAACCCACAGACATGTGGACACGACCTTATAATGGAAAAAGGAGAGTATCTCTAACAGATGGTGTTGGTCTAACTGGATATCTGCATGTAGAAGAATTCAAACAGATCCATATTTATGGGCCTGCACAAACCTCAAGTCCAAGTGGATCAAAGACATAAAACCACATACACTAAATCTAATAGAACAGAAAGTGGAGAATAGCCTTGAACTCGTAGGTACAAGAGACAAATCCCTGAACACAACACCCATAGCTTAGGCAATAAATCAACAATTAATAAATGGGACCTCATGAAACTGAAAAGCTTCCACAAGGCAAAATACAGGACAAAATGATAGCCTACAGATTGGGAAAAGATCTTCATCAACCCTACATCTGACAGAGGGATACATCTCTATCTATCTCTATCTCTATCTATCTCTATCTCTATCTCTATCATCTCTATCTCATCTCTGTCTCTATCTCATCCATATCTCATCTATCTATCTATCTATCTATCTATCTATCTATCTATCTATCATCTATCTATTCAAGAAGTTAGACACCAAAACCCCAAAATAACCCAAATAACCCAATTAGAAAGTGGGGCACAGAGCTAAACAGAGCAACAGATAAATCTCAAATGGCTGAGAAGCACTTTGAAAAATGTTCAATGTCCTTGGTCACTGGGAAAATACAAATCAAAATGACTCTGAGATTCCACCTTACACCAATCAGAATGGCTCAGATAAAAAACTAAAGTGATAGCACAAGCTGGTGAGTATGTGGAGCAAGGAGGAACACTCTTCCATTGCTGGTGGAAGTGCAAACTTGTACAACCATTCTGGGTATCAATTTGTCCATTTCTCAGAAAATTGGGAATAGTTCTACCTCAAGACCCAGGTATACCACTTCTGGGCATATACTCAAAAGATGACCCACCATACCACAAGGACACCTGCTCAACTATTTTCATAGCAGCTTTATTTGTAATAGCCAGAAACTGGAAACAACCTAGATGTGCCTCAACTGAAGAATGGACAAAAATAATATAGTAATAATGAAATAAAATAAAAATAAGTTATTTAAAATAAAAAATAAATAAAAAACAAAATAAAAAAAGACATAATAGAATACTAATCAATATTTAACAAAGACATCATGAATTTTACAGGCAAATGGATGGAACTAGAAAACATCCTCTGTGAGGTGACTCAGATCCAAAAGGACAAGCATTGTATATACTCACTTATAAGTGGATATTAGCCATAAAGTACTGATTAGCCACAGCCTAATCAACAGACACAAGCTAAATAACAAGGAGGGCCCGAGGGAAGATGCTTGAATCTTCCTCAGAAGGAGAAACAAAATAGATATGGAAGGTCTATGAAGGGAGGGAACTGGGTGGGAGAGGGGATGAGGAGGAGAGTGGGATGGAGTGGGCAGAGATCAGAAGTTGGGAGAGCAAGAATAGAGAATGGAAATTGGTAGTGAGCGGGAGGCAATCACTAGGGCATGCCAGAAACCTGGGATGGAGGGAGGCACCTGGGGTCCTATGGAGGTGATTCTAGCTGAGATTTCTAGCAGTGGGAAATATGGATGCTGAAATGGCCAATTCCTGTAGCCAGGCAGGACTCCCAGTGGAAGGATAGAAACAGCAACCCACCCACAAAACCTTTGACCCAAAATGTGTCCTGCCTACAAGATGTGCAGGGACAAAGATAGAGCAGAGACTGAGGGAATGGCCAACTAATGACTGGCCAAAACTGAGATTCATCTCATGGGCAAGAACCAATCCTTGGCACTATTAATGATACTCTGTTATGCCTGCAGGCAGGAACCTAGCATAACTGTTCTCTGAGAGGCTCCACCCAGACACTGATGGAAACAGATGCAGAGACCCACAGCCAAACATTAGATAGAGCTTAGGAGTCTTATGGAAGAGTTGAGGGAAGGCTTTAGGGACCTGAAGAGGACAAGGCCTCCACAGGAAGACCAACAGAGTCAACTAACCTGGACCCTTGGAGGCTCCCAGAAACTGAATCACCAACTGAAGAGCAAGCATGGGCTGAACCTAGGCCCCCTGCATATGTGTAGCAGAAGTGCAGCTTGGTCTTTATGCAGGTCCCCCAACAACTGAAGAGAGGAGTGTCTTTGAATCTGTTGTCTGCTTGTGGATCTCATTACCTTAGCTGGGGCCGCCTTGTCTGGTTTCAGTAGATGAGGCTATGCTTAGTCCTGCAGTGACTTGCTGTGCTAGATAGGGGGGAGGGGGACCCAGGAGGGATCCCTATTCTCAGAGGAGAAGTGGGAAACGAGGGAGGATCTGTGTGAGGAGGTCCTGGGAGGAGATGGGGGCTTTTGTTTTATTTTGTAGTTTTTAGAAATACTGTTTGTAAAACAGCTTGGATGATAATGTCTTTCCTTTTATCTTCTCAGAAAACATTTTCTTGAATTAATGTATTCACTTTGTACATGGCCAGCCTTTAATTATTTCTCATTTTCAGATATTCAATAATTTAGCACCCTACAATCTTTTAAATAGGATCAAATTATCATACTTTATGATCTTTTTCTAACCAACATTCTTTTATCTTTAATCTAGCTTTCAAACCAAAGACAAGATTTGAAAAATAGCAAAAAACTTTTCTATATACCAATGAATTAATTCCCAACATTGCCCTTCTTTACAATATTCTTAAGTCCAAATATACAGTAAACCAAAGGTATTTATATCAATTATCACATGCCAAGTGGGGATTTTCTTTTAGCCTGTATTCAGTAACATAACTGTTGTTGCTCCAGAGGAAGCAGGTTTGTGCAGCTGAGAAAAGGGTTCAGTCTTAGGTGAAAGATTATAATGACAGTGAGTCAGGAGCTTGAAAATGGCCCGCCCTCCTGCCAGATTTGCTACAGAATCACTTGGTGGAGAGCCCAGATCCCTTCCAGTAAGCTGCTCAAAATATTTTATTTCATTTTTTATTTGTTTGCCAATTTATTAAGTGGTTAACCTTGGACTGCATCTACCAAGCATTTAATTAATTAAGGCCAGTTTCAAATACCTTTTAAGATTCTTACTAATTTCAATGCACTAAATTGGCACATTTATAAAAATCCAGCAATTGCTAAAATACTAAATCATCTTCACTAAGATGAAGTAGTTGCCAGCAGAACATTAATCAATGAAAGAACTAATTGTTAAGATTAAAGAGTAAACACAATCCAACAGTTCTCCCTGTACCCCCAATAGTTTGAAAAGGTAGAAAAATGGTGAGAAGTATATTTTCATAAAATTTCAAAGCTACAAAGTTCCTCAGAGTGTATTTAATCTATTCTTATTGCAAAATAAAGAAACAGGACTTCTTCCTTTCCAATTTGAATCCCTTGATCTCCTTTAGTTGTCTTGTTGCTTTAGCTAGAATTCCAAGTACTATTCAGATAGTGTGTAGACAGTCTTGTCCCATCCCTGATTTTAGTGGAATTGCTTTATAATTTCTCTCCATTTAATGTGATGTTGGCTATTGGATTGCTGTATATTGCCTTTGTTGTGTTTAACTATGCACTTAGTATTCCTGATCTCTCCAAGATTTTTAACATGAAGCGATGTTGGATTTTGTCAAATGCCTTTTTGGCATCTGGTGAGATCACATGGGTTTTTTCTTTCAGTTTGTTTATATGATGGGTTATGTTGATAGATTTCTGTATATTGGACCTCTCCTGCATCCCTGGGATGAAACCTACTTGATAATGGTGGATGTTTTTGATGTATTCTTATATTTCATTTGTGAGTATTTTATTGAGTATTTTTGCATCAATGTTCATGAGGGAAATTGATCTAGAATTCTCTTTCTTTGTTGAGGTTTTTTTTTTTGTGGCTTGGGTATCAGGATGACTGTGGCCTCACAATTTGGCAGTGTTCCTCCTTTTTCTATTTTGTGGAATAATTTGAGGAGTATTGGCATTAGATCTTCTTTAAAATTCTGGTAGAATTCAGCAAATAAAACCATCTGGCCCTGAGCTTTTTTTGTTTGGGAGACTTTAATGACTGATTCTGGGTTTTTATGGGTTATAGGTCTGTTTACCAGATCTTGATTTAACTTTAGTAAATGGTATCTATCAAAATATTGGTCCAAGATGAGCAGTGGTGGCCCACACCTTTAATCCCAGCACTTGGGAGGCAGAGGCAGGCATATTTCTGAGTTTGAGGCCAGCCTGGTCTACAGAGTGAGTTCCAGGACAGCCACGGCTACACAGAGAAAAACCCTGTCTATGAAAAAAAAAAAAAAAAAACAAAAAAAAACAAAACAAAAAAAACAAAAAACAAAAAAAAATCGTCCATTTCTTTTAGGTTTTCCAATTTTGTGGAGTACAGGTTTTTGAAGTATGACCTGATGATTATTTGAATATCCTCAGTGTCTGCTGTTATGCCCTTTTTTTGATTTTGTTAATTTGGATATTCTTTCTCTGCCTTTTAGTTAATTTGGATAAGAATTTGATGTCTTGTTGATTTTCTCAAAGAATCAACTATTTGTTTCATTGAGTATTGTTCTCTTTGTTTCTATTTTATTTCAACCCTAAATTTTATTATTTTCTGCTATCTACTCCTCTTGGGTGTTTACTTCCTTTTGTTCTAGAGATTTCAGGTATGCTGTTAATTTGCTAGTGTATATCTCTCTAATTTCTTTATGAAGGTACTTAGTGCTATGAACTTTCCTCTTAGCACCACTCACTTTCATTGTGTCTCATTTGGGTATGCTGTGCAGTCAGTTTCATTGAATTCTAAGTCTTTTAATTTCTTTCTTATTTCTGCCTTGACCCAGTGGTCATTCAGTAAAGAGTTGTTCGGTTTCTATGAGTTTGTAGGTCTTATGTTGTTTCTATTGTTGAAATACAGCTTTGATCCATGGTAGTCTGATAAGGCACAGGGAGAGGTTATTTCAATTTTCTTGTATCTGTTGAGAATTTCTGTGGTTGTTTGAATATGCTTGGCCCAGAGAGTGGCACTATTAGGAGGTGTAGCCTTGTTGTAGGAAGTGTGTCACTGAAGGGGTGGATAATGAGATCCTCCTTTTAATCATGTTGAAACCAGTCTTCTAGCAGCCTTCAGATGAAGATATAGAACTCTCAGCTCCTGCACCATGCCTGCCTGGATCTGCCATACTCCCACCTTGATGATAATGGACTGAACCTCTGAACCTGTAAGCTAACCCCAATTAAATGTTGTTCTTATAAGAGTTGCCTTGGTCATGGTGTCTGTTCACAGCAGTAAAATCCTAAGACAACTGCTTTGTAACAGAGTATGTGATTGGGTTTGGAGAGGCTTCTGTGAGGTACTAAGAAGGTCCATTCTTTTGTGTTTGGATGAAATGTTTTGTGGATATCTGTTAGGTCCATTTGAGTTATACATCCGTTAGTTCCATTATTTCTCTGTTTAATTTCTGTCTGGATGACCTGCCCATTGGTGAGAGTGGGGTGTTGAAGTCTCCCACTATTAATATATGGGGTTCAATGTGTGATTTAAGCTTTAGTAATATTTCTTTTACAAATGTGTGTGTCCTTATGTTTGGGGCATAGATGATAAAAATTGAGATGTCACGTTGGTGGATTTTTTCTTTGATGAGTACAAAGTGTTCTTCCTCATCTCTTTTGACTAATTTTGGTTGAAAGTCCATTTTGCTAGATTTAAAAAACTGGTTACACCAGCTTGCTTCTTAGGTCCATTTGCTTGAAATATCTTTTTCTAATCCTTTATCCTGAGATAATGATTATCCTTGCTGGTTAGGTGTGTGTTTCTTGTATGCAGCAGAAATATAGATCCTGTTTTTACATCCATTTTGTTAATCTGTGTTTTTTTTTTTAATTGAGGAATTGAGTCGATTAATATTGAGAGGTATCAATGATTGATGACTGCTAATCCCTATTACTTTTTTGGTAGTTGTGGTGGTGGTGGTGGTGGTGGTGGTGGTGGTGGCGGTGATGGTGTGTGTGTGTGTGTTTCCTTTGTTTTTTGCTGGTTTTAGATTTATTTCCTGTGTTTTTATGGTTGTAGGTAACCTCCTTTGGTTGGAGTTTTCCTTTTAGTACATTCTATATGGTTGGATTTGTGGATAGATCATGTTTAAATTTGACTTTATCATAGAATATCTTGTTTTCTCCATCTGTGGTGACTGGAGGTTTTACTGGGTATAGTAGTCTGTGGTTTACTGGGCTAACATCTATGGTCTCTTAAGAGTCTTCAGCACACCTCTCCAGGACTTTCTGGCTTTCAGAATCTCTATTGAGAAGTCAGGTATAATTCTGATAGGTCTGCCTTTATATTGTTACTCAGCTTTTTTCTCTTGCAAGTTTTAGTATTCTTTCTTAGTTCTGTACATTCAGTGTTTTGATTAATGTGTGGCTATAGGATTTTCTTTTTTGGTCCACTCTATTTGGTGCTCTGTCTGCTTTTTGTACCTTTATAGACATCTCCTTTAGGTTAAAATTTTTTTCTATGATTTCTTTGAAAACATCTTCTGATCCTTTGAGCTGGGAATCTTTTCCTTCTTTCTATTTCTATTATTCTTAAGTGTTTTCATAGTGTTCCAGATTTTATGGATATTTTGTGTCAGGAACTTTTTAGATTTAACATATTCTTTGACCACCATATCAATTTCCTCTATTGTATCTTCTACACCTGAGAATCTCTCTTCCATCTCTTGTATTTTGTTGGTGATGATGGTGTCTATAGTTCCTGTTTGTTTATCTAGGTTTTTCATCTCCAGTGTTCCCTTAGTTTCTGTTTTCTTTTTTCTTTTTTTTTTCTTTTTTTTCTTTTCTTTTTTTTTTTTTTTTTTTTTACATTTTTGGGTATTGAATAGCTTTATTCACTTTCTTCACCTGTTTGTGTTTTCATGGATTTCTTTAAGGGATTTGTTCATTTCCTTTTTAAGAACCTTTATCATTTTCATAAGATTAGATTTTAGGTCATTTTCTTGTGCTTCAGATGTGTTGGAATATCCAGGGCTTACTGTAGTAGGATAGCTGGTCTATGGTGGTACCATATTGCCCTGGCTATTGTTGATTGTGTTCTTATACTTAGTGTTTTTATCTTTGTTGGATGGATGTTTTGGGGTGCTTTTTCCTCTTCCTTTCTGTTTCTTCTGTGGTCTTCTGGCCTGAGTGACCTGTGGTTCTGCTGACCAGTAAGTCTTCAGGTCCAGTATTGTGTCTCCTCTTGGGTTTTTGCAGCCTGCATGACCTCTGAGGTTTTGAGTGCTCATGTTATCTCTGGGGTTCTGGATACTGGTATGACCACTGGAGATTCAGGTATCTGGGGTTTCCAGTACCAGTGTGACCTCTGGTAAAGCAAGACTCTTCTGGTGAAGTTGTAGGCCAAGATAGGATGATATTGGGGACTGCTGGGCAGGGTTTAGGGAGTATTAGCTGGTGATGGGCAGCATCTTACCTGGGATTCCTAGTACCAGTGTGGCCTTCGGTAAAGCAGGAATCTTCTGATAGAGTTGTGGGCTGAGATATCTTAGGAAAGTATTTAATCATAATTCCTATATTTCTACTGTGAATTCCGGGAAAAGAATGTAATCATGCCAGACATATTCTTTTACCCACGTTCTCACTATGTACCCCAGGTTGGCCTTGAACTGACAATTGTCTTGCTTCAGATTTCCAAGTGCTAGGGTTGAGGTTGTGCATCACCATACCTGGTTTAAACAGCATTTTTTGCATCTCATAAAGTATTTCCAACTTATGTTACTGTTTTATTCTGTGTCACATTAATGCCAAAAACCAGAGTATGGTTTTTAAAGGTTCATGTCTAAAACCATTTCTTTCTATTTAAATGATAAGCAGTTTTTTATGCTTACCTACCATTTATGTACCCATTAGGCATCTAAAGTCCAGCTGTGGATCATAATTGAAGTTCATATAGGGATTTTTTAAAAATGACATCAGTAAAAAGGTTTTTGAAAGTGCAATGACCAAAATCAATTCAAAACTCAAACACATAATGAATCCAGGATGTTTCTGCAAGCACTTACCCAGGTTATATCACATGAGTTTACTATAGCCTTAGTTCTGAATAAACATACAACATGCACACTTTGTACTGCACTTGTCTCATCCCAAAACACAAATGTTTCTTGAAACCCCTCATCTCAGATTCAAGAATATTGAGTTATAAATTTCAGAGCTTTAGTTTTAGATATAATTTTTCTGTTCTTATAGAAACATAATAATTTAATTATTGAAAAAGTAGTATTTAGAATTTTCCTACCATTTTATTTTTTGAACCTTTGATTTTTTTTCCTTTTTATTGGTTATTTTATTTATTTACATTTCAAATGTTATTCCCCTTTCAAGTTTCCCCTCCACAATCCCCCCATCCTTTCTCCTTTCCCCCTTGCCTGTATAAGAGTGCCCCCCACCTGCCTACCCACTCCCACCTCAGCGACCTAGCATTCCCCTATACTGGGTCACTGAGCTTCCACAGGAACAAGGGCCTCCCCTCCCATTGATGCCAGATAAGGCCATCGTCTGCTACATATCCAGCTGGAGCCATGGGTTCTCCCTCCCCATGTACTCTTTGGTTGGTGGTTTAGTTGGAGCTTTGGGGGTCTAGTTGATTGATATTGTTATTCTTCCTATGAGGTTGCAAACAAGGGGTTTCCTACCATTATTATCCAGCAGGTATAAAATCTGTATATATTTGGATTAAATTGTACTCGAGAACATTTGATTTTTTAAAATGCTCTATGAGTTGCTGACTTTAGCTTCACAAAAATCACTAAAGAATTTTAGGTTGGGATTGGGACAAAATTTCCAACAATTTCTTAAATGACTCTACATATACTTGTTTTGTACTATATATTTATAAGAAGCATCATTCTCAGTGTTGATTATAAAATCAAAATATTAATAGTCCCTGAAAAATAATGAAATGCTATATATATATATATGCTCCCAGTACCAAATACTGAGCCAAGATTTCAAATCCAATAAGAATGAGGGTCCTCAAACATGAGAGGTTAAGTGGGAGGAACAAGGAAGAAAAGTAAAGGTAAAAAAATAAATAAAACAAAAGCAATAGCTAGGACCAAGTTTATTAAGAAGTAGCAACATCATAAATACTATTTGCAAGGGACGGAGGAGAATGTCTACAGTTAGCAGAGAGCTAAGTCAGACAATGTTGGCAAAAAGAACACTCAGAGTACCTCAGACACAGCGGCCTAAAAACTGATAACAACCCAGGGGGAAGACTCAGGTCCCCAAAAATCACAACTTTGACTCCTCTGAGAAGGTCCTAGGCAGGCCTTACCAAGTATACTACTGGACAAGTACACAGAATTAAAGGCCTCTTTGTCCTTTCATTAGGGTCTCTAAAAAAGTCTTGGGTTTCTCTGGCTCCCTGAACAAGATTTTATATTTTGTAAAAATAAACATGCTCAAACATCTCAGTAATATGCAAAATTATTTTTGTCTTTAATAAGTTGTAAAAAATAATATACATATTAAAGATTCTCTTTATAATAAATTTCTGTATAATTATTAGTAAATTTTTGACTTGTAGATCTATTTTATACGCCTACTTACTTGAGGCCCATAAAATTTTCTTGGGTCAAAAAGGATTCTGAATTGTAAATGTCTAAGAAGCCCTGATCAGATCATAATGCTATCTGTATTATATGAATTAAAAAGCAGGTGGTATAGACAAAATGATTTCTATTTTGTCAATGAATTTAGGATATGAGTTTGCAAATGCACTAAATTTTATTAATATTGTGTTATTCTAAAGGTAATGGCAGTTTATATTCTTTGAGCCCACACCAATAGATTTCATAGCTTTGTGTATGATAAATTCCCCATAACACACATATACATACACATACATACATACACACAAACGGAGAGAGAGAGAGAGAGAGAGACGAGAGAGAGAGAGAGAGAGAGAGAGGTGAATATCAAATTCAAAACAACTATGGCAAGGCAACAATGATAAATTTATCAATGGCATTCAAATGGCAGTGTACATAAAAACAAACAAAAAGATTTTCTAAAAATAGGCTGAATGCAGATAGATGGAATAGTGGTTCACAGAATATTCTGATTCAGTAGCTGAGCTTGGGCATCTAAATTTTATAAAGCTCTGAAAATGATTTAACTGACTTTACTTTCTCAAGGAAAATCACCCTAAACTACTCAAACTAGGATTTTTTTATTTTAAAATTTTGATAACTTCACTATTATTTAGAGAAAAACAACCAGTGATACCACTCTACACCATTGCAAAGGCTTAAATTTTAAAAGATAGTAAATGGTTCCTTCCGGTCTGGGCTGAAGCACTGAGCAGATCCCGGCTGCAGCTCTGCCCCGACTCTCACAGAACCCAGAGGAAGCTGCCCTTTCCAGGAGCCCTAACCCAGGCAGTATCTTAGGTAAGAAGAAAGCAACTCCAGCCCCAAACAGGGAGTAACTGGGACCCACTAGTACCAGGAAGTCACTCCTGGCCCAGAGCACTGCCTTCCTTCTGGTCTGGGCCAGAGCACTGAGCAGGATCCTGGGCTGCAGCTCTGCCACCAATTTCACAGATCCCAGAGGAAGCAGGCCTTCCAGGAGCCCTAACCCAGGCAGTATCTTAGGTAAGGAGGAAAGCAACACCAGCCCCAAACAGGGAGTAACTGGGACCCCACTAGGACCCAGGAAGTCACTACTGGCTGGAGCACTAGTTCCTTCCCATCTGCACCTGAGCACTGAGCAGATTTTGGGCCCCCATTTCTAACCCCAGTAGTAACACCCACCCCACACAGTTCTGATACAACCAAAATAATAGGAAAGACAGGCTCCAGTCAGAGACAGGGCAGGTAGCACTTAAGAGATCCAGATAGTGAAAGTTAAGTGCAAGAACATAAGCATCAGCAACCCAGGGTACTTAGGCATCATTAGAACCTAGGTCTCCCACACAAGAAAGTCCTGAAATCCCCATATCACTAGGAAAGCAAGATTTAGATTTAAAATCACTTCTATGATAATGATAGAGGACTTTAAGAAGGACATAAATAACACTCTCAAAGAATTGAGAAGAACACAGGTAAACAGGTAGCAGCTCTTAAAGAGGAAACACATAGAATCTCTTAAAGAATTACAAGAGAACACAACCAAAACAGGTAAAGGAATTGAACAAAACAATTCAGGACATAAAAATGGAAGTAGAAACAATAAAGAAATCACAAAGGGAGACTACCCTGGAGATAGAAAACCTAGGAAAGAAATCAGGAGTCATAGACACAAGCATCACCAACAGAATACAAGAGATAGAAGAAAGAATCTCAGATGCAGAAGATACCATAGAAAATATTGACACAAACTGTCAAAGAAAATGCAAAATGCAAAAAGTTCTTAAACACAAACATCCAAGAAATCCAGGACACAATGAGAAGACCAAAACCTAAGGATAATAGGTATAGATGAGAGTGAAGATTCCCAACTTAAAGGGCCAATAAATATCTTCAACAAAATTATAGAAGAAAACTTCCTTAACCTAAATAACAAGATGTCTATAAACATACAAGAAGCCTATAGAATGCTAAATAAACTAGACCAGAAAAGAAATACCTCCCATCACATAATAATCAAAACACCAAATGAACAAAACAAAAAAAGAATATTAAATGCAGTAAGGGAAAAAGGCCAAGTAACATATAAGGCAGACCTATGAGAATTACACCAGACTTCTCACCAGATACTATAAAAGCTAGAAGATCCTGGACAGATGTCATACAGACCCTAAGAGAACACAAATGCCAGCCCAGGCTACTATACCCAGCAAAACTCTCAATTACCATAGATGGAGAAACCAAGATATTCTATGACAAAACCAAATTTACACAATATCTTTCCACAAACCCAGCATTACAAAAGATAATAGCAGGAAAGCTCCAATACAAGGAGGGAAATTAATACCCTAGAAAGAGCAAGAAAGTAATCCTCTTCCAACAAATCCAAAGAAGATAGCCACACAAACAATGTCACTTCTAATAACAAAAATAATAGGAAGCAACCAATCTCCTCTCCTTAATATATCTTAACATCAATGGACACAATTCTCCAATAAAAAGACATAGGCTAATGGACTGGATATGTAAACAGGACCCAGCATTTTTGCTGCATACAGGAAACCTACTTCAGTGACAAAGGCAGACACCACCTTAGAATAAAAGGCTAAAAAACAATTTTTCAAGCAAATGGTTTTAAGAAACAAGCTATAGTAGCCATTCTAAAACCTCCAGCCTGAGAACACAAAGGGTGGGACTCATGGCTCCACCTGTATAGGTAGTTGAGGGTGGCCTTGTCAGGCATCAGTGAAAATGGAGGGCCTTAGTGCCTGAAAGTTTGGATTCCCTAGTGTTGGGGAATTCAAAAGCAGGGAGGCAGGAATGAGAGGATTATGGGAGCACACCCATCATAGAATAGGAGGAAGGGGATGGGATAAGGGGTTTTTTGGGGAGAATGGAGAGGAGGTAACACTGAAAAAGTAAATAAATAAAATATTCAACAAAAAAAAAAGAACTCCCTAGAATTATACAGATTAGACATGACAGAGGCAGACCACCAAAAGACTAGATTCCAGAATTCAAACAAAAAATTATCTTGATACTAAAATTTGTTTTGAGAATTGTATATTGCAGAATACACAGCCTCAGTGCATCTACTCGTCAAGCAAGCTGAACAGACCTGCTCAAACCTCTGATGTCCTGGAATTCTAGTTGGATGCAGTGAAGACACAGGGTCAGAGGCTTATCAATTTACTCTTCCCCAACCCCTCTCTAATATCTCAGTGCCCATAATCATCTTGAAGAGTTAAGAAGAGTTGGCGCCCCCTATTCCCTGGGCTTGGGGACTGAAGTGTGTTAATATTGGGCTGTCTTCCTAGGAAAAGTAGTGGTTTTGTTGGAACAGGGGGGATTAGCTAGGATTTATTGCATCGCCATAACCTATTGGTAGAAATAAGTATAATTGTTATTAAGAGGAAGTTATAATTTCTTAAATGGTACAAAAATTTACTTTGATTACAAATTTAAGGTTTTCATTGGTATGAGCTTCTTGTTAATATAAAAGTGAGATTAATATTGTTACTCTCATAGGCATTGTGCCTATATAATACATTTAGGACATACAAAGCTTAGGACCCAGTCCTTCTTTAACTTTCTAACTGATTTGAGATGGTTAGCCTGTGAGTTAAGGGCCTATAGCAAATTCATGGCTCTGAATTTATTGTTAGGGTGTTTTCTATATTTTATTTAGAAATAGCTGAGAAGAGTTAACAGACAACAGTCCAGATTGCCTTACATGGATAGTTGGTTTTCAAAACATCAGAAGTCCACAGAATTGACATGACAAACATTTCTGTATTAATGTTCCATTTTGATTAGAGACCTGTCTGCTCCTGACAGCTTCATATATTGAATTCTAAGAAGAAAATTGAGCATCTTTGGAGTACTCCAGTTGTGGTGAGACAGCCACTAGACAAGAAGTGCCTCTTTCCTTCTACAGACAAATTACTGTCCCGAAAAGGACACACTCACAGAAATAGTCGACTGATATATCTGCCAAGACAGAGTAATCAGCCCTTAATAATTCTGCATCACTAGGTCTGTCAGATGATCCTGGGCCAGAAGGCTGAAGATCAGATGCTCCAACGTTTTGTATTATAGGGACTGTCCAAGTGTTCAGCGGTCTCTATAAATTGGCTAAGTTTTAGGAGCTATGCTTTGTGCATAATTTCAGTTAACTCAGTCATTCTGGATTTCTGATGGGGTTGAAGACTTATAGTCTCATAGCCAATCCCAGCTATTTACTTTGAGAGAAAAGATTTGAGAGGATGGTTTTCAGCTGACATTCATTCTAAAGCCAACGAAAAAGAAAAAGCCAGGTTCAGAAACTAAGTCTTTTAGTTAGGATAGATGACAGAGGTTCTGTTTAGTAAACAAAATGATGGATTGGGGTATTAGGTCTATCTTGTACCTTACTGACACAAATTGGTATATAGTTATGCTCTAATTGTATTTTAAGAGAAAGATTTATTTTAACAGGAAGGGTGATATGTAGAAGGAGCTAAGGTGGGAGTAGTAAGGAGACAAAGAAGAGGAGTAAGGAGAGGAGGAGGAGAAGGAGAGGAGGAGTTAGGTGATATGAGAGAGAGAGAGAGAGAGAGAGAGAGGAGAGAGAGAGAGAGAAACATGGAAGCAAATGTTTGCGTGTTTCCGCCAGTCAAAGATAGTTGATATATCTAGGTTGGGTATTGGGTTACACTTCTGATTGTATGGGCATCTTGTATTGAGCATTACCAAACTTATAAAGCCTTTGATTAACATTAAAAAAATGTATAAAAGCAAAAATGAGAAGGGGGAATGGGATAGGGGTTTTCTAGGGAGGGGAAATGGGGAAGGGGGATGACATCTGAAATGTAAATAAAATATCTAATAAAAATTTTTTTAAAGAAAAATTAAAAATAAATAAAAGATTAATAAAGTTTAACTTAATCAAAACACATAAAAATAAAAGATAGTAAAAAAAATAAAGAGTATTCTAGCCCTTATTCTCACCAGAGATTCAATAATATAGCAGCCATCCATTGGTAAAAATGGCAAAACAAAAAGGCAACCTATAGAATGGTAGAAAAACTTTGCAAACCAAATATCTGATAAGCGAAGAACTTGTCGGTTCTTTGGAGAGTCAGTTGTGTTAGATGGTGTTTTTTTCTGGGCAAACATATGAAGGAGTGTTTTCTGAAGTGGACACAGGTGAAAGGCTAAGATAGACTCATGAAGGAATGTTTCACTGAAGCAAACACAAGACAAAGAATAGCCTGCTAAAGCAAGCACGTGAAAGGATATGTGATAAAGGATTCTTTGCTATGAACATACATGTGTTGTTCCACCTTATATTGTGTAGTTGAGCTGCATTTGTCGGGTCACCATAGAGAGAGCCACACCAAAAACTTCTGGTGATGTGCTGTGGCTTTTTTGCCACTTCACATGCTGGTGTAAGACACATGCTAAGGCAAAAACCCATAAAGGACACATGATGTTTGGAAGGCATATAAAAAGGACTCAACAGACAGTGACAGAGGCTGAGCTAGGCTTGCTTAAAGAGGTGGCTGTGCAACACTTGTTGGTCTCATGTCCTCACTGATCTTTGGATCACTAAGGCACAGCCAATTTCTTTTGGTGTCCCTTTGGGTATCTCCTACTGCTGACTCATGCTGAGGCTGAGGCTAAGGCCTGGCTGTCTCTGCTAGTAGTGTCACCACTGCTGATTCATGATTGCTATCCCAACTCTACCAAACTGGACTGCTGGTGTATCAGTGAGGTGTTTGTGAGTGGATTGAGCTGCTGCTGCCTGCTATCCTGCAAACTGAACTGCCGATTTCCAGACAACACAGACAGGAGCTGCTCCAAAGAACCATTTTCTAAACAGGTCCACTTCTCCCATATCCTTCTTTTCCACTACCTCTGGTGGGTGATGGGCTAGAAGAGAGGTTAAATCATTTAAGAACCATTATTAAAAGTAGGATTTGAAAAATTAAAGTTACAGATAAGCAATTGTTATTCAAAATATACAAGGAAATCCTAAAACCTCATGAAAACATTTATAACTAAATTTTAAAAACTAGTAAAGGACTTCATTATAAATGTCACAGGGAGTCATAAATCACCAACAGATATAGGCAAAGGTTATCAATATCACAATATAGAGAAATACAAATCAAGACCTGAATGGCACATAACTTCATAACTCTTAGGGTGGCTACTATATTGTATATAAAGGAGAACAAATGTTGAGGTGGATGCAAAGAAAAGAAAACTGTTTACATTGTTGATTGTGATATAAATTGACATAATACTATGAAAAATATTATTGACTTTTTAGATAAAGAATAGGTGATCTATCAATCCCACTTCCAAGTATATACCCTAAAGAATTAAAGTCAAAATTAATGAAAATCTACTACTGATGGGGGTGGGGAGGTAGGAGGCATCTCCAGGAAGAGACAGAGACCTGGGATAAGAAGGCATCCAAGAATCATTGGGAGTGTCCTTAGCTGTGACTAACAGCATTGGGGATATGGAACCTGAAGAGGACACCTCCTGTAGCCAGGCAGGAAAATCAATGGAGCAATAGGAACAGCAACCCACCCACAAAACTTTAGACCAAAAGTTTATACTGTCTACCAGAAATGGGACGGGGGATGGAGCAGAGACTGAGGAATAGCCACCAATAACTGGCACAACTTGAGACCCTCACATGGACAAGAACCAATCCCTGACATTATTAATGATACTCTACTATGCTTGCAGACAGAAGCAAGTTGTCCTCTGAGAGGTTCCACCCAGCAGCTGACTCAAATAGATGCAGACACCCACTTCCAAACAGTAGATGGAGCATGGGGACTCTTATGGAAGAATAGGAGAAGGATTGAAGGCCCAAGAGGGAATAGGAACTCCACAGAAAGACTGACAGAGTCAAGTAACCCTTGGGGCTTTCAGAGTCTGAACCACCAAAAAGCATACATGAGCTGGCTGGACCTAGGCCCCCCGTACATATGTAGCAGATGTACAGCTTGGTCTTCATGTGGGTCTGGAACAACTGGAACAGGGGCTATCCCAAAAGCTCTTGCTTGTATGTGGGATATATTCCACTAGCTGGCTGCCTTATCTGGACTTAGTTCGAGAAGATGTGTTCAACATCACAGAGAATTGATGTGCCAGGATGGGGGAATACCCAGGGGCCCCTCACCACTCAGAGGAGAAGGGAAAGGGAGAAGGGAAGGATTGTAGGGGGAGGTGACCAGGAAGGGGGCAGTGAGTAGAGTGTAAAGTGAATAATAATACATAAAAATAAAGTGAAGAATGATTAACAGAAAAGAATTAAAGTCAAGATCTGAACAAGATATAGATGTTCTTATGTTCACCATAGCATTTATTCACAACATTTAAGATATAAAATCTATCTAAATATCCATCATAAGAAATAGAGAAAATGTATTATATACATGTAATGGCATTCAATCTTTAAAAGAGGAAATCTTGTTACTTGTGACAACAACATATATGGACCCAAAGAATACGGTGCTGAGAGAAAACAACCTTTGTACTTATCAACCATAGTCACAAATATTATGATATTTAATTTATGCATAGAATTTAGAGAGGACACATACAAAAGCAGAGTATAAATGTGTTTGCTAGGAATTTGGGGTGGAGAAATGGGAGCACTTGAGTTAAAATGTGCAGAATTTCAGTTATACAAGTTCTGAAATTTGTATAACATGGCATAGTATAATTTAATTTGTAATGAAGTTAATTGATAAGAAAATAATTATAAAAGTAATCACAGTCACATAAATAATTTTTTGAGGTTATTTATATGTTCATTAACGATATTTCAGAATTTTTATGAATGTAAAAATATGTGCACCTTCAATATAAATGTTTAGTTAAAAATAAAGAAAAGGGTCATTATTAGAATAATGAAGTTACTATAATAGATGAATTCAATAAGGCTATAAATATAAGATAAATATACAAAATTACATTAGCAAAGAAACAACAAAATAAAGTTAATAAAATGCTTCTGTTCACAGTAGCATTAAATTCACTAAATTATTTTTAGAATATACAAAAGAAGCATAACATTTGTATATTATTAAGGGAAATTAAAGACATCTAAATGCAGCTGGGAGGGAGGCAGAAGGAGGCAAATCTCTGAGAGGCCAGCCAGGTCTACAGAGCTAGTTCCAAACAACCAGGGATACAAAGAGAAACCCTATCTTGAAAAACAAACAACAAAAAAAATAGTGCATATAAATGCTTTGGGAATGTTCTGATTAACTGATTAGAAGATTAAATACTGTTAGGATAAAATTCTCCTCATACATATTGATAGATT
Source organism: Arvicanthis niloticus (assembly GCF_011762505.2). NCBI lineage: Eukaryota > Metazoa > Chordata > Mammalia > Rodentia > Muridae > Arvicanthis > Arvicanthis niloticus. Next base: position 130,275,950 of record NC_047679.1, read on the forward strand.
CAGTGTTATCTTTACCAAAATACTAGTAGAATATTTTTCAGAAATTAACAGCAGTTCCCCAGCACAAAAATCTAGAATAGCATAAACAATTTTTGGAAAGCAAATTTAAAGCACAATACTTTTAGTTTTAAACATTAAAATTTAATAGAAAGCTGTAGTGATCAAGACAGTGTGGTACTGCCTTAACATAGATCAATAGAAATAATTGAGAGTCCCAAAATAAACCTTTATATTTTATAGTCAATTGACTTTAAACATGGACATGAATATAATTCAATGGAGAAAAAGACAAGTCTTTCAAACAATACTGCTAACATAATTGGATATTCATATAAAAAGCAAAAAACATTTTGTATCAAATACAAATGTTAATATAAATTGTGTTATATATTTAAACCTAAATAGTAATCTATGAAACTTCAAAAGAACAAAACATTTTTCCAGGAATGAAATAGGCAACATGCTCTTAGAAATACAGAAGCATGAATTATAAAAAATTAATAAATTATTTTATTAAAATAGAAATTATTTTATAGCAATATAAGTATACTGAATTAATAATACTGAATTGCATACTTAAAATTGGTAGGATGATAATTTTTTAAAATTTTATATGTATGTGACATATAATTATTATATACATATATAATATATATGTATGTGACATATATTATATATATATGTCACTGTCTTCAGTCACACTACAAGAGAGCATCAGATCATATTACAGATGGTTGTGAGCCACTATGTGGTTGCTTGGAATTGAACTCAGGACCTTTGGAAGAGCCATCTTAACCACTGAGCCATCTCTCCAGTCCCCGAGGAAGCTATATTTTATGTTATATGCATTTTACAACTGAAAATGAATGTAAAAATGAATGAGTTGAGTGAAAACATCAAAGTTGCCCTTCTGCCTCTGGCCCGGATACCAGTGGCTCGAGCAGTCTCCAGCTGATCTGCTCCCCTCTGGAAACTGAGTTTGGAGCACCCTAGGGAGGGCACAGGTCACAGAGCAGAAAGTAGGAGACCCCACCCAACAGCCCTAGGCTTAGAAGCACAACTGGCAGTAGAGAGCCCCCCAGAAGGCACCTGGCAGCCAGACCCTGCCCCTGCGGAGAACCACGCCCCTTCCACCTCTGGCCCGGATACCAGTGGCTGGAGCAGTCTTTCAGCCGATCTGTTCCCCTCTGGAACCGAGTCCAGAGGCACCCTAGGGAGTTCACAGGTCTCAGACCACAGAACTGCAGAGGCACCCAAGAGAGGTCAAGGACCATAGAGCTGCAGGCATCCTAGTGAGGATGCGGCCCGCAGAGCAGCAGAGCAGAGGACACCATATCCCAAAGCATCCTAGAGGAGCAACTACATTCAGAACAGCAAACACCTAGCTGGTCTACCACTGTGGAGACTCCATATCCTGAAATATCCTAGAAGAGCCACTGAATCCAGAGCACCTGGAGCTCAGGATCATAGAGTCATCCGTACCCCGAGGAGTTCTGATACAACCAAGATAACTGGAAAGGCAGACTCCAGTCAGAACCAGTGAGTTCGAGTAGAACTACAGCTAACCAAATGACGAAAGGCAAGCACGGAATGTAAACAACAGAACCAAAGTTACTTGGCATCACCAGAACCCAGTTCCCCCCACCATAACAAGTCCTGAACACCACATCACACCAGAAAAGCAGGACCCAGAATTAAAATCACTTCACATGATGATGTTAGTGGACTTTAAGAGGTCATAAATAACACTCTCAAAGAATTTGAGGAGAACACAGGTAAACAGGTAGAAGCCCTTAAAGAATTGCAAGAAAATACAACCAAACAGATGAAGGAATTAAACAAAACTGTCCAGGATCTAAAAATGGAAGTAGAAGCAATAAAGAAATTTCAAAAGGAGACTACTCTGGAGATAGAAAACCTAAGAAAAAGACCAGAGGTCCTAGATGCAAGCATTACCAACAGAATACTAGAGATAGAAGAGAGAATCTCATGTGCAGAAGACACCATGGAAACATTGACACAACTGTCAAAGAAAATGCAAAATGCAAAAAGTTCCTAACCCAAAACATCCAGGAAATCCAGGACACAATGAGAAGACCAAACCTAGGATAATAGGTATAGATGAGGGTGAAGACTCCCAACTTAAAGGCCAGTAAATATCTTCAACAAAATTATAGAGGAAAACTTCCCTAACCTAAAGAAAGAGATGTCCTTAAATATACAAGAAGCCTACAGAACCCCAAATAGACTAGACCAGAAAAGAAATAGCTCTCATCACATAATAATCAAAACATCAAATATACAAAACAAAGAAAAAATACTAAAAGCAGTAAGGGAAAAAGATAAAGTAACATATAAAGGCAGACCTATAAGAATTACACCAGACTTCTCACCAGAGACTATAAAATCAGAAGATCCTGGACTGATATCATACAGGCCCTAAGGAACACAAATGCCAGCCCAGACTACTATACCCAGCAAACTCTCAATCATTATTGATGGAGAAACCAAAATATTCCATGACAAATCCAAATTTGCACAGTATCTCAATACAAATCCAGCCCTTCAAAGGATAATTGGTGGAAAACTCCAACACAAGGAGGGAAACTACAACCTAGAAAAAGCAAGAAAGTAATCTTCCAAAAACCCTAAAAGAAGTAGCTACACAAACATATCTTCACTGCCATAACAAAAATAACAGGAAACAACATTCATTTCTCAATATCTCTTAATATCAATGGACTCAATTCTCCAGTAAAAAGACATAGACTATCAGACTGGATATGTAAGCAGGACCCAACATTTTGCTGCATTCAGAAACTCACCTTTGTGAAAAAGACAGACACTACCTCAGAGTAAAAGGTTGGAAACAATCTTCCAAGCAAATGGTCCCAAGAAACAAGCTGGAGTAGCAATTCTAACATCAAATAAAATCATTTTTTCAAACCAAAAGTAATCAAAAAGATAAAAAGGACACTTCATATCATCAAAGGAAAAATGTACCAAGAGGAACTTGCAATTCTGAACATTTATGCCCCAAATGCAAGGCACCCACATACATAAAAGAAACTTTACTAAAGCTTAAAGCATACATTGCACCCTACACAATAATGGTGGGAGATTTCAACACCCCACTCTCAGCTATGGACAGATCATGGAAACAGAAACTAAACCAAGACACAATGAAACTAACAAAGCTATGAACCAATGGACTTAACTGACATCTATAGAACATTTCATCCTAAAACAAAGAATATACCTTTTTCTCAGCACCCTCATGGTACCTTCTCCAAAATAGACCATATAATTGGTCACAAAAACAGGCCTCAACAGATACAAAAAGATTGAATAATCCTAGTACCTTATCAGACCACCATGGACTAAGACTCATCTTTGACATGAACAAAAACAACAGAAAACCCACATACACTTGGAAACTGAACAATGCTCTACTCAATGATACTTGGTCAAGGAAGAAATAAAGAAATTAAAGACTTCTTAGATTTAAATGAAAATGAGGATACAATATCATAACAAAACTTGTGGGACACCATGAAAGCAGTACTAAGAGGAAAAATCATAGCTCTAAGTGCTCACAAAAGAAATTGGAAAGAGCATACATTACAACTTGACAGTAAACCTGAAAGCGTTAGAACAAAAAGAAGCTAATATACCCAGAGGAGTAGACAACAGGAAATAATCAAACTCAGGGCTGAAATCAACCAAGCTGAAACAAAAGAACTATACAAAATATCAACAACCAGGAGCTGGTTCTTTGAGAAAATCAACAAGATAGACAAACCTAAGCCAGACTAACCAAAGGGCGCAGAGACAGTACTCAAATTAATAAAATCAGAACTGAAAAGGGAGACATAACACAGAACAAGAGGAAATTAAAAATCATCAGATCCTACTACAAAGGCCTATACTCAACAAATTGAAAATCTGGATGAAATGGGCATTTTTCTAGATAGATACCAGGTACCAAAATTAAACAAGGGCAGATAAATCATCTAAACAGTCGCATAACCCCTAAAGAAATAGAAACAGTCATTAAAACCTCCCCACCAAAAAAGTCCGGCCAGATGGTTTTAGTGCAGAATTCTTTCAGATCTTCCAGAAGACATAATACCAATTCTCTTCAAACTATTCCACAGAATAGAAACAGAAGGAACACTACCCAATTGGTTCTATGAAGCTACCATTACACTCATAACTAAACCACAGAAAGACCCAACAAAGAAAAGAACTAGAGACCAATCTCTCTTATGATATTGATGCAATACTCATATAAAATTCTCACAAACCGAATCAAACACACATCAAAACAATATCCATCAAGATTAAGTAGGCTTTATCCCAGGAATGCAGGATGGTTCAATATTCAGAAATCCATCAATGTAATCCACTACATAAATAAACTCAAAGAAAAAACCACATGATCGTCTCACTAGACGCTGAGAAAGCATTTGACAAAATTCAACATCCCTTCATGTTAAAAGTCTTGGAAGATCAGGAATTCAAGGCCCATACCTAAACATAGTAAAAGCAATATACAGCAAGCCAGTAGCCAACATCAAGCTAAATGGAGAGAAACTTGAAGCAATCCCACTAAGATCAGGACTAGACAAGGCTGCACACTCAGCTCTCACCCTACCTATTCAATATAGTACTGGAAGTCCTAGCTAGAGCAATTATACAACAACAGGAGTCAAAGGGATCAGATAGGAAAGGAAGAAGTCAAAATTTCACTATTTGCAGATGATATGATAGTATACTTAAGTGACCCTAAAACTTCCACCAGAGAACTCCTAAACCTGATAAACAACTTTAGCAATGTGGCTGGATATAAAATCAACTCAAACAAATCAGTAGCCTTCCTCTATTCAAGGATAAACAGGCTGAGAAAGAAATGATGGAAATGACACCCTTCAAATAGCCACAAATAAATAAAATATCTTGGAGTGAATATCAAGCAAGTGAAGAACTGTATAACAAAACTTCAAGTCTCTGAAGAAAGAAATCGAAGAAGATCTCAGAAGATGGAAGATCTCCCATGCTCCTGGATTGGCAGGGTTAACTTAGTAAAAAATGGCATCCTGCCAAAAGCAATCTACAGATTCAGTGCATACCCATCAATTCCAATCATTCTTCATAGAGATAGAAAGAGCAATCTACAAATTAATTTGGAACAACAAAAACCTAGGATAGGGGAACTATTCTCAACAATAAAAGAACTTCTGGGGAAATCACCATCCCTGACCTCAAACTGTACTACAGAGGCAGTAGTGATAAAACTGTATGGTATTGGTACAGAGACAGACAGGAAGATCAATGGAATAGAATTGAAGACCCAGAAATGAACCCGCACACCTATGGTCACTTGATCTTTACAAGGGACTAAAACCATCCAGTGGAAAAAGGACAGCATTTTTCAACAAGTGGTGCTGGCTCACTGGAGGTTCAACATGTTAGAAAGATGCAAATTATGCATTCCTTAGATTATCAATTTACATTAGCCTCATAGCTCAACTGCCTAATTTAAGACTCTAATAAGGCCTTCACAGTAAAACCAGATACACTGAAACTAATAGAAGAGAAGTTGGGAAGACCCTTTAATACCTAGGCACAGGGAAAAGTTCCTGAACAGAACACCATGGCTTATGCTCTAAGATCAAGATTGACAAATGGGACCTCATCAAATTGCAAAGCTTCTATAAATGCAAAGGACACTGTCAACAAGACAAACGGCAACCAACAGATTGGGAAAAGATCATTAACCATCTACATCCAATAGAGGGCTAATATCGAATATATACAAGAACTCAAGAATTAGACGCCAAAAAAAACAAAATAACCCCATTAAAAAAATGGGGTACAGAGCTAAACAAAGAATTCTCAACTGAGGAAACTCGAATGGCTGAGAAGCACCTTAAGAATGTTCAACATCCTTAGTCATCAGGTAATGCAAATCAAACGACACTGAGATACCACTTCACACCAGTCGATGGCTAGATCAAAATTCAGGTGATAGGAGATGTTGTCGAGGATGTGAAAAGAGGAACATTCCTTCGTTGTTGGTGGGTTGCAACTGGTACAACCACTCTGGAAGTCAGCCTGGCGGTTCCTCAGAAATTGGACATAGCACTAACTGAGGACCCAGCTTACCACTCCTGGGCATATACCCAGAAAATGCCCCACATATAACAAAGACATATGCTCCACTATGTTCATAGCAGCCTTATTTATAATAGCCAAAAGCTGGAAGATCCCAGTATGCCCTTCAACAGAGGAATGGATACAAAAAATGTAGTACATTTACACAGTAGAATATTACGCAGCTATTAAAATAGCATAATGAATTTGAGAATTCTTAGTAATGGATGGAACTAGAAATATCATCCTGAGTGAGGTAACACAATCACAAAAGAACACACATGGTATTTACTCACTGATAAGCGAGATTAGCCCAAAAGTTTGAAACAACAAAGATTTCAGCTACCAGATGACATGAAGCTCATGAAGAAGAAAGAACAAGTGAGGATGCCTAGGTCTTTCTTAGAAGGAGTAACTAAATACTCAAGGGAGCCATATGAGACAAAGTGTGGGACAGAATCTGAAGGAGAGGTTATATGGAGACCATTCCACCTGGGTATTCATTCCGTGTGCAGTCACAAAAATAGACACTGATATGGATGTCAGGACGGGAAAGCTGACAGCAGCCTGATAAGGCTGTCTCCTAGAGGTCCCCCAGAGTCTGAGGTAAATGTGATCATATTAATGATCTGACCTCCTTAGAGGTCCCCCGAGTCTGAGGCAGATACTCACAGCTAACCATTTATCTGATCAAAGTTCCCATGGAGAAGTTAGAGAGTAAACTGAAGGAACCTAAAGGGTTGGTGGCCTCATGAGGAAGCAACAATACCAAGCAGCCAGAGCTCACCCAGGGTCTAAACCAACCAGCCTAGGAGCACATATGGAGAGCCACATGACTCCAGCTTACATGTAGGGAGGATTGCCTTGTTGGGCCTAGGTGGGAGATGAGGTCAATGACTTGAAGGCTGAGCACTGGAGTGAGGGTGGGGGAAGTAGTTCTGAGGGTGGGGAGGGGGATTGGTGGGTAGGTGATAACACACCCTCATAGAAGCAGGAGGAGGGGGGATGGATAAGGGTTCCTAGGAGGTGGGGGACTGCGGTAAGGGGATAAAATTTGAAATGTAAATATAATATCCAATTAAGAGGGGAAAAAAGAAAA